>NC_056739.1:1898095516-1898435516 GCF_019279795.1 Protopterus annectens | reverse complement strand
GATGAGAATACATATAAGGAAATCTCTGAGAATGAAATCAGCATTAGTTATATGAAAATAGATTAACAATAGATGACTAGTTAAGTTAGGGAATGACTGATCATGAAATGTACACATCTATTAAAAAAATCATTTCCAGTTGTAATAACCATATTCAGGATACCTGAAGTTCATAAGGATATTGAGAATCCAACCTTTCAACCTATCATTGCCACCCATGGATCTAAGACCTATCCTTTGGCAATATTGGTCAGTAGAGTTCTCAAACCAGTATTTGATAAGGTTTTGCATATGTGAAATGATTCCTGGGCATTCATGAGTAGATGGAAAGATGATTTATTTCATGAGAACATAGGATTTTTAACTACTGATGCAATACATTTCTTCACCTGTGCCCCACAGAAGGAAGGCACAAAATTATTCCATGAAGCATTGTTATAATTTCACGTTTTGAGTAGTATGGATATACAAAAAGTTAAATAATATGGAGTGCACTGTTGCAATTTTAAACAAGAATTTTATTTAATTTGAAGGGATAATTACAAACAAACCCAGGGGGGTAGTGATAGGTGCAGCATGTGAACCCATGTTTGCCATCCTAGTTATGTTTTCCTGAGAAAACAAGTACCTATTTTGTTCTGATTATTTAAACACTGCTCACTTTATTTAAGGTACCTCAATGATATTTTTATTCTGTGGAAAGGTTATCCTGATATAGTATACAATTTCATGGAATGCTTATACAATACAAGCTAATTTTTACTTATCATTTCTAAATTAATAATATTAACTGCTTATACTTTAAGATCTTTAAGACTAAGGACTAATTTTCTTCTAATGTTTTTAGAAAGCATACTTTCAGGAACAACTATTTACATTTAAATAGTTTCTATCTGTTAAAAATGAAAATAAGGTTGGTTAAAGGTCAATTTGTTTATCTTGCATGGTATCTGGAGAAGAAAACTTTCTTTATGCATGTAAACAACTCAATGATGTGTATAGAAAGGGGATTTCTTTTAAAATTGATGGAAGGAATTTTTAATGAATTTAAAGAAAAGACAGCAACCCAATATCCCATATATTAGGAGTTGGGTTGGATAAGTCTGCATTGAGGCAATGTCCATTAGAATATATTGACTTGCAGGACAACACTTATGAAAGACGATTGGTCTTACAACATAACAAAGGACATAAGGCAGTCAAAGACATAGTTATTAAAATGTGAGCTGTTTCACGATCAAAGGAAAACATCTGTAAGATTGCATGCGATTGCCCTAATTTTGTTTAGAAGACTATGCAAAATATTAGAAATATGTTAGAAAGCAAAAGTAATAATAAGAAAATGGAAGTAAAAGCATAAATGGGACACATAAATATGATTACTGTATGCAATGTCCTTATGTTATGGAGTTCCACACAGCCTACCTAGACCTCGCAAAGGCTTTTGATACCATTCCCCATTCTGGTATTATAGACAAGCTCACCAGCCTGAACATAAACCCCTACGTCATGAGATGGGTTGCCAATTGGCTCATGGATAGAACCCACATGGTGAGAGTTGCAGGCTCTAGGTCCGACTCTAAACCAGTTACAAGTGAACTCCCCCAGGGCTCAGTCCTGGGACCCCTCCTGTTTGGTATATACTTCTCAGAGGTACAGGCAAGCACAAGAGGACTATGGCTGACCAAGTTCGCAGATGACTGCAAACTGGGGGCCATAATTGACTCTCCAGCTGATACAGACATCCTCCAAAAGGGTCTCACTGAGACAGATACCTGGTGTTAAAATCATGGCTTCAAGCTTAATGCCAAAAAGTGCATAGTCATCCCCTTTGGAAAAAACAAAGTACCCCAGAACTACCAAATACTTGGTAGTCCCCTAAATACAGAAAATGTAATAAGGGATCTAGGAACCCAAGTAGATAGTAATCTCTCCTTTGATAATCATATTGTCAATGTTGTTAGAAAATCCTTCTATGTGGCCCACCTAATCACAAAAGGGTTTGCATCTAGAACAAAAGAGGTTATTGTGCCCATCTACTCATCACTCATCAGACCCATCATAGAGTACAATGCCCCATTTGGGATGCACCTTACAAGACACCTGCAACAGCTGGAAAGGCCACAGAAGTACCTCACCAAGAGGATTACTGGCCTCAAACATATGCCCTATGCAGCCTGACTGAAGAAACTTCAGCTGTACTCGCTTGCATACCGCTTACTCAGAGGTGATCTCTGCCTGACATACAAGGCCATGTCCAACCCAGAATTGATGGACATGCGCTACCTAAAAAAAAAAAAAAATCCCCAAGAACCACACGCTCTAAGGATCTAAACCTCACCACAACGATAAATAGGACATGCTGGAGGGATAGATTCCTGTCCCAGAGACTCCCCATGCTTTGGAACAGGATTCCAATCAAAATTAGGCAGAGCCTCTCACTAACACTCTTCAAGAGAAACCTTGATGAGTGGATGGGAAACAGGAAATTTACCCCGGGGATCACTGCAGTGGCTCTGCTGGACAGGGGCACAGGGAACTAATGGCTCTGCTGGACCATAGCACAGGGAACTTATCTAAGGGGGTGGCGAAAGCCAACACATTCTGGCTAGGCTTATAGATGCCCTCGGGCAGATAGCCTAGTACTTTCCTATGAACCTATGAAACTATGAACCTATGTTTACATTGATAGGAATACTTAGCTTAACAATAATGGTGAAATATTAATTACTTCCCACCCCAGGGCTTGTTATAGTAAAGGGTTGGTGTACCTTGTTATTTATGCAATATGTAATAGTTATTATGCAGGTAAAATGAAGAAAAAAAAAACTTTACATAAAGGGATATATGAACATAATTATGCTATAGGCAATAAAAAATGTTAATACTGCACTCTGTAAAGACTCTGTGGACTGTAACAGTTTTACCCATTTTTATTTTCTTATTATTATTGTTATTTTTGATCTTAAAAATAATTGCACCAGACCCTAGGGGGTGAGGAGTGGGAGAGTAAAGGGAATTATGGTGGCATTTATGGTTAAATGACACTTTTCCCCACAGTTTAAATGAAAATAGTTCTATTGCACCTGTGTTGAAAATGTGGGACGCTAAACATTTCACAGTAATAGATATTAAAAATTCCCTCCAGTGTACACTCTTCAAAATGCTGAAAGAGCAAATGGTTGTAATTAAAACAATGTTTCTTTTGAGTTAGGACATTAAATTTGAATTGCCTAGGCATAGTAAGGCCTTATTAAGTTCATAGTTATTGGCAGGCAAAAAATCAAGTATTAGAAAATCAAAATCTATGCCAGCTGTGACTGAAATATTGACTATTGTAATGGAAATAAAAGAAATGGAGGTTGGATCTTTAGAAAATGGAAGTAGCAAATTACATAGAAGCAAAGGGAATTTGTAGGAACAATATATGCAGAAAAATGTTTAGAAGGAGTGAGGTTTATTAGAAAGCAAGAAATGAGAATTTTACATAATGGAGTAAATTGTACTTGTTAGAATATATATATATATATATATATATATATATATATATATATATATATATATATATATGTGTGTGTGTGTGTGTGTGTGTGTGTGTGTGTATAAGCTCATATTAATTCTATATGTGATAGAGCTATGCAGTTTAAAAGAGAACCTTTGCTGTACACTGTACGGACAGATGGTACCAGTGTAAATACTCATGATGTTCCTAAAATTAGATTTGTGACCACCTATGGCACTAATACTTATAAAATTAAAGAGGTCATTAATAGACATTGGCATATTTTAAAATCAGATGATCTGTTAGACCGATGTCTACATGATGTATATTCCTTTAGCTATAGACGTGGTAAAAACAATGGTGAATGTTCGTCTTAGTACAAGAAAATGGATAAAGATTTTGACTATCGAGAAGATGGGCTTAAAGGAAGCATCTACCATGGCGACTGTATATATTGTAAGGTTATTTCAAAAACAAAATGTTTTACCTCAATAAATACACCCAGAGTATTTGAAATTAGATACTTGATTACTTGTCAAACAGAATGGGTGATATACATGGCTATATGCCAATGTGGTGCTTTCTATGTGGGCCAGACTTCTAGGTCTTTTAAGACTAGAATTGCAACTCATTTGAGTGATATTAATTGTAAAAGACCTAGAAGTGCCCTATTTAAACATAAACTTGAACATGATACAGCCCATTTTGTATTTTTAGGAATTGATATGGTTGTGGGGTTATATCTATCTGATAACAGCAAACATAGAATTTTGGACTAAAAAGAAAGGTTGTGGATTACCAATCTGGGAGCTTTATATAAACCCGGTTTGAATGGGTACTGGGGATGAATTATTATGCCCAATGTTCTTGATTCTTCATGATTTTCATAACTATTTTTGGAATTATGAATTGTGAGTATTAAAGAAATTATGCTGTTCATATATTTTTTAGTATATATAGGGGGTATATTTAAATACATGTTATACATGTACTTATTATATTATAATATAGGAAGATTGTGGATGTTTTACTATAGTTTTTTCTATCTATAATGTGTATGTATACATATATTTTTGTATGTTTTTTTTTTTTTTTTTTTTTTTTGGTATTCATATGCATGCATGTAATTTCATTTATTTATATATGTGCAAACAGATTCAATTTTCAGTATCTTGATTGAATTATAATGTATTCTGTCTCTTTAATTGTTGTTCCAAACTTGTTTAGTTTTGTATTTAACTGAAGAGGGAAGTTGTGTTATTGCACACTGAGGACGCCAGAGGGCGAAACCGGATATCAGTCTGTGTGGTTGTCTACACTTTATGTTTCACTTGTTCCACTGCTGTGAGATGATGCAAAAGCAAAATATTACGGAGCTATTTAGCTCACTCAAGAGTGTTTCCAGACTCGTTTTTTTTTTGCCTGTGCGCAGGTATTTTACAGAAGAAGCTTATTTGGGTTGAGTGCTGGCACTTCGTTTTGGTGTGGATATATATATATATATATATATATATATATATATATATATATATATATATATATGGGTTCATGTTAGTTCAACAAAAACCCATATCCCCGATGACCGGAATGCCAAGATGGAATCGCCAACACCGCACATCCCCGACAAAGGTAAGTGTATGTATTATGGCACAGAACCGATTCCCGTGTTCGTAATACACCTAAAACATAAACAAATACCTGTATAGCCCCCCCACATCCCCCTACTTAAATAAACCAACTCCGAGATCTCATCACATTGTGGGAATGGGAATACATCCCATTCTGCACTGCTTACCATTGTCGGGGATGTGCGGTGTCAACGATTCCATCTCGGCGATCCGATCGTTGGGGATATGGGTTTTCGTTGAACTAACATAAACCCCTACATACATACATATATATATATATATATATATATATATATATATATATATATACACAAACACACACACACACACACACACACACACACACATATATATATATGTGCATGTGTGTGTAATGTGTAATGCATAAGAATGAAACAGTGTTAATATAGGTTGTTTTCATTTCTGTTATGTGTAACAAATCTTAAATGATAATTTAATAATGTGTTGAAAAAGTAATAAAAGAAAAGTTCTGATGCTATAAGATTAATATCCTTTTCAGGGAAGAGGAGCCTATGTTATGAAGAAAGATCATGCCAGGTACCTTAACAGTGTAGCAAAGTGAGGTATAAACTGCAGGAAAGGCTCAGGAAAGTAGTTTACATGTGGAGTAAGGAAAAATAAGTTTCAGTCAGCGAAAAGCATAAACAATATACTCTTGATTTACAATGCTGATACTTTTTATCTCAGAAGCTGTCTCTCTAAATGAAATATTTTATCTGCAATTAGTATAACCTAAACTTTGATTGTCATTTTTTCCTTTAGATATTGTATGTTTAGATGCAATTTTATACTAATGCATTTGTACTTACTATAACAAAAAGCTTCTATTGTAATTTTGTTGTAATGATTGTTTTGTTTTAGGAGCTTTTCTCCCCAGAGCTCCATTGAAAACAGGTTATTCTAGGCCCAATGGACTATCCTGGTAAAACAACTGCAAATAAATAATAAATAAATAAATAAAGGAAATTTAAGACTAAAATGAAGAAAATCACTTTTGTTATGAAAAAGCAAGGAGAACTTTAGAATAAAGCCAATGTTTTACTGTTGGTGGGGTGGGGAGACTAGAATTCAGATAGGCGTGCTTCCAGTAGACAAATTCTACTAACACAACACTTAATTAGTCCATTGAAGTATTCTACACAGCCAATATTTTCTCAAGTATTTATTCTGAACTAATAGCCACCATTGTGCATTTAAATTAGGTCTTCTAATGACTTGTCATTGATGTTTACAAACATTTATATCAAACGCTAACTATAGGGAACAAATAAAAGTATGCATTTTATTCTTCACGTTGAAGGTTTGGCACTGCTACGTTGAAGATCTAGGTGAGCTTCTCAAATTTCATTAGTCTTTCTTCTGTTTAGAAAAAAAGCTTGGCTGGGTAACACTAGGTTTATTGAATATAAAAAATAAAGACCGGATTCATGTTTTCCTGCAGAAACAATGTTTTATTTCAATTAGGAAGATGCCTGCAGGTGAAATGGAATATCAGAACCATTAGCCACTTTTCAAGGTATGTAACAGCCTTTTTAGCCAGCTGAAAACTGAAGAAGACATCACATCCTACTAGTCATCAAAAAGAGAGCAAGGAAACTGAAATGTATACATGTCACAAAGGGTGACATTAACAGTCTGAATGTAGTATCTGAATCAGGTGGGGTGAGTCCAAATTAGATCAGTCTGCACATTTGCTAAAAGGGTAATTATCCTCACTTTCACCACCACAGCAATGTTTCGTGTGTGTCACATCACAGCCTGCTATCACTTTCTTCTTCCCCATGTGTTCATTAAAGCAACCCCTCTGCCAAACAGATGTGCCCTGCTTCAGTTCTCATGGCTGCTGCCCACTCTTTAATTGCCACCCACATTCTGTCAAAAGCAAATGTGTATCCTAAAGAAACTGACAGCAGGAGATTCACCAGTGACCAATTAGCACAAAATTTAACTTTTCAAAACATAGTGTTTGCTAAAGGAAAGGACAACAGACAAGTCTTCATCTAGCTTGCCCTACAAAATGACATGTAAAAATTAGGCTTCACGCTATTGTCCTGAAAAAAATAGACATACAAAAAATCGTATTTTTATCTATTTATCCATATGTTTTTGTGTGTGTGTGTTTGCATGCATGTATGTGTACTTATCCGAATCTGATGCATGTGTGTGTGTGTGTGTGTGTGTGTGTGTGTGTGTGTGTGTGTGTGTGTGTGTGTGTGTGTGTGTGTGTGTGTGTGTGTGTCGTTTGTGTATCGCTGTGTTTCTTTGTGGGTGCATGTGTGGGTTTGGGTGTTTACATATGCTTGGAAATTATTATAATATAAACTTAGTTAATGGACAAGAACATGCAATCCAGTTTGAAGCAACTGTAAAAAGAATACTGTAACATAAGGAGGAAGTGAATTCTAAGTCTTTATTATCTTGGAACCCCTGTAGAAACCTGAAAAAAATGCCTGTGGGATTTAACATGCTGTACTCGTTCTAAAAGACTACAAGTACTGGAAAATGCTTACTTGTTCCCTAGTAATAATTCTACTACTACTGAGAATAGGGCTGTGTGACCACATCTAAAAATACACGTTCCTGAAAGAATTTCAGAACTATTTCATATGCAGTAATTTAATAGCAGTATGATGTATAAAAATGTTATTTCTTAGCTGTAGCTACAGTTCCTTTTAGATCCCGAGGTGCTGCTCTTTTCCCAAATTTTATAATACTTTGGTACTATACATGCTAACACAATAGGGCAGTATTCAATGCATTTCTCCTGACTGTTGGCATTTACTGAGCTTGAAATGGCCCCTGGGGAAATCCTAAGTTTTAATTCACTGTTATATAACCAGCTGACTGAAATTACATTCTCAAAAATTATTTTGTAAGAATATTCATATACATGTACCAATATAAGGCAGAGGGTAGAGGGTTTGAAAATTAAAAGCATCAACTGCACACACAATTAACATTCTATACAGAGATCTGATATTTGCATGCGTGTGTGTGTGTGTGTGTGTGTGTGTGTGTGTGTGTGTGTGTGTGTGTGTGTGTGTGTGTGTGTGTGTGTCTGTGTGTGTGTGTGTGTGTCTGTGTGTGTGTGTGTATACGTGCATCTATTTATGCATCTATTTGCTTGTCAGAGGGACTGACAGAAATGTTGATCTTAGCATGTACATAGAATGAAACTTTGGACCTCTGTGAAATATAAATTTTATACATGTCTTCATTATAGCTTCATTATGAATCCCTTAAGTTTAACTGTCAAGATTTATAAGATGCTTCTTAGTTTGGCATCTACAAAGTGATTATTTTATAGCAATAATGACATTTTCAAACCTTAATTAATAAGCGATTATCGTAAGAAACAGTGTTACATCAAAACATCAAAGTTCATCACATGATTGAAGTACTCACTGCAGGAATAAGCTCTTCCTCATGGACGTAAACAGTACAATTATTAATTGCATAAATTAAATTAAAACTAGAAGAAAGAAGTGATCAGATAAAACATAGAATTAGGTTGAGTTAAATCACCTTTTCTATGCTTTTACCTCATCATTCTGAACGATAATTCAGATATTTCTATACACACATTTGATACCTTTCTAATACTGCTACAACAGGTTTAAAACTAAAAAATACAGTATTTCAACAAATACTTGTTTCATAAGCGCTTTGGTTATCTTTGTCCTAGTCATGATGCCTTGCCCTTTATACCAGCAATACCTTGTGTCTTCATAAATGTAATAAGCATTGCTGGATTCACAGCCATTCATTTATTGTTCTCACAATGATTCTACTCATGGGTCACTATATATCCATTGCTAATGACCACAGCAAGCATATGCATTTCTATGCTCAGCATGATAGTTAAGACTATGACATATATTTATAGGCCCTTATTTTACCTATTGGTATTATGATATTTTTTTTCTAGAACATTTGTCCTCTTTTCTGTCTGCAGTCACTAGTAATGAAAAGAGGTGAAAAGCATACAACAAATGTATCATTACATTTCTACTGTCATTATGCAACTGGGAACTGCTCACCTTGGCATAAGGATTATAGTTAAACCCATGCGTACACCACGTAATATTGAAGTTTAGTGTAAACTTCCTCGGATCCATATCATAAAAAAATACTGTCAAACTCAAAACCTACCTCACTACTATAGATTGGTCACCCATTCTCTCCTATCAATATCCAAACACAGCAACAAATACATCTATATCTACCTTTCTCATCCTACAAAACAAATTCTGTCGGGTAATCACATGGCTTCTCAAGCATGGACATAAAGGCTGTCAAACTGTTTAACAAAAATGTCTTTTTTATGTTGTGTGATGAAACTCAACAAAAGGGGAACAAACCTTCACTGACACATTTAGCCATTTCACATCACTTTGTAACCTAGAAAACAGTTATTGTTTGTACTAAGTTTAACTGAGGTGGGCTAACAGCAACATCTCTGAGCTGAGATACCACATGACTAGAGGTTTCTGACCTTCAAAAAATATAAATTGCCTTTTTTTTTTGCTTATTTATACTATCTACTGAACTTTTTTATTGTTTACTCCCGACTTTTATACTGTGCTTATTTACTGTGCACTACACTATTGTACTGCAAATGTCTATTTTACTCTCCCTGTTAAATTTAATTTTATTGCTGTTTTCATTGTTTACAAAGCTTTTCTGTTAGTTTCACTATTTCTTAAGTATCTACTAGTATTTTTCACTGTTTTTAATCTATCTGTTCTGCCTGTTCAGGCTTTCCCGCCAAGCAGCAGTTAAATAACTGATCTGTTAACTCTTTAAAACATTCCTTAGAGGTTCCTTGCTAATTTCTGCTGTTTTAAATGTTTTTTAGCACCTCACTGCTATTTTTCTGCTATTTTAACCAATCTCTAGTATTTTCCCCCCTCAAACTAGGGTAGCTAGTATCTGTAGCATACTCCAGATACAAGTTTGCTGCTTCTGAAACATTTTGTAGTTGTTTGTTAGCTCTGAGCACATTTTCCAGGTCATCTTGGATGGAAAGGGGCCTGTCTGCACCTTTATGAGAGAATTCTGCTGACTGGAACTTGTAGTCAGGAAATCCTTCTACATGGCACACCTCATCACAAAAGGTTTCTCATCCAGAAAAAAAGAGGTCATTGTTCCCCTCTACTCATCACTCATTAGACCCATTATAGTGTACAACGCCCCTTTTGGTATGTACCTCACAAGACATCTACAACAACTGGAAAGGCCACAGAAATACCTCACAAAGAGGATTACCGGCCTCAAACAGATGCCCTACGCAGACTGTCTCAAACAACTCCAGCTTTACTCCGTCACATATAGCCTACTCAGAGGTGATCTCTGCCTAACATACAAAGCTATGTCAAACTCAGAGCTGTTGGACATGCTGCACTTAAAAAAATCCCAATCCCTACGAGCTACACACTATAGGGACCTAAACCTTGTCACCACAATAAACAGAACATGCTGGAGGGATAGATTCCTGTTCCAGAGTCTTCCCATACTCTGGAATAAACTACCTATCTATATCAAACAAAGCTCCTCATTAAAAAACTTGATGATTGGATGGGAAATAGGAAATTCACCCCAGGGATCACCTCTGTGGCTCTGCTCGACAGTGGCACAGGAAAATATTTTTTTTCGGTGGCAAAAGCCAGGGTACCTTTTTAGCTGGGCTTGTATAGGCCCCAGGGCCAATAACCTAGTACCTACCTATGAACCTATGAACCTATGAGACTGGTCTAGTGCTTGGAATAAGCATCATCAGAGTCCTTTTGGATCTTTTAAAGTACTTTTTCAAGTTCTTAGCTTCTAGTATTTAGGCCCTCTATTTCAGCAGGTTTCTGCTTATTTGTACCAAGTTGAACTAAGGTGGGCTTCCAGCCACAACTCTGAACTGAGACATCAGATGACTAGAGGCTTCTGTGCTTCCAAAAAAAATTAGTTACCTGTTTTTTTTTTTTTTTTATACTACATACTGCACTTTTGTATTGCCTGCCACCTACTTTTATACTGTATTTATTTACTGTGTACTAAACTACACTGTTTTACTTCAATTGTCTGCTTTACTTTGCTTGTTAAATTAAATTTTATTGCAGTTTTAACTGTTTGTTAAGCATCTACTGGTATTTTTCACTGTTTTAACTCTCTGTTCTGCTTGTTCTGTTTTTTTCCACCAATCAGTGGTTTAATAACTGATCTGTTAACAGTTTATCAGTTTAAAGCATTCTTTAGCGCCTCCTTGCTGATTTCCTGCTGTTTTAATTTTTTTTTACCTTCTCACTGCTATTTTTCTCCTATTTTAAACATTGTCTAGTGTTTTTCCACTGAAACTAGGGTAGCTAAGAGCTGTAGCATAGTCCAGATACAGACTTGCTGCTTCTGAAGCTGTTTGTAGTGGTTTGTTTGTTCTATGCATGTTTTCCAGGCCATCATGGAATGGAAGGGGTCTATCTGCACCTTTGTGAGAGAATTGTGCTGAATGGGACCAGTCTGGTAAAGGGAGCCCAGTCTAGGGCTTGGAATAAGCATCCTCATTTGTCCTTTTCAATCTTTTTAAAGTTTTTTTTTCAGGTTTTTGATTTCTGGTATTTAGGCCTTGCATTTGAGAAGGATTCTGCTACCGTATTTCTCTGTAAATAAGACCTAACCAGAGAATAAGGCCTAGCATGGTTTTCCAGGGTGGTCATGATATATGCCCTACCCCAAAAATAAGCCCTGTTAAGATGTTGAATTATAAAATAATATTATTGACACCTGTAGACTGAGGTTATCGTACTCTGCTCACCATTTTCAGACCATTCGGATACCCACCTTCTTCTCTTTGCAGAAAGTCGAAAGATTCTTTCCCTGGGAGTCCTCCAGAATTCTTACTGTAACCCCAATCCTCACTCACACTTGATGGTTGAGATCCTTGACTCATAAACACTGGCAAGTGTACTTTGATTGGTCAAAATACGGACAACGCATGTAAAATGTGCATAATTGATAACGGATGGCTGTGGTTGTGTCTTCTTAACCGTCGTCATTTTGTGTTGCCACTCCTGTCTCATAAGTCTTAAATTAACCCCCCCCCCAGACAAGATGATTGCAAAAAGAAAGAGTTATTCCATTGAGTACAAGAAAGGAACCATGGAAGACTCCAGGGGAAAGAATCTGATGGCTTTCTGCAAAGAGAAGAAGTTAGATCTCCGAATGGTTCAAAAATGGCATGCAGCATACGATAACCTCAGTCAACAGGCTGACGAGGGAAATGCTAAGAAGTGCAAGTGTGGATCAGGTCGGCAACCATTATTTCCTGAGCTGGAAGACATCATCTGTGAATGGATTGCTAACAGGAGAGCAAAGGCTTTGGTTGTGCGCAGGGCTGATATTCAAGCATTTGCCCTTGCAATGGCACCACAGTTAGAAATATCCCCAGAAGAATCCAAAGCATCACAACATTGGCTGGATAGCTTCCTTCAGTGATATGAACTGTCTCTAAGAAGATCCACAACACTGCTAAAGCTGGAAGATACTGAAGTTCATAAACGTGCACTTGCATTCAAGTTCTTTGTTGATGGCATCGACTTTTCTAAATACCAACTCTCCAACATGATTGCTATGGGTGAAACTGCAGTGTTTATGGGCCAAGGATCTCAAATAACAATTGATCAGAGGGGTGCCTCATCAATCTACATTCTCTCCACTGGTTACGAAAGTGCACATGTTACCTGTGTTTTGGCAATTCATCTAGATGGAAAGAAAATCCCACCTCTAATCATTAATAAGGGCAAGAAAGATAAGATTGAACATGTTTCGGGCATTTTCATTCTTGAAACTGAAAAAGCCTGGTGCACACAAGCAGTTATAAGGAAGTGGGTTGATGTAATGCTGCTACTTGTTTTGCAAGGTGGCGAAAGAGGTCTGCTAGTCTGGGATTCAGCCAGCACTCACCGCGCTAAAAACATAAAGAGATTCCTTGCATGGAGAAGAATAGATCAAATAATGATTCCAGCACGAATGACTGCCTATCTCCAGACTCTTGATATTGCAATAAACAAGCCATTCAAGGACCATTTGCGCATGGAACTTAATGACTACAGTGAAAATAGAATGGAGAGAAATCAGCATGGAAACTTTGTGAAGCCTAGCCTGCAAGAGGTCGTGACTTGGGTGAAAAATTCATGGGATAAAAATCACTGACAGCTGTGTTGCCAATGCATTACGAACAGGCTACTTGGGCAAGCAGTGCTCATTTAAGGAGAGCTCTTTTGCTAGGCATGACAGATTGAGGCCAATGGTTCTACAGGAAATGGAGTCACAAGAAATTCAGGCTGGAATTCGAGGGTTGGAGACTTATGACAATGTTCCAGAAGAAGATGACATGACTGTATTTGAATAACTTTTCTATTATCTGGGCAACAGAATGGATTGCTTCTCCTTTCAGCTGCCAGCAAGCTCTTGTCAGTTTTTTTGACTTTATTGTATTAAGGTAACGTTTCATTATCAAGGGGCAATTACAAAGTAAGGCCACTAGTTCCCAGACTTCATTTTTATGACTTTCTATCATTCTTCTCTTACTGTTTGGGTAAGAAATAAAGAAAGCATTACCACTCAAAAAGTGGCAGTTATTCACCTGTTTCATTCCCCCCCCACCCAATACACATGTGCTGAGAATTTTCTGCACTTGTTGTTAAGCATGAAATATTGCACTTTGAAAGCCAAGGTGTAGATATTCTGAAATTGAAATGTTTGTTGCACTGTTTATGTAAAATTCTCACACAACTGTTAATGCGTTACCTAGAACTGTTGCCCAATAACAGAAAAGTACCAAATAAATGTTGATTTTTGTACATGAATAAATGTCGATTTGTGTACATGAATAAATGTAGATTGTTGAATGGGGGGGGGTAAATAAGGCATCCCCTGATAATAAGCCCTAATGCATATTTCAGCGGGGGGGAAAGTATAAGAACCGGTCATACTTTCGGGCAAATACAGTAGTTTGCACTGAGCTGAACTGAGGTGGGCTAAAAGCCACAACTCTGAGCTGAGATACCAGACATCTAGAGGCTTCTGAGCTTCCAGAACACCATAAGTTGCCTTTTTTTGCTTATTTTACTCTTTGCTATACTTTTTAATTGTCTGTCTACTTTTACACTGAATTTATTTGCTGTGTACTAAACTACACCATTGTACTGCAACTGTCTGCTTTACTGTCCCCATTAAACTGAATTTTATTGCTGTTTTCATTGTTCACAAAGCTTTGTTGTTAGTTTCACTGTTTCTTAAGTACCTTCTGGCATTTTTCATTGTTTTTAAGTTATCTGTTCTGCTTGTTCTGGTTTTCCTGCTAAGCAATGATTAAATAACTGATCTGTTAACTCGTTGAAACATTCTTTCGACCCTCCTTGCTGCTTTTCTCCTATTTTTCTGCAATTTTAAAATTCTCTAGTGTTTTCCTAGTGAAACTAGGGTAGCTAGTAGCTATGGCAAAGTCCAGATAAAGGCTTGCTCCTTCTGCAACTGTTTGTAGTGTTTGGTTAGTTCTGAGCACATTTTCCAAGCTGTCTTGGATTGAAAGGGGCTTATCTACACCTTTGTGAAAGAATTTCACTGATTGGGACCAGTCTGGTAAAGAGAGCCTGGTATATGGCTTGGAATAAGCATTTTCATTGGTACTTTTAAATCTTTTTAAAGTTTTTTTTCATGTTGTTAGCTTCTGTTATTTATGCCCTGCATTTGAGAAGGTTTCTGCTTGTTTGTACCAAGCTGATCTGAGGTGGGCTACAACCCACAACTCTGAGCTGAGATACCAGTTGACTGGAGCCTTCTGCGATTCCAAAAAAGCTTAAGTTACCTGTTTTTTTTCTTTATTTATATCACATAGTGCACTTTTCTATTGCCTGCCACCTACTTTTACACTATATTTTCTTCTGTGTACTAAAGTATGCAGTTGTATTGCAATTGTCTGCTTTACTGTGCCTGTTAAATCAAGTTTTATAGCCGTTTTAACTTTTTGATGAGTAACTTCTGTTATTTTTCACTGTATTTAAGCTAGTTGTTCTGCTTGTTCTGGTTTTCCCGCCAAGCTGTGGTTAAATAACTGATCTGTTAACTGTTTAAAACATTCTTTAGAGCCTCCATGCTGATTTCCTGCTGTTTTAAACTTTTTTACTGTCTCACTCCTATTTTTCTACAGTTTTAAACACTCCCTGGGATTCATGAAGCTTGTGCCAGGTGCAGGTATAGCGTTGGTGTTTCAACACCAAATATGGCCGGCAAGAGATCCAGGTATGGGCTGTTTCCATGTGCACTACCTGCGTACGCTACGTCTGCATAGCTCCCAGCCGCTGTATGCTAATTACCCCAGTTGCAGCATTGTAACATGCAAATTAAGGTATTTAGTGATCCAGGAAGTGGTGCAGGCGTAGTGTAAGCATGCAGAAATGTAAACCGTAAAAAACGGTTTACATTTTTGCAAACATAAAATCGAAGCCATGACAGCTGACCAAACACATGTACTATATTGTTAATATATGCCAATGGCTAAATATATAGCCATTGGCATAAAAAATGTACAAAATATAAAAAGAACATTAAATTTCATTTTTCGCACTATCGCAAAGTTTAAGCGCAGGGCTGCGGTGCGCAAACTGGATTGCAAGAAAAATAGAAAAATATAGAATAAAACTGCAATGTACCACATATCATGATTTTCCCATAATAGTCAATGGCAGGCATGTTACACCACACCATGGTGCAAGGGTTGCTAAGGGACTGTGACAGTGTTTTGCATGGTAGCTAGGAATTAGTAGGCAATGCCATGCAAATGAGAGGAGTAATAGTGAATCACAGATTCCCCACTGGTGTAAGGATGCACCTCACAGCATAGCATTATAACACCGAGGTGTGGCCTTGAGATAACGATGACATCAAGAGAGGTGTGTGTCACCTTTGCTGTAAGCACATTGGAGCATTGCTAATCTGGTTTGCCTGTAGCTAAGCAAAGCTGCAGGATAGGGGTGTGTTGAACTGGCTATAGCTTTGCTTAGCTGAGATTACACAAGGTAACTAAGTATGCATGTGAACGGAGATGAAAATGTGCTTAAACCTGGTAAATAGGTTTGCACGGCGAGCACCAGAGCTGAAACAGGAAGGATATAGGAAAGAAATAAGGAAATGCTGCAGCAGGGAAATTGGAATACAAATGACTAATTAACACCTAGGGACCTACAGTGGGCCATTGACAGCTAACAAGGCTGCAAGCAGCTACCTGCAGAGCAGGAAAGGGGGGGGCTGTACTGCAAAGAGAACAGTAAAGTGTCACAGCAGAGCAAAGCGGATTTGCAGTATATCAGCTGCAAGACACATTTTGCAACACATGACTGGGTAGGGAAAGTACAAAACAAGAAAGACGGCAAGTGGATGCATGCCTGATAATGGGAGGGGATCCAGGTTTAAAAGTGAATTAAAGGGCAAAAGATTAATCAAGGCACGCAAGCATAACTCTACACTAAGGCCACACACTTGCAGTACTCACTGTAAAACCCATAATTAAGATACCCTGCAGCTGGAATTGCTGATACACACCCAATGACATCAGCAGTATCCATAGCAAAGTAGTATAAATTGTGAAAGCAACTCACACACACTTGTGTATTCCCATACACTCTGCACCATTGGTGTATACAGATGGGGAACTTTTAATATGTACATGTTAGGGGCTGCCATAGCTTTGATCCACCAGCATGTGTTGGAGACTGAAGGTGGTGTGGAGGATGATGCACACAACTACCTCAGGCACCAGAGGAGGAGAAGAGTGTTCAGACCCAGGGTAACCTACCAGGGGATACATGATCTGGAGATAGTAGAGCATTACAGGGTGGACAGAGACACCCTACAGCAACTTGTGGAGCTGTGCTGGCCATGCCTCAGAGCCAGAACAAACAGAGGGGAACCCATACCAGTGGATATGAAGGTATGTGTAAGCCTGAGAATACTTGCTACATGTACCTTTCAAAGGCCAACTGGGGATATCATGGGGATCTCACAGGCATCAGCATCCAGGGTACTTCACAAGTTCCTGGATGTCAAGTTACCACATGCCAATGAGCACATATACTTCCCCCAAATGCAGGAGGAGTTGGTCAGCAATATGCGTCTCTTCCACCGTGTGGCAGAATACCTGGAGGTACTGGGTGCAATAGACTGCACGCACATACACATCGAGTCACCTCCCGGTGAGAAGGGTAGGCACTACATAAACCACAAGGGATATCTCTCCGTCAACTGCCAGGTCATGTGCAATGCCCAGGGCATTATCATAGATGTGTGTGCTGGCAGCCCTGGAAGCTATCACGACTCCCACATCTGGCATGCCTCACAGCTGTATCAGGTATTTGCCAGGGGGTCATCCCATATGGCCACCTGGTGTGGGATGCTGGCTATGCACTGGAACCATGGATGATGACTCCCATCAGAAATGCACACACACCCATGCAGGAACATCATAATGAGGCACACCCACAAACCAGAATCATCACAGAGCATGTGTTTGGGATGCTTATGTCACGGTTCCATTGCTTGGACATATCTGGTGGAGTCTTGCGGTACTCTCCTGGCATGTATGCCCACATCTTCATAGTATGTGCCATGCTACACAATATGATCCTGCAGAAACAGCTGCAGCAGGGACAGATTGGTGAAGGCCCTCACAGCCCACCACCATTGCCAAGGGCCCCACATGCACAAAGGTACTCAGACCATGAACACCCTGAGCCAGCCCCAGTAGGCAGATGGAGGCATGTCCAGTATGCCCATGCCTTGGCAATGAGGGAACATATAGTACACACACTGACAGTGTAGGCACCTAGGGACTGACACCTTCCTCCACCTTCTCCACCTGCACACACAGTAAAAATGGATGGCACACACACAAGACTACCTGTAAATTGTCATGTATAGGCAGTCTACTGTGTGCATCCAGCATTGGCAGCCCTCAACTACTGCACACGCAACAGCTATTGGTACAAGGTAAGTCAACACCTGAACAGTAAATTAAGCTATCAGCATGTGCTGATACTGTATGTATATTTTCATAGGTAGGTACTTGGCTAACTGCCTGAGAGCATTCATAAGCCTAGACAAAATGTGTCAGCTTTTGCCACCCCATTGATTCATTTACTGTCCCTCTGTGGAACAGAGCCAACGGTGGTATCCCTGTGGTGTATCCACTGTTCCCCATCCACTCTTCAAGGTTTCTCTTGAAGAATGTTAGTGAGGGGCTCTGTATAATGTAATTAGGGATGTTTTTGCAAAGTATGTGGAGTTTCTGTGACAGGAATCTGTCCCTCCAGTTATTGTTGTGGCAAGGTTCAGTTCATTATAGCTTGTGGCTCACTGTGACATGGATTCCCATAGGTGAAGCATATCCATTAAGCCTGAGTTCGACATGGCTTTGTTGGCCAGCAGAGATCATCTCAGAGTAAATGAGATGTCACTGAGTAAAGTAGGAGTTTATTCAGTCTGGCTGCATAGGATATATGTTTGAGGCAAGTAATCCTCTTGGCGAGGTACATTCGTGGACCTTCCAGCTGTTGGATGTGTCTTCTGAGATAAATCCCAAATAGGTTGCTATACTCTATGATGGGACTGATGAGTGATGAGTAAATGGGCACTATAACCTCAGTATGTCTAGATGGGAGCCCTTTAGTAATAAGATGGCCTACATAGAAGGATGTCCTAACTACTTTGCAGATATGATTGTCAAAGGAGAGATTACTATCTACCTTAGTCCCCAGATACCCTATTACCTTGTCTGTATTAAAGTGGCTGCCACGTATGTGTTAATATGTGGGTGTATAATATTCCACAATTGACTCACCATGCAGTTAGTGGCACTTAGCTAGGGGGCCATGACTTTGACACCCTGTGTTGGTCTCTGTGAGGCCCCTTGAGGGATGTCTGTGTCAGCTGGACTGTCAATTATGGCTCCCAATTCGTAGTCATTGCCAAATATGGTCTGCCGTAATCCACCTGTATTTGCCTGTACCTTTGAGAAGTATATGCCAAACAGTAGAGCTCCCAGGACTGAGTGCTGTGGGACACCAGTCATGACTGGTTAAGAGTTGGACCTGGAGATTGCTAGTCGTACCATGTGGGTTCTGTGTGTAAGCCTGTTGGCAACCCAACCTGTGATGTATGGGTGTATGTACATGCTGATATGTTTATCAATAACACCTGAGTGGGGCATGG
Source organism: Protopterus annectens (assembly GCF_019279795.1). Lineage (NCBI taxonomy): Eukaryota > Metazoa > Chordata > Ceratodontiformes > Protopteridae > Protopterus > Protopterus annectens. The sequence goes on along the minus strand of NC_056739.1, from coordinate 1,898,416,115 downwards.
TGTCAAAAGCCTTGGTGAGGTCCAGGTAGTATGTGTGAACCACCTTTCCCCTCATCTAATGTCTTGGTGACTGTATGTAAGACATCAAACAGGTTCAGCAGACATAAACTGCACTCGACCAAGCTGACCTGGGTTGGGTCACGTGTTTGGAGGTTGCCAATGTCTTTGTTAATGAGTGCCATGAGGATGCGCTCCATACCATTGCAGACTAGGCTAGTCAGGCTTATGGGGTGGTAGTTACCATGCTCAGTTGTGATTCCACCTTGGTGGAGTGGAATAACCATTGCCACATGCCATTGTATGGGCATGTAGCCTGTGGACAGGCTGAGGTTGAAAAGCTTAATTAGGTGGTGGGCAGGTTATCTTGTAGTGTCTGCAAGATGCAGTCTGGGACACCATCTGCCTCCATTGATGCTGTGCTCTGCTGTTAAAGAGGGCCATTTCCACATGTGTGTCTCTGATGTCTGGGATACTTTACCTTTTGGGTATTGTTGTGGGCTCTTTAGGGGGTGAAGTATGCACTGAATGTATCTGGAAGGATGGTGGCAATATCAGTAGGGTCAGCATATTTTGTGCTATATTTCACCGGCACAGTGTAAATCTGTGTGTCACCACTTAGATCCTTGACATAGCCAAAGAAGACTTTGTGGTTATCTTTCAAATCTTTGCCTATTTTCCTGTTGATGTTAACCTTGGATTATTTCATGAGGGACCTACGTATCTTACTAATACTGGTCATGGATATCTGCCCTTCATGGAATTTGCTATTTGTCTGGAACACTGTCCTACTTCTGTTGTATAGCCTGTTTATTACAGGGGTCCACCAGACTGCAGTCCTTGTCTAGGAGGAGTGAGTCTCGGTTTACCAGTGATGGCATGATCCATACATCCTTGTAGATGCTTATAGATTGCATTTGTAAATCTGTATGTATCTTGAGCAGTGTTTCACCTTAACATGGGGGCTGCAAAACCTCCCTCCCCTGTCTCTAGTAGTGTGAATTTAGCTGTAGGAAAGGTATATAACTTGGTTTCCGTGGGTGGGGGAGATAGTTGGGTGTGGAATCAGTGAACAGTTCATGGTCAGATCTAACCAGTGAATGGTTTACCTCTGCTGTGGTGCACCTGTCACCCATGTTGGTGATTACCACTTCTAGTATGTTTCTACCCCTCGTTAGGTTGTTTACCATCTGATACAGGGCATATGAGGTGATAAATTCCAGGAAGCGCTTGGCCTGGAAGTGAGTACTTGAGTAAGTTTCCCAGTCAATGGTAGGGTAGTTGACATCGACCAATGCCAGAGTGTGCGGTAGGACTGTCATGCTCTCCACTGTCTCCAGGTAGGTGGAGTGGTGGCCCTGGGTCATGGAGGGTGATCTGTAGCAGGCCACAGTTTACACTGCAGTTGTGGCTGACGTTAGCTGCAAATGGATGATCTCAGAGATATCATGCTGCCCCACTAACCTGGAGGTGTAGGTATCCCTGATGAATATGGATACACCCCCTCCATGTCTGTGTCAGTCTATGTTCTGTGGCCGAAATGTGTGGTATGGGTTGCAGTCTGGTAGTGCTGGCATGCAATCAGGAGCCTTAAAACAGGTCTCAGTTACTGCACAGATGTTGACATTGTCTATACTGAGGAGTGCTGTGAGTGCATGCATGTTGTGATCACAACCCCTGGTGTTGAGTAGCATAACCCTCATTGATTCTGCTATTGTGCTGTTTATGGAGCTGGTATTCACCTTTGAGACTCTCCTAAAAAAGGCACCATGGGGGCACCAATAGCCTTGGCCAGTATTTCAAAGCCTAAGGCTGACACATAAGCCGGTATGGTATGGTTGCATGCATGATTCCCATCTGTGCTTGTTTCTCATCTCTCCTGTAGGTACCCTACTGGTAAGCAATAGAAAGCCTTAAACTTATACAGGTCTTCTAGCTTCCAAGATAGGCTTTCGGAGTGATTAAGTATCAGTGTTCTGTACGTTCTTGCTGTACTTAACTGTTTCCTGACTACATGGTGATTTCTCACTGTATATTGTGATCTGAAAGTCTGTTTATTCACATATTATGGCTGTGATGGCCTGCACTTTAGAGGTTCACAGATAGGTAGTAGGCTATCTGCGCAAAGGTAATTAGAAGCATAGCTACAGTGTGCTGGCTTTCTCCGCACCATTGATGAAGTAACTGAGCCTCTGTCAGGCATAACCAATGAAGCAATTCCAGGCAGAGTTGCTGGAAGCTGTTGAATACTGGGGTGGTGGAGGGTGATAGGAGCACTTAGTGATCTAAAGAGGGCATGTTAATGTGACAATTCAACACCATTCAATTTCGCCAACAGGTCTTGCAGCTATCAAACTGGACGGGCTCCCCCGCCCCCTGGCGGTTTGGTTCTGGGACACATGATCCCAGGGGGGTATATTCTGTCAAGGTTTCCCTTGAAGTGTGCCAGTGAGGGGCTATGCCTAATGTAGTTAGGAATGTAATTTATTGTCTCTCATTTCATTTGCTATATGTTTTTATTTCAAGAGTAAGTGAAGGTCAGTGTGTTTGGGTGCCTCCGCCATTTGCTTAGCCTAGCTTACACATAGAAATCATATAAATAAGAACTAGGCAGAAGCAACATTAATGTCAATAGTGTAATGGTTACAGCATCTGCATATTATCTGTGCATTCGATGTTCAAATTCCAATAAAGTCAGGGATGTTTATCATGTTAAAAAGTATACCTTAACCACAGCTGGCATATATAGGTAGTATTCGTTTGTATAATAAACATTCGAAACACCCATATAAACCCTTGTGTGCTGGAAAGTAAAGTCAACAGAGAATGTAATGTTATGTAACATAGTGAGATGTTACTTCACTGAAATGCATATATCCGGAGTAGTTAGCGGATGTGTCTGTGTTTGCGCGCACATGTTATACGTTACAAAGTTTGTTTAACTGTGTTTAACTGCTGCTTTAATGTCACACAAACACTTTTAAACATGCTTACAACTGCTTAAATGAGCCTTATTCTGGAGTAAAAAACATTTTTAAAGCACCGCAGCTGTTGAACCCTGGACCATGCACACTATAGTCATGGGACTTACCACTAAGCCATCTGAGGTGTATACATGTTTCATGGTCTTTAGACTACACCTTATACCATATGCATTCCACAGTAATGACCACAAATGGGACAGTCACTTTGTGTACATATGTACAGTACATTGCAATGTACTGTAGTTTGTGAACCAACATATACAAGTCTACATATGTATAAGAGTTACAAATTAATATGAAATATATATATATATGTCAGTGAAGTCTGCACATAGATATAAATATAAAGATATATATCTATATAGCTATATATATATATATATATATATATATATATATATATATATATATATACATATATATATATATATATATATATATATATATATATATATATATATATACAGTTACATCAATAGCCAATACATCTATATATATATAAACATCTATGAATACTATTAATATTAACCTAATTCACCATAGAAGGGATGGTTGTTGTGTATGTGAAGATTGGGGTAGGGGAGGAATGATGGGTAATGAAATCATGCATCAAGGAGAGCCTGGGTCGAATGTTCAATAAGTGAACAGGAGCGGTATAAATGGAGTATGGGGACAATGCAAAAAGGACACAAAACAAGAAACTTTCACATCCATAATACACCCTGTCATGTCACATTGCAACACAAAATTCCACAAACATGAACATTACCATGTATCAGACATATGTACACCAACTGACTGTCACATTTGTTTTCAGTAGTGAGGAATGCCTGCAGTAAAATGTATATTCTAAATACCATAACATTTGTACATATCTCAGATGCCTTAGTGGTAAAGTCAGTGACTGTGGTATTCATGTCCCCGGGTTCAAGAGCTGTTAAGATATTTTGAGAGCCAGAATAAGGGCTGTTGGATGCAGGTGGATTAAAGCACTTTTAAGCAGTTGTAAGATGGTTTGCACAGGTTTGCACAATGGTAAGCGGTGCTTAAACATGGTTAAATGGAGAAGCACCTCACAAGTTTAACCTTTGCTTAACGTCGCACAGACCATGAGCAAACCTGCTTACAACTTCTTAAATGTGTGTTATTCACACTTTCCCTACCAGTGCCTACTCAAAGAGGTAAAATAATAACACCTTCCAGGATTAGAACCTATAACCATGTACTCCATTCTCAGAGTTACCTACCACTAAGCTACCTGAGATGCACCTGTTCCAGTTGTGTATGCAGACAGGTTAAAACACAAAAGGGAGGAATGTGTGGAAATAGGACAAACCGCCATGTACCCAATGAAAGGTGTATGCTCATATATATATATATACATATATATATATATATATATATATATATATATATATATATATATATATATATATATATATATATATATATATATATATATATATATATATATATATATATATATATATGGGTCTACTTCTTTTGGTCGACAACCCATATGACTGACACTCATTTGGTCGATAGCTCATTTGGCTGACAAAAAGTATTCAAGGCAAAAACCTGGGATTTGCCCCCCTCCCCACTGTTGTGTGACTGTGGAGTTGTTATATATAGTTGGGGGGTGGGGGGCACAGCCCCCCACATTGGGGGGGGTGTGGGGGGTGAAGCCCCCCACCTAGAATGTTTGTCAATCAAATGAGCTGTCGACCAAATGAGTGTCAGTCATATGGGTTGTTGACCAAAAGAAGTAGACCCATATATATATATATATATATATATATATATATATATATATATATGGAGAGAGAGAGAGATACATAGACACATGTCGATATATAGAGATATACATATATATGTAGTTATATAGATAGGTTAAAAACATCTACACATCTATGGAGGTACAGATAAACGTAAGTAACTAATATATATTATATACTATATCTATATACATATACATGCATACACATATATATTGTTCTATGGACGCAGTCACCAACACAATTGCGATGACTGCAAATATCCATGACAGAAATAGACAGCTTTCATTTAGCAAAACTTTATTACATTCCGATGTATTGCCAAAAGGATTCAAGGACTAACAGTACCTGCATGCTATACAGGAAGCATTTAACAGTGCCTTAATGAATCAGCCTGCAACTACCATAGTATTAGTTCACTAAGGGATAGGTGTTCACATAAGGAAAGAACCCCCACACAAATATAGAAGATATATAACAGTGGTTCCTACACACCTGCATCTGCTATGTGCACCCACCAACATCTCCCCCACATCCAAACTAATTACATCAATGCATACTGTCATACCACAACTAATTATTCAACCACTGTAAGACATCTGTTGAAATCTTAACATACATGGACACAGACACACTAACATGGCCCTATGTAAAATAGTTGCTGTTATACAATGGAACAGCTGCTGATGTTACAGGGTGTGTTAGAACTAATCCCGTTTCAGAGGGTTGAAAGGTTAGCACACCAGGAAGTGTTACCGATTACTGATTATCAGCACAGTATGATACACATTAACACCAAACTAAAGATTAACTAAAGTAATCACACTAAAGTAAGCACACTGTAAACCCCTAACATTATATGCATAGCTATGCAGCCTTGAGCTGGTCAAACATCCTGGCCAGACTGAAACATATTCGAAAGTATTAGGTACAGACAAACCTTGCACAAGTAGCAATGTTCAGAAATATAACAGCAATACTCACATTTAGACCAAATCCTCTAGGCATTGCACACAATATATTAGTGTTCGTCTCCATACAGCTGTTGCAATAGATTTCAAACAACACTTCCAGGCTGTCTTCCTCACAAGTAAGGCAAAGGGACAACGCCCAAGTAAAGTACTCAATTATACTTCACTGTTGCCATGGTATTGGCTAAGGCAGTAGCTGTGCAGCTGATGTGCATGAAATTAACTCCTTAGAACACCGATTGGTTATCGGGATAGCACATGTTACTGATCTGTAACTATAAAAGGGTGCCTTGTCACACATTCAAACCATCTGTATCTACCTGGAGAACAGTACAAAATAGTGAAACACAAACCGAAAGTGAGTAATATACCAGTGAATAACACCTCCAATTACTAAGAATGTATGTATAACATTTAGTATGTCTGAATATGTAGTACCTGTTCTGTAAGAATTACAGTGTAATCAATGCATATAGTGGAAATAGCTATCTTGTAGCGATATATTGTTGAGCAATAGTAATACTTGTAGTATTCTATGTGTGTACTGCTGTAGGTCACAAGGCAAACTCCTCATATACCACAAGGGATGATATATATGGGCTTGGAACTCTCCAATTTGCTTCCAGCCACTGTCAGTGTCAGGGTTGGTCCAACAAGTATGTGCTATAACAGGGGATAGTATATACTGATATATTGTAACAGCAGACATATGTATGGGTGTATAAGGAAGATGAACATGTTAAAGGTGGGCTTACTGTGCAAATATGGTTTGCATTGTGAGATATTGTGCCAATAACTGTGTAATATACAGTATTTTAGCAGATCTGTATTCCATTTTACATAGCATTTCTGTTATGTTGTGCAAACATTAGTTATGTCTACTGGTAATTACGATACTCAATAATGGGATACATATCACTTGTATTCATCTGACAGTTTAGCAGCATGATAGCAAAGATAATTGGAAGAGCTAGGTAACTATCCATGCACATAATAAATGTAATATCCACCTCTCTAGTATCGTTTGCAAGCAATAACAGCTGTGCATGTGTACATGTTATGCAAATGTGTAGTTACCCTTGTTACAGGGCTGGACCACTCTAGTATCATTTGCAAGCAATAACAGCTGTGTATGTGTACATGTTATGCAAATGTGTAGTGACCCATTTTACAGAGCTGGGCCAAATGGCTATGTGCACACCTACATAGAGTGGATATTGGGAGTAGAGACACACTGGTTGAACTACCAGGTTTGTTTAGCCTAACCTCTCATTGCCAGCCTAACAACCACTTGCACATACTGTATGTAAGGTAGTGCACAGTACTGGTAATGAAACAGGTTTCATATCATCTTTAACTCCAGTGTAACATTTGCAGTAGGAGTGTAAGATGTAGGAGACAGCTGCACATGTGTAATAGCTGCTTCATAGGTGATGGCTCACACTATCTGATTATATCCTGATCATGTTGATAGTGGCAGCAGAGTCTATTGATACATGACTCTGTTTGGGGAGTGTGTGTCTGTACCCAACAGAGCTCATGGTCCTGGTGGATATGTGAGTATATACCCAGAAAAGGAAACAGACCTGTAGACACTTGCATCATCTGTAATCAACTATCGGGATGTGATTTGCTCCTTAGGGGAGGATTGCTACTAAAGGTAGCTACAATGTTTCTGTAATAGCCAGTGTTGTCACATCCATTACACAAATATTTACATGTGAGTATCACTGTCTAAAGCATCTTCATAAGCAATAAGTAAATTAAATACAGTACTTGGTACTTGTAGTACTGAATGCTCATACAGGCATGTCCATTAGTCAGCTACTGGTGTTTACTAATGTCAGCTTTTTGTATGTGGCCATCCTGGGAGAATGTAATTTATATGCCATGTACACTGCCAAACCCACCTAACCCCACACCCCACACATCATCTGGGATGCAGCTACAGGGGTAAGCTGGAAGGCAGTCCAGTCTATAGCCATGACTGGACTGGACAGTCATGAGGTGTAGGTTAACACATGCATCTCATTATCACAACCAACACATACCCTTACCAGAGCACAGTAAGGACACTCACACACACTACCAGAAATCACAAACATTCACAGACACTTCTAAGTATCTGGCCAAGCAAGTGACCTCCCAAGCTGGAATAGACAGACAACGAAATACACAAACTGTATGACATAGTTTGCATAATTGTGCCACACCTCAGAACACGTGGCCGGAAACATGCCCAACAGTACTCATTTGTGAATGCAAACTCTAACACTATGTTACATATCAAGCTATATAAGAGCATACATACTGTCAGCTGCCTGTCTGCAATGATTAGCTACATACCCATACACTCAGACCACCTTTTGAACTACACACATGGCACTGGCATATTCCATGTTGTTGTGCAGGACCTGTGATGCAGTAGCCTGGAATGCATGGAAACACATGTAGGAACTGTCAGGTCTTGTAGCCCATGCAGGTATGTCCCAAAGCCTGGGTAGCATTCTGCCATTGGCCAGAATGATACTGCAGTACAGGGACAAAAGGATTGTATTCCACAATTGTCTAATGTAGTGGTGCAATTCAAAGGATATCCAGTATCTCTCTGCCTGGGATAACATGGTTGACAGACCATGATGCTTTGCCAGACAGTGCCTGCACCTGTCCTCCCTGGGAATCTGGATACTGGCTAGGGCTCATGCTTCCCCTATAGTGCCTTCATCATGCACAGTTCAAGTGAAAGTCCACTGCTGTTACAGGGACAGCCAAGCAATAAACTGTGGGTCTTGCTACAGAATGATACATGTCAGAAACACAATATGGACTCACATATATCAATCCCTAACATGGAGAACATATCTGTGCAGTGGCTGAGATATGTTTCAATGCTCCAGAGAGCACACCTGCATGACCATGTTATAACACATACCTCACTTCTTGCCCATTATCCTTTATTGGAACACATGGGCCGCAGGTGTGTCCATATTCCTGAAGGATATGTACACCCCCACGCTAGTTGCACTTGCATAACTTCAGATGCGTTATGCTGAGCAATTACCTTTGTGCCAAAATGGAATCCAAATTCCACTTTGTGACAGATCACCCACCATGCCGCAGAATTCCTAACTGTCATATTGTGCTGTAATGGGGAAGATTTGGTTTGAGACAGAAAACCATAATAATGGCTACTCTCAACTATTCCATTATGAACTGGGAAGACTCCTCATGCACCAACACCTGTGCTCAATGCATGTTGGATTCCATCAACCCCAATGACCTGGATCACAACAGTCACACAAACAGGGCTAACAGTATGCTACACATAGTCAGTCTCCAAAGCCAATGTTATGCTTAGTAAGAGCAAAGTGGTGACTGTCATGGCACCCATGCAGATGGACAATGCATGTGCAAATGCAGAATCCTATACAGATGAGCTTTAAGCAGTCACATACATGCAATGATTGTGCCATTGAAACATAACCAAGATTCAACCAAACACAAACAAGAAGGCAAACTGGTGGTACCCTTCCTTAAACTGTACCACAGAAGGTAGTAACTGTTGCATGAGGGAACACACATGAGTGGATGTGATCCCTGGTCAGCCTCATTAAGATGCAGATGCACCATGTAAAACCACACAAAGCTACTGTGAAACTAATCAGCCACATATTATGAAGCCAACCACAGAGCATTCTATAGCTGTGTCATTAATCATAATGGCAACAACAAGACCTGCCGTGCCGCACAGCACTATGGCATGAGAAGTACTGCACCTACAGAAATAGCACCTGTTCATCTAGATAGGGTCTTGGAGAACCTAAACCCACTCCCACCCCCCCAACAGGTACACATATTTATATATCCATGTGCACTACAGAGCCCCTGTAATAACAATTATGCAGGTACAAGCTGCACTCTCTAAAGCCATACATACAGCTTTCATGGGACCTGTCAACATCCCAGGGTGTATCTTACACAAATGTAAAAACAATTTGCTCTCCACATACACATCATGTTCAATCATAGCTCCATGTCAGGTTGTGCACACACTGAATGGTGCACAGCAACAGTTATCACACCCCACAAAGGGGAGACACCACTGATAATGGGAAATAGTGCAATGCTACCCTGCTGAGTCTGGTCTGTAAGGCCATGAACCATGATCAACTTATTTGATGTAGTCAGTACAGATGTAGATGACAGTAAGGTTGATTCACACAGCATACCATGACCTTGCCAGGTCTTAGGACACCATCACCCATAATGTGTTCCAGCTACTCTCAGTAAACTAGTTGTATATTCCTATGTCACAGGAGTGGTTGGCAACTGGACTGCTGCCAGAACCAACACTACAGAAGGTGTCTGACTAATACACACACATCAAACCAGTGCCAGCTACAGTAATACAGGGTTCATTCCTGGTAATCTCCCTTTTTTTTATCTATACCACACAGGCTAACACAGAAGGCATCTGCCTAATGATGTTTGCAAATGACTATGAACTAGGAGCAATAGTTAACTCAGTGTGTGCTGCGTTCAACATACAGAAGGGCATTTGTGTGTCAGATGTGTGGTGTATGACGTATGGCCACAATCTGACAGCTAAGTATTGCATTGTCATCCCCTATGTTAAAAACCCTGTACCCATGAATTACCACCTAGGCAGCGGTCAACATAATGGAAACTGTGTGTGTGCATGGGATGCAGTTGGACAGTAGTCTTTCCTTTGATAGTTACTTCACCACACCAGTCAGGTGGTCATATGTGACACCCCTAATCATGACCAGGTGCCATCCATGAATATAGAGATCATTGTTCAGCCATACTCAATACTCATGTGACCCATAATAGATCACATATTTCCTTTTAAGGGTTATTGCCCATGTTCAGATGGCCTACACTGCCCTTCCTAATCCATAGCTCCACTATGTAGCATGCAGCCTACCCTGAATAAAGCCATGTCCAACCCAGAGATGTTGGACATGCTACACTTAACACATCCTGATTCCAAATAAACACATACGTCATGGACATCCACCTTTCTAGTACAAGGATCACAACCTAATAGACTTCTTCTGCACTTGTTTTTAGTCATTTTTAATTTAATTGCATTTTTTAAACTGTTTGGTCTAACATTGCTACATAATCAAATGTGCTAGCTTGCATTGCATTTGAATTGTTTTTACTGCTGTTTTAGCTACTTTTCTGTATATATATATATATATATATATATATATATATATATATATATATATATAAATTACCTTTCCTGTAACTAGTGTAGTCCAGATTCAGATTTGCTGTATCCGTGACTTTATGTAAGCTTCTGAGCCCCCCCAAGCTTTCTGTGTTGGAGGGAAGTCTTCTAGCTTATCAGTGGGAGTGGTAAGCACTAGGTAACCTATCTACCACATAAGGGGTGGTTCTGGCCCAGACATTGCAGTTATTGGCTGTTTGGGCAGTTTTTCCATCTCTCTCAACTTTCTGATTTAAAAGCCTGCATTTGTACTTGTTTCCCCCCTTTCCTGTAACTAGTTTAGTCCAGATACAGATTCTGAGTTTTAGCACTTGAATTTACTTATCCATGATCAACACTTGTTCAGAACTTGTAAGCAATAAATAACCTACTAATTACTACAGCACTAAACCTTCCTCATTACCTAGAGGAAAACAGTTTTGGTACTTACTTACTCACTTGCTTAGAGAAAAACAGCTCTTGTACTCACTTTCCTCACTTATCTAGAGGAAAATAGTTTTTTATTCAGGCATGTCCAAGGGTCAGCTCCCAGTGTTCTCTTCTGTCTATCTGATGAATCTAGGCATATTGGGGCAATGTAGAAATTACCTCATGTACACAGACAACCCTCTCCCTCTACCACCCAACACTACAATCTGTGAGAGATGCACTTATCTAGCCAAACTGGAGGTAAAGCTCTCTCCAATCAAGACTGAACTTGACAAGTCAAGAGGAGAAGGTAGAAACATGCACCACACCACACTCATCACATAGTCTCACTAAATCTACACCACCAAAATTCATACATAGAAACACAAAAACATCCACGGAGGCTCTCAATAATAATCTGCTCAAGCAACAGTGACCTCCAAAGCAGAAATGCAAGCAACCTCCACATCCCAACACAACCCAAATGACACATAGACCACAGACTAAGTGTGCCACTCAACCACAGCCAATAAGGCAAAACAACGTACCCAACACACTAGTCATAGGTGACTCTATAGTCAGGCATACTGATACTGATGTCCCACTCACCAGGCTAAACAAGGAGAAGGTTACTGTCAGCTGCCTGTCGAGTGCCAGGATCTGCCACATAACCCACGCACTCAGGTCACTCGACAACAAGTACAAATATGACTGCCATTGTCCATGTTGACGTGAACGACCTGAGATGTACCTCCCTGGACTGCATGAAAAGAGACATGGAAGAGCTCTCCGATCTTATAGCCCAGGCAGGTATGACCCTAGCCCTGAGTAGCATTCTGCCATCACCCAGAATGATGCCGCAGTACAAGGACAAAATGATTGACTTCAACAATTGGCAAAGCTTCTGGTGTCATTCTAAAGGGATCCAGTATCTGTCTGCCTGGGATGACAAGGTCGACAGATCACGATGCTTTGCAAGAGATGACCTGCACCTGTCACCCCTGGGATTCCAGATACTGGCTAAGGTTCTTGCCACCCCTATAGTGCCTTTTTTAGGCAAGGTTCAAATGACAAATTCTCCACCGTAACAGGAACAAGCAAGCAAAAACTGAGGGTGATGCTACTCAATGCTAGAAGTCTAAATCTCAAAATGCACTCACTCAAGGCACTCCTTAAAATGGAGAACATCGATATCTGTGCAGTGACTGATACCTGGTTCAAGACTCCTGAGAGTACCCCTGCACAAGCAGGCTATAACTCACACCACACTTTTCAGCCATGTAACCTGGACCAGAACACCAAAGGCGGAGGTGTGTCCATATTCATTAAGGATATCCACACCTCCAGGCTAGTTGCTTAGCATAATGCAACCAAGGTTATCCAAGTGCAACTAACTCTGGGAAAAACTGCAATCCAAATTGTAGCTTGCTACAGATCACCCACCATGCCCGATGATTCCCACTCCTCTTTTCTTGATGTACTGGAAAATATTAGGGTTCAACCAAACACCCTAATAATGGCTGATTTCATCTACCACACCATTAACTGGGAAAACTACTCATGTACCAACTCCTTTGCTCAATGCTTCCTGGAATTCATAAACTCCAATGCCCTGGATCAACTTATCCACACCCCCACCAGGGGCAAAAATATCCTAGATCTAGTTAGTACCAACATGAGCGACCAGTGTTCCACACCTGAAGTCAATTTCTGATTATTCCGATCCGATCATAAGCTAATTACTCTAGATTTCCACATCCTGCCCCCACCCCCTATTAAGGAAACCATGGTAAAAAAATTCTCCAAAGCCAACTTCATGCTTTTAAAGACAGAAGTGGTGAACTTCATGACACCCATGCAGATGGACAATACAGTTGCGAATACTGAATCCTACACAATTGCACTTACATGAGTGCATGGATCATGCTATCCCAAACGGAACCAAAATGCTATCCTCCAAAAAAAGGAAGCCAATCTGGTGGTCCCCTGCCATAAACAAACTGTACAACAGAAGGAAGAAACTGTTGCAAAAGAGAGTAAAATCCCATGAGTGGAGGAGCTACCCGGTCATCCTCATTAAGAAGCTGCGATCCCTGTTAAAATCCTCCAAAGCTAGTTATGAAAACAAAATTGCCACTGATTCTAAAGACAACCACAAAGAATTCTATAGCTATGTCAAGAATCTCAATGGCAACACTCAGATCTGCTCTGAGTTACAGCACAATGGCACTAAATATACAGAACCAACTGATATTGCCAACATCCTGGCAGATAGGTTCAGTGCTAACTTTACCCCTCTGTCACCCTCTAAAGAGCCCATCTCTATACCGGAAGAATGCAAAGTTCCTGTAATCACAGCTGCACAGGTAAAAACCACACTCTCCAAAGCCAAGAACACAGCATCCATGGGACCAGACAACATCCCAGGTTGCGTTCTACATGAACTACAGAACGAACTGGCACCCCACCTAAGTACCATGTTCAATCATAGCCTCACCTCAGGCTTTATGCCTGCTGAATGGCACACAGCAACAGTTATCCCACTCTACAAGGGGGGGAGCCAACATGGACCCCAGGAACTACCGCCCCATTAGCCTGATGAGCCTGGTCTGCAAGGCCATGGAATGTATCACCATGGAACTTATAAACAAAGACATTGGTAATCTCCAAACTCTGGAACCCACCCAGTTTGGATTTGTAAAAGGCAGATCATGTCTCCTAAACCTGATAGACTTCTTTGAAGCAGTCACCAAAGTCATATACAAGGTTAAGGCGGTTCACACAGCCTATCTAGATCTTGCCAAGGTGTTTGACACCATCCCTCACTCTGGAATTATAGATAAACTCACTAAACTAGGTATAAATCCCTATGTCACAAGATGGGTTGCCAACTGTCTCACTGTCAGAACCCACACTGTGAAAGTAGCAGACTCCAAATCTGACTTCAGACCAGTGACAAGTGGAGTACCACAGGGTTCAGTCCTGGGTCCTCTCCTGTTTAGTATCTACTTCTCTGAAGTACAGGCTAACACAGAAGGTCTTTGACTAATGAAGTTTGCAGATGACTGCAAACTAGGAGCCATAATCGAAACTCCTAACAATGTGGACATACTACAAAAGGGCCTCACTGAGACAGATGTCTGGTGTCAAAGCCATGACCTCAAGCTCAATGCCAAAAAGTGCATTGTCATCCCCTTTGGTAAAAACTCTGTACCCATGAGCTACAACATAGGCGGTAGTATACTTAACACCGAAAGTGTGATAAGAGACCTTGGGACACAGATGGACAGTAGTCTCTCCTTTGATAATCACATTGCCACAGTAGTCAGGAAATTCTTCTACATGGCACACCTCATCACAAAAGGTTTCTCATCCAGAAAAAAAGAGGTCATTGTTCCCCTCTACTCATCACTCATTAGACCCATTATAGAGTACAACACCCCTTTTGGTATTGTACCTTACAAGACATCTGCAACAACTGGAAAGACCACTGAAATACCTCACAAAGAGGATTACCGGCCTCAAACAGATACCCTATGCAGACCATCTCAAAAAACTCCAGCTTTACTCCATCGCATATTGCCTACTCAGAAGTGATCTCTGCC
This sequence comes from Protopterus annectens, assembly GCF_019279795.1. Taxonomy (NCBI): domain Eukaryota; kingdom Metazoa; phylum Chordata; order Ceratodontiformes; family Protopteridae; genus Protopterus; species Protopterus annectens. Next base: position 1,898,401,112 of record NC_056739.1, on the reverse strand, counting down.
TAACATACAAAGCTATGTCAAACCCAGAGCTGTTGGACATGCTCCACTTAAAAAAATCCCAATCCCTCTGAGCTACATGCTCTAGGGACCTAAACCTTGTCACCACAGTAAACAGAACATGCCAGAGGGATAGATTCCTGTCCCAGAGACTTCCCATACTCTGGAATAAACTACCTATCTATATCAAACAAAGCTCCTCATTAGCACTCTTCAAGAAAAATCTTGATGATTGGATGGGAAATAGGAAATTCACCCCAGGGATCACCTCTGTGGCTCTGTTCGACAGTGGCACAGGAAAATAATTTTCTTGGGTTGCAAAAGCCAGGGTACCTTTTTGGCTGGGCTTGTATAGGCCCCAGGGCTGATAGCCAATACCTACCTATGAACTTATGAACATGCCTGACAGATCTCTGTCCCATACACTTTATATACTCCTGCCATACTATGCATCCCTGTCCAGCAAAGCTGCACATCACTCCTCTTTGTGGCATGGTGTGATGACTGCATGGCAAATATATCAGTAACCCTGTGGATCAGTTCTGTGGCACTGCTTGAACTGGCCACTGAAACTTAACTGTCTGTTGGCTACGGCTAGGTAACCTTTCAGCCTAGGCTCATAAATGGTCCAGGGCATATAGCCTACTAGTTCAGTATGACCATGCATGCTATAGTTGATATCCAACCCTGCAAATACCATCAGGCTAGCTATTGTCCTATGTGTTTCTCATGTGCAACACAGGTAATACATGCCAGGATGCTATACAGCTGTACAGTGCCATGTAGATGTATATGGCAAAACACATACATGTAAAACGTTCTGTGAGAAAGTATTGATGGTCAAAGGTCGCGTGCTTTAAGGCTGTGTATGACTATATATGTGACATATACACAGCATTAAGGTCTATTGCATTAATGTGAACACATCCAGACATGTGCTGATAGGTAAAGACACCAGTACAGGCAAACAGACATACCCACAGCAAGACAACATCCACATGGAGTATGAGCCATGTCATCACTTGAAACGCACATATATGGTGATAACATCAAATCACAAGTAAGTGTCAGATGTGTGTGAGTTAAACATGTCAGTGGGGTTAGCGTCATGTAGATTTGCAAAGACTTATTTGTAATCTTAATAAATGTGATACACATGTATGTTCAGCTGTACTTCTGTACTTCTCTGTGAGTTACTGTGACCTGCCTCCATCATTATGTCTTCCAGGTATGCCACGTGCCAGGCTGCCAGCATACACCCGAATGAGTTCCTCATCCCATACTTCCTAAACAACCATTTAATACTCTTCAGCCATGTGCCACAGGATGCACAGCAGCAGGATGCCCTGTGGGAGCAACTCTGCAGGAGAGTAAATGATATTGGCAGCCACAATCACACCTATTAGCAGGTGCACCAACACTGCACCGGCCTCATAAGATGGGTGAAACAGCATGCTAATGCAATCACCAGGGAACAAGGTGCAACAGGTGGGGGGCTGCTGACCCAGCCCCCACTCACATGTACCGAGGAGCTACTGGCCAACTTCAGGATACCTGCAGACCTCCATCCACAAGCTTTAGCTGGTATTGTGGAGGTGGGTGTCTCTCAACCACCGAGCCTGGAGTTGCCTGGTAAGTCAGTACTGCACATATAACAAAACTATATTTCACATAGTTACATGTGTTACTGCACAATATGTAATGTAACATCATATGCAAGGCATGTATGCACACATGCCACATACTATAGTCTGCTACTCTAGGTATGCACAGATGTGCATACTCCATAGTATAGTGTATTGTACTGGCTTATGTGCTAACATGGACATTGCACCCTGTAGCTATTACAGAGGTGTGGATAATGATCTTAATGCTGAGATACTCCTGTTTAGGTACCTCTGACGTTTTGCAGCAACAGCAGCCTGTGTCAAGTGAGACTGTTATTATTTACCAGGCTTGATAATGCACAGATAATATTAATTGCATGCTATCTGCCATAACACACATACACATAACGTATAGTTGTCCTGTTAATATACACTGGTCAGACCTGCAATGCATCACAGTGGTTACCCATGTGAAATAATTGAAGACTATATGAAACACCTACACTAAACCTTACAAACTGTCATTGCCAGATGTGTGGACAGCTGTGAATACAATGGTGGAGGTGTGGTTCACTGTAGGGACAAGTACTACAGATCAGCATTACACGTGTGAATAAAACAGTAGTGTACAGAGAGCATATGTGTGCACACACTAAATATGTTGGAGCTGGAGTATTACCAGCCCACAGGATACACCCTTGTGGATTATACCCTTGCTATGAATGTCACACAATATCATGTGCTATCTGACATGTCCATGACATGTAGTGGGCTGTCTGCAACACTGCTCAACTGTCCTGCAAAACATGATATCTCACATCCCAAACATACCACCCTTTGTCTGCATAACCCTGTCCTCAGTGGAGCATATGACATCTATGGGTGTATGTCATATGGGATAACACTGACATGTGAAATAGATGGCCATCACAACCATTGGACAAAACATGTGTACACATGGCCATGGAGGATGGCCAGAGACATGAAGCAACACACACAGTAGAAGTGATGTACATGTGTGTACACCCTGTTGTACATTGGCTTGACACAATACAACCATGGCTTTTGTGTAATGGTGATTATTGCAGATGTGAAACACTATACATCATACAGGCCTGTGCACAGCTTGTGTAGGCATGACATTAAACCACCACATAACATGTCTTGAACATCTTGAGTATGTTACGACATGAAAGCATTCACCCATACAGTATCCAAATGCATACATGTGTTGCACAACATACACATACAACCACATCAGGCCACAGATACAGTACATACACCTTGCTGGTGTCAGACATCACTGTCATGCCTGCTCCTCATGTGTGTGAGATACACATATGGCATGTGGGACATGGAGTACTGCTAAGTTATCCATGTGTGGGCATAGTTGCCAGGCATCAGTAATATGGTTTCAGATGTGCAGGGGTGTCATCTGTATATCCTTCTGTGACCTGTGTCACACATTCCACATTAGGGTTTAGTGTGTATACACCTCAGTGACGTGGGTCACATTCCACATTAGATATGTATTGTATGTGAACACAGTCATGGCTATGAACTGTGTCAGTAATTCACACTGTATAGCAATAGTGAAGCCACATGATGCCCTGAAATGCCAATGCACATCAGCTCAATGTGCAGTATGTCACTGCATATTTGTAGGGTAGACAGACAACATTGCGTCAGCTGAAGTCCCATGTTGGTATAACACATCCCTGCATTGGAACACCATTACCGTAATGTATATTTGAAAGCACACCATTGTGTTGCACATGTATGCATGTCATTCAACACTTCAGCAGAAGACATGTCATACTACATGTGATTGGCAAGGTCATATGATACACATCAGGCCAGTGTACTGTAAACCTGTGCTGGTCTGTGGCACCATTGCAAAGTAAGGACAGCCATGTCAAACATGTGTGTACAGCCACATGTACAATGTCTGTAGACTCAGCTCAGGGTTAGGCAGAATAATGTTGAACAGACATGCACTGCTTTGGGAGAGATATGCAAGCTAGTGCTCAGGCAAACATAGTATTAAGTCAACATACCCTTCTGCTCATGTCCTCACACATAGGGGCAGTGGCCAACACAAAGCATCAGTGACAGATGTACAAAGGTCAGCAATGATCTGTTAACATGTGGGGTATGTTGCACACAACATGGCAGTGTGGTGCAATGGTGCATAGTGTATGCATTGCATTGCAGGTATGGGGCATAAGCTACTAACACAAATGGTGCAACACAGGTATGTATGCTAGCTACCACTATAATTGTGTAAGGTGCATGTTGTCTGCTATAACACATGCATGTTGTTGTGTGCAACTCAGAGATGTATGATAACTACCACTATAATTGTCAAAGCTGAATGCCATCTGCCATATCACCTACATGTTGCATTCCATTGGGGGCCATAGCATGTGTCTGTGTGTCTGTGTATCTGTGTGTCTGTGTGGTATAACTTGTAACATACAGTTCTTGTCTGCCCCTCACAGGTGTTGATGTAGGTGTGTTACCCTCCTGCAGTCCACCTGATGTTAGTGTCCCCACAGACTCTAGCAGTGATGATGAAAGTATGATTGAGGCACAGGCAATGTTGTCAGGGGCTGAATCTGTGCCATCGGTTGCCATTCCACCTGTATCCCCCTCATCCTCACACACAGTTCTCCTGCCTACACATACCCCATCACCAGTGGCCATAGAGGAAGGACAGTTGGTGGGTGGTAGCATGTAACAAGGAAGTGTGGAGACTTTGGAAGGTGTGCCTGCACACCATGATCCCAGCCAACTGACTGGTGATATCCCACAAAGGCATGTGCCCAGTGCTGCTCGTAGGAGGACCACGGGCCAACATGCCCCTGCGAGACAAAGCACATCAGCTGGTATCACCAGACGCATGTTTCAGGCTGTAATGGAGGCACAGGCACATGCTGAATGGCACAGTAGAGAAGGTCTGAGGCTTCAGAGGTCTGCTGCCTGTTCTTTAACTGACAACATCTAGACAATTGCAAATGTTCATCATCATCTTGCAGATGTTTTGGATAGACGATTGGGTGACATGGTGGGAGTCCTTGACCGTGTCATGTCAATCCTTGAGCATGGAATGTCTGTGCTGGAACATCTGGTGGGAGTAAGGCATCAGGCATGTAGACGTAGGTCAGCTACATCACCTGTTGAAGGTCTACGTGAACAAGCTACTGCACATGCCAGCTCCCATAGTGGCAGTAGCAGCAGCAGTGCAGCTGGTGCTGTGCTGTCCACACCAGGACACAGCAGGCCATGTGCACGTAGTTCTGGACGGGTCCCAACAGGGACACAGCTCCAGTGGACGTGTCATCAGACAGTACCCAATCTGGACCTCTGCCTGGTAGTGCCCGTGCAACCCCTGGTAGGCGCAGGTCACATTGCCATGGCCAGACACCATGAACTGTGAAATCTGCCCTATACAGTCTGCAGCTGTCAATAATACCCCTGTGTAGGCCAGCCACATGCCAGACTTGTGTGCATACATACACACACACACCAGAAACAAATGTAGGGCACCTCAACACGCACACGCATAACATCCTCACATGCCCAATGATATCAAAGGCCCTAACCCACACACATGATGTCATCCAATATAGCAGCCTAGGCCTCTGACAAACAGTATCACCCTGTGCATATGATGATGCCTGTGCCGCATCCCTGTCATCCACACCATCAGTGCAGGGACACGTTCATATGGTCTAATGCACAGGGTGAACATACTAGGAACACAATTGTATATTAATATTGTTGAGTAGTGTAGACAAGCAGCAGACATACCATGTATTACAGTTTTAGAATGCATTTTGTACATTTGACAGTATGTATCATGTGTAACAACAATAACAGCATGTTGATCTTGATGTTCTGCCGTCCTCTTTCAGATGTAATTGCATGTGCCGGGGGATGTCAATGTTTGCAGTTAGTGTCCCATATGTACATGTTGACTACTCACAGCTTTGTATGACAATACCTGCATGCACTTTGTAGCTAAACATCACAGTTATAATCTCCCATGTTTCAATTATGTTTCGTGTTCTATTGATCCAAGAGCATGATAGCTGTGTCGTAAGCTACTGTGTTCAGAGTCATCACATACATAGTGGGTGACATCACAGGTATAGTTACCTGGAGCAGGGAGGAGGTAAAAAAGTGGTATAGCGGATGACAAGGGTAAAGGCCAGTGGAAATAGCGGCATCTCAGTGGGAAGCAGTAATACCCGCTCCCATGACAGGATGCAAACACAGACACACCCACACACTCAAGGATTCACAGACACAGTAACACGCATTCTGACATGCACACACACACACCCACACACCCACACACACACACACACACACACACACACACACACACACACACACACACACACAGTTGCCAGTGTTGGGATGATAACCCCTGCCTATGTGCAAATCATCATTATAGTACTACACAATTACAAGGCGCTCCACAGAGATTACACATGTACAGGTAGTCGGAATGGGCTAAGGATAGAGGACATCGACAGGGATATTAGAGTGCAGTGAGTGCATGTAGGGAGGAGGGTTCATCAGTAGGCTATGTAACAACAAGCCACACCCCAGGGTGTACATGTAAACAGGCGGTTATAATGCCCTTCTAAGATTGATGATATCAACAGGGATACTAGATTGCACTGAGTGGATGGGGGGAGGGGGCATTAACATTTCACTATGGTAAAATACAGCCTCACTCTAGGGACCAGACAGCCATACACACACACACTCACACACACACACACACACACACACACACACACACACACACACACACACACACACACACACACACACACTGTGGCATTCATAAAGATATACACCTATGTCGCACACATACAGACACTTGACATGTGTGAGGTTCAACCACCTGCCTATGCCTTTCTTTCTACACTTCACTCTGTACTGATGTCTACAACAGTGTTCAGGAGTGTAAAAAACATGTGGGATGTATTCCCCACCATATGTGACATATATGGACACACACACCCACACGTGCCAGTACTGTGAATCAAACACCTGCCTATCTCATGATAGGTATTACAGAGGTACAGCACTATCGCATGAGCTACAAAATGTACTGACTATTTCCTTTGCCAACTGTGCTGATATATGCACAATATATGCACAGGGGAGGTGTTATTGTTACAGGTGTCAAGAGGGTTGCCTTCAGTGTCACCCTTACTGCATTCTACATTGTCTGTCTTCCACTTCAATTAACAAAACCATAGCTTAGCAGTTACACAAATTATTGTAGGAATGGTTGTAACACACCTGTGAGCTGTCCTCAGTAATCATTCATCTGCAAATTAGTCCCACCACTTAATAGTCATGCCCAAACATCTGTCCATACCTAATGTACAGCTTACTGTACTTTGAGCATATCACCATATACCGTTGGCAATGTTGAGGCTGCATTGCAACAGCATGATGTACTAAGACAACAGTCACCTTCAAACATCAGACACTGCACACACATGGACTCTAGACACACATCAATACATGTACAAATATGCAGTCTACATCAGTAGGTGGACTAGCAGGTCAAGAGGATACATTCCATACCTTCTCCACGACATGTGTGAAACCTAGCTGAGAATTACACCATAATGGATGTTGTATTCATGTACTCGTGTATTCGTGTAGGACACACAACCACCTTCACTGAGTAGCCAAGTGTACATATATGCCAAGAGCACATATCAGCAAGACACACATACGGCAATATTCCATGCCATGATCCTACAAACTGTTACTTGACAGTTCCACGGTGAAGCCAGGGCACTGCAATGGTCAACAGTGAGCACATCATATTTTTCACACACACCTTATTTTTACTGGAAGAGTGCCAGCAATGGCTCTGTTAGAGCTAAGCAGTTCACTCATTCAAGCATGTGTGAGGTCTGTGGCTTGTAAACATCTCACCCCAGCATGTTCTGGCTATTGTGGTAATAAGGCTAATGTCCAGACAGCACACATCATGCATGGCTTGCAATTGTGGACATGGGGTATATGTAGGAGCTGTGGGCACACGTGGCTGTATATGTCATGGACATATCACCTGTAACTACTCAGGAACATACAGAGCAGAGCTGGATTTCCCTGAGTCTGTCAATACAGGTCTTGTGTAGGTCATATGATCTTGTTATTTGGGTATGTTTGTAGGCATTCCATTAGGTGAACATGTCTAATGATACACATGCTACATGGGTTGTTGTATGATATGTTAGGTGTCATGGGTGACCAGTAGAGAGGGAATGTTACCTCTGTTAACATAGATATAACCCCTTATCTACTGTTAGCATGATATCTGCCATGTGCATGTGTGTAATGAATGTAGCCACCTGTATGTAGAAAGGACAACGACAGCTATGGTATTTTCATTTATGTTGTATGAGTGTGGGATGTACATATCCAGGGCAGATACAGTTAGGTCATATCCAACCATGAGGGTGTTGTTTACTGGTGTACAGCAACAGTCGAATGTGTTAATGCTGACAAAATCTGAGGGTCCATGGTATGTGTACAACTGACCTGGTTACAAACAGTGGTATTATTGCATTGCATAACATGTTATGCAACTGTGTCAATACATGGGTACTTTGCACAGTTGATGTAGGCCTAGATACAGTCCACCAATCAAAGGTTATCTGGTGGTCTACCATACTATGTCATACCACATGTATGGATGTGTGTTGGTAGTCTGAGGACAAGGTGGTGGATGTATAAGAGGATACAACCTAGAATGCAGTGTTTGCCACTGTCACCTGTACCTGACCCATCTGTGATGAGTTATGTTGGAGAAGCGGTCTTTACATGTGAGTAGCCTTTATGAATATGTGGACACCACCACCTGGAATGGCCCATACCAGTGTTATGGCCCACATGTCTGGATCTGAATTATATGGTGGTAGTGCAATTGTGCACTACAGAGCCTTTAGCCAGGTGTTCCTTACTGCACTGATGTCAGATTTCCCCATTGTAGGTTCTACATTGAGCAAATGTATTACGAAAGCTACACATCTAGCACTGGTTAGCATAAGCATCCAATGCAATTGTCTTGTAGGTGTCAGGGTGTTACTTCTGTGTGTAGGACTTTTGCCTTGGAATGCAACTATATGGGTAAATGCGACCTAGGTATTATCCACACTCACATGAAACATGGATGCATGTGTTCTGTGTTGAAGGCTTGTCATTAAGTCATGACAGCTCAGAATGACCGACACTGGACAACCTCATAATTACAGCAGGACATTGGCTCATTGTTTTGGTCAAGCAGTTGCCACTCATACCATGACATCACTGTGAGTGGCAGTAATGTGCTTGATATCAAATGCCACATGTAAGGTGACAGACAGCAGCAGAAGATGTGTATATGTCCAATGTCAGATATACCTAGTGTAGTGGTCCTGCTAATAATGACAACTACTAGCACAGCCGGGAGAGGCCAACTTGACACCTGCACCTCAGTACCATTACATAATGGGTCTCACATATTATGCTTGCACATGCCACTGTTCCAAGTATAATGCCACTGTCCACAACCTGCTATCAATGTATGCCTTTCAGGGCAGCAAGGTGTGTGACACATGTTGTAGGTAGCATCCACCTGTGTGTCCTGGCTAACCTATTGTCTGTCACTTCCACACATGCATGATTGTGTATACTTCACATATATATGTCAGTACTTCATGTACATGTATGCGTGTGTATAACACAGCACAGACACAGATATATCATTTAAGGGCCACAGACAGGTATCTGATAGTAAACCTGTATGATGTGCATATATACTGACAGTTAAGATGTATTGTCTTTACAAAAGGGGTCCACTACAACATGTTCTGTACATGTAAGTGTATGAGCATGCACACTGTGGCCTTCTGTGGTTAGAATCAGAGTGCATCCCAAACAGCCCTGTGCTACTAAGTGTATGAGCGTACCCACTGCCACCTTGTGTAATTTGAGACAGTGCATCCAAACAAGCCCTTTGTTTCTAAGTGTATGAGCATGCCCAGTATAACCTTGTGTAGTTGTAGTCATAGTGCATCCCAAACGGCCTTGTGCTACTAAGTGCATGAGCATGCCCACTGTCACCTTGTGTAATTGGGGTAAATGCATCAAAACAAGTCCTGTGATTCTATATGCATGAGCATGACCACTGTAACCCTGTATAATGATAGTAGTTGTCCATTCCACAGATGGGCATACTCCAGTTTAGGGCTTGCGCTACAACTATACCTCTCAGGCCTACCTATGTCTTACCTGCAGATGATGTGTCTTGTTTGTGCATACAGGTTATAATGGACTCTTACTTTAAACACACAGGTTTACAGCTATGTACATCTTAACTGTCAGTATCCCTGTTGTTGTCCTCAATCTTAGAAGGGCATTCTAACTGCCTTGAAATGTGTAATCTCTGTGGTGCGTCTCATATCTGCATAGTACTGTAATAGTGATCTGTAAGTAGGCAGGAGGTTTGATCCCACCACTGGTAACTGTGTGTGTGTGTGTGTGTGTGTGTGTGTGTGTGTGTGTGTGTGTGTGTGTGTGTGTGTGTGTGTGTGTGTGTGTGTCAGCAAGTGACTGAGTGTGTGTGTCAGCAAGTGGTTGTGTGTGAATTTATGTCTGCATCCTGTCATGACAGTGGGTTTTGCTGCATTCCAAAGAGATACCACCTTTTGCACTGTCCTTTATCCTTGTCAACTGCTAAACCTCTTTTTTCCCCCCTATCCACTGCAAGTAATCAGTCCTGTGATGTCACCCAGCTCAGAAGTGTAATCAAAGTAACTGGAAATGTATGGGTTCTGTGGCACATACCCCAACTGCCAACCACTCTATTAGTTACCTTTACATAGGCAAGATGTGTATGCACAATACTGGCAAGTGTGTGTGTGTTTATGTCTGTGACTACCCTGTAGCCAGGCATACACATGTGTAATGTCTTTTAACATGCTGCACACCATGGTAGTCATCTGTGGTGAGTGGAGTCTACAAATTATTACATAGTTAGGAATAGAAAAGAATAGACAGTCAAGAACGACTACAGTTGGGTATGTTATGTTCCTGTGCCACTGTCGAGCAGTGACACAGAAGTGGTCACTGGGGTGTAAGTCCATACCCATCATTCCCCCACTCAGACTCCACAATCCCCAGGGTAGATTATCTTAGCCATCATTCCCCACCCCACACTCCATATACACAACAACCATCCCTTCTCTGGTGAACTGATTAAGATTTAAATGTTATAAAACAAGAGATGCCCCTGTTTTGCGTACACGTCAGTTCCTTTGGAACCCTTCTGTGTCACATAGGGTGTTCAGATGTGTATGTGTGTGTGTGTGTGTATATATATATATATATATATATATATATATATATATATATATATATATATATATATATATATATATATATATATATATATATATATATATATATATATATATATATACACACATACATATATATATATATATATATATATATATATATATATATATATATATATATATATATATATATGGCTATAGCTGTGTCTGTGTATATGTATATATATATATATATATATATATATATATATATATATATATATATATATATATATATATATATATACACATCCCTAGGTGCATGTATATATTTAGTTATGACAGTTATACAGATGTAGACTTGTCTATGTTGTTTCACAGAGTACAGTACATTCAAGGGTACTGTACATATGTACACAAAGTGACTGTCCCATTTGTTTTAGTACTGTATAATACCTGTAGTAACATGTGTATTATAAAATCCATGAAGCATGTGTACAGCCTAGATGGCTTAGTGGTAAGTCCAGTGACCTTGGTGTGCATGGTCCAAGGTTCAAGACCTGCAAGGCTTGTTGATAATGTCTATTAGGACTGAATACGACAGTTGTAAGTGTGTATAAATGTGTTTTTGCGACAGTAAGCAGCGGGTACACACAGGTAAAAGCCATGTACAACTTGCAGTACACTTGAAATGCCCTTCTTTGTCAATCTTGCTGATGTCACCCACCTAGGAATACACCTCTGGGACTGCTGTACCCCAGTAATCTCCATAGTGCGTGCTGTAATTGTGTAATGTGATAAACTAGGTTGGTAGGTGTTCAAATCCCAGACATGCCAACTGTTTGTGTGTCTGCCTGTCTGAGAAAGAAGCAATGCTTTTTGAGTACTCACACTCCTAACAATTCACATACTCACCTTTGGCAATCCTGCTGATATCACCCACCTAGAAATACACCTCTGGGACTACTATAACCCAGTAATCTCTGTAACGTGTGCTGTAACTGCGTAATGCTGTAGTGTGATAAACTAGTTTGGTAGGTGTTCTAATCCCAGACATAAAACACCAGAGGCCATCATATGCAGCTTGTAAATCTTTTATTCAAGAAAAATGTTAGTAAGGCATATAATGCCGCAAAATATATAAATGTCAGTTCAAACCGGATTAAGCTTTGCAGCCTTCATCAGTGAAAAAGCATTAATCATCCACAAGATCTCATAAATATTTATAGATACCACCAGCCAATGAAAATGTGGTATGGTCCAAACCTAAGGCTGGTTTCTCAATGTAATTTATATAATTGTACAAAACTAATAGTATCATCACCATCTAGATAATAAAAACATATATCAAACAATTTATAACAAAATCATATAAATATATGTTGTAAACAAAATAACATATAATGAAAATTATATACATTAATAACAATAATCATAAAAAATAATCAACGGAAAAAGAAATGAATAACTGTCAACAATATGCTACCTTATGTATGTATAAGATAAAAATTGTCTACTGTCTGAACACACAGATATTGAAGGAAATTAAAACATTTCCCCACCTGTACCGGCAACAGTGTTGTCATAAATACAGTAGTGGAATACGTGACATATAGCTAGATGTCAGGGGTTATGGCATAATTAGATGAAATAATAATCCACCAGCTTATCACAATAACGATGGCTTACCAATGTATACCCACATCTTACCCAGGCACTTGAAAAAAATAGTAAACACAACAATATCCTATAATATTGTAAAAACATACAACATGAACATTATCATTTGTTTATCTGGACCGATGGTTAATAAACCAATAGAGTCCATAACATAATTAGGAGAAAAACACTGATAAGTTCATGTTCTTCCCAATCATAGCACGTATACTATGATTCAGGTGATTTCAGCATGTGTAATCTATTGAATTGTAAATGGTCATTAAGGCCCGGGGGAATAAAGCCCCAAGGTGAATTATCCAATAGTTTTCTTTGTGGTTCAATATGCTATGCCACCCTTGTTGGTTGCTCCTGTCTCCCGTTATTTTGTCTATGATCATGAACATAAATTTGGCATTTTGATGTTTTAGAGTGTGTCTGTAGAGAGCATTAGTCTCCTTTCTGTTTTTGATGTCACTTTTGTGTTCACCCATCCTAACCCTGTGTGATCTTGATGTTTGCCCGACATAAAATGCTGAGCATTGACACGTTGCCAAATATATGATCCAGCTACTACTGCAATTCCCAAAAACTCTAAGATCATAGGTTCTACTTGTATTAGCACTGGTGAACTGTTTTAATTTACTTACTCGGTTGCAGGATACACAGTGGCCACATGGAAAGGTTCCCAAACGTTCGTCTCCAGACATTGTCAACTGTTTGTAAATGGTGCCCCCACTTTCCTTATGCTTATAGTGTGAGAAGAAGGCTCCTAAGGTTTTGCCCCGTCTGTAGGAAAATTGACATTTGGGGCCCAAAAGATTTCTTAATTGGTCGTTTGATAATAGTATATTCCAGTTAGAATCAAGAATGTTTCTAATTACATTATGATTTCTCCCAAATGTAGTGACAAACCTTAATGGCGACTCTTCACCTGTCGGTTGACGTTTTTTATACTCTAATAGCATATTTTTATCCTGGTTGTCAGACCATATACTGGCTGATATTATGTCAGATTTGTGATATCCCCTTTCTAAGAATCGGTTTTGAAGATCCTGTTTAGCAACCTCAAAATCTGTCTTAGATGAACTAGTACGTTTGATCCTCAAAAATTGAGATTTCGGTATGTTATGGATGGTGTGGCATGGATGCATACTAGATGCATGGAGCAGGGTATTATATTGTGGATACTTCCTGTAGGTTTTGGTGCTAAAAGTGTGGTCATTGTTCCTATAAACCATAACATCCAGAAAATCAATAGTATTGGAATCGTATGTAATTGTAAATACTATTCCCCAAATGTTACTATTCAGATATTCCACAAACTCTTGCAAATATGTAGGGTCCTCAAGCCACACCATCCAACAATCATCGAGGTATCTTCGCCAGATATCAATTTCAACCATGTATATATTGTGAAGTGGATTGTATTTCAAGCATTCTTCCAGGTATGCCATAAATAAATCTGCATATAAGGGGGCAAAAGAGGCCCCCATAGCAGTACCTTGAAGTTGCCAATAACACTCCCTTTGAAAGTAGAAAACATTCTTGTTGAGCACATGTTCGGCCATGCATATAAGCAAAGTATTGAGTCCTGGTGGATATAAATTAGAGTGTTCTAACCAGTATTGTAGTGCCTGTAGACCTGCTAAGGGGGGTATGCTAGTATATAACGACTTAATATCCAAGGTGCACATGAGCCAATGTGGTTCAAGTTGTGTATCCTGTATAATTTGAAGGAACTGTGTGGTATCCTGTAGCCTGGCCCTGACCACTGTAAGTAATGGTTTGAGATGTTGTGTCAGGAACATGGATAAAGGTTCTGTAAGAGAGAGCCTATTCCTGACACAATTGGTCTGCCAGGTGGTTTTGAAATGGATTTGTGTATTTTGGGAAGCAGATACAGAATTTGTTTCTGGGGGTCCATCACCGTTAGGTGTTTGGCTGTATTTGGAGTAATGATGCCTTCTTCCTCCACCAAATTCAAAAATTTATCTATTTATTTTTTGAAGTTAGAAATAGGATCAATAGACATGTGCATATAACATTTAGTATCTGATAACTGTTCCAAACCCTCATTTAAGCAGTAGCTCGTGTTCAAAACCACAACCGCCCGTCCTTTATCTGCTGGTAATATAGCAATATTATGAATATTTCTCAGTTCTTCTAAAGCCTTTTTTTTCCAATGTGGAAATATTCTGACCCATGATTTGTGAATCAAAGTGTGGAAAATGTAAATCCCTGAGCACTGATTGTTGGAAAATAGAGATGTGTTTATTCATAGGGGGTTGGAATTGAGATTTGCGGAATCTGAAGTCATTAGATCTTTGAGAGGTTTGTGAAGTTTGATCTGAAAAGAATAACTTAAAATTAAGATTACGGCAAAAACTCATAACATCAGACACAATGTTATATTCATTACAAAAAAAGCTTGGTACAAATCCAAGACCTTTATTGAGTAACTTTTCTTGTTCATTAGTCAATATTACATCTGACAAATTTAACACATTTTTGTATTCATGGTCAATTATCTCAATAGTGTTTCTATCAATCGCTCTACAGAATCTATTCTGCTTCCCATGTTTATGTTTGCGGCCACCCCACTGCCTTTTTCCACTTCTAAAGGGTGTGCTGAGTTGGACCTTTTACGCATAGGTGACTCCTGGGGCTGGACACTTTCACTGTCTGTGTAGGAGGATTCCTCCCCCGATGTACTTGCCAAAATCTTGTCATTAGTTTTGAGGATGGACCTGGGTCTCTTCCTAGTTCTGCCCCTTGTTGCCCCCCTGACTAGTAGCCATAAATCTGACAGATCTATGAGATTCAAAAGGGCACCCCCTTTGGTAATCTGTAATATCCCTGTTAAACTTTTTAATTTTCCTTTCTTTTGTTTGTTTCTCAAAGTTAGCCAGTTCCTTGGACAGCCTGTTTACTGAGCCTTCATATGTAGAAAGTGATTCATATTTTTTACATTCCTCACAGATTGATTTTACCTCTGATAAGTTTATATCAATCATTCTTTCATAGTATGAGGAGAGAATTTTGACAAACATCATAGATGCTTGTTGTAAAGCCATATTCCATTCTGTAGTTAGTCTCTCTTCAGATCTACTAACTAACAGCTGTAAATGTATTCTGAGACCCCTCGGGGCCATATCCTTATTGATATATGCACAAAATAGTTTGAGATGCCAAATGTTGGCTCTGAGATTTTTTAGACCCTTACTGAGATTGTGGAAAGCCACATCACATCCATCTGATGGATTAATAATTGCGTCGTTTGGATTACTGCCTGATGGTCTATACCAAAGACCCCTATGTCGTCTCGATCGGCACATAATCCTTGTAGGATTTTCTCCAAATCCATGGCTAAAATAGAATCACCAAAACCAAGGGTAATTGCAATAAGCATACTGGGCAAAAATAAGTAGATCAGGCTGTCCAATGAACTGGCAACAAATGATGCTCTTTCGGTACACCGGAAAACTAATAAAACAGGGTAATACACAGATACCACGGGCTAATATACAAAACTAAACTGTTGTCAGGTAAACAGCAAGGAGGCAAAACCAAAAAAAGAACCGACCCACACTAACTGTACCTAGGTATAACACATATTTCAATGTACAAATGCAACTGGTAATACACTGATACCCACGGCTAATATACAAAATTAAACTGTTGCTCAAGTGAACAGCAATATGGCAGAACCTGAAAAGGAACCGACCCACACAAATTGCACCTAGATATAATACTTGTTTCAGTATACAAAAACAACTGGTAAAATACAGATATTGCTGAAATTGTCATACAAACACATAATTTTAAACATGTAGTTTATAAATTAAACACTCAGATTTCTATCTCTTTGCAATAAGGATGTGACCTGGTCTGATTACATAAAAAATATGATAATCAGATCCAGTGATAAGTATTACCATATATATATATATATATATATACAAGATGTGTAGGTATAATAATGTGGCAAAAGCCAAAGAAAAAACAGCTCAAAGTGTATACACACACAGTTGTAACACTGATTCCTACTAAAATGTCAAATATTTGCTAGAACATCAATACAATTATGATAATTTCACAAACAGAGTCAACAGGCAGAATCAAAAAATGAGTATAAATATAACCAAATTGTTAGGCATAAGAAAATGGCAACCTTATTTAGTTAAGAATGATAAATAAAATGCCCTGTACCCCAAAAAGGTTACGTTCCATGTGACCTGAGATCAGAAGTTACTCAAAGCATAATTGCGGTAATATTACTTAATATAATGATATGTCCGCATAATTCAATTTTATCCGCTGATGTAATAGTATCAAATATTATATGTAAACCCACATATTCCACATAGACCCTACAAAAAGGTATAATTTTAGTACAGTTGTTAGTTTTTGTACACATTACATTGGGTGATTCCTAAAAGATGAAAATGTCCTACTTAGTCTTATACAATACAGTTGTGTGTGTCAACCATATCGAACTGTTGATGAGATAAATGTAAAAAACAATATTATTATATCCAATCAACAAATAGTCTTATATACATATGTCCAATGGTATGATAATGGGACACAATTGTTCATTCATGTGTACACATATATATATGTATATAGGAGTTTTGTTGGAATCCTAGGATTAATGATGTTATAGTGCAAAAGTTAAACACATGAACATGAAGGCTTGCCACTATAAAATATAAAATAATTATATATCCTCGGGTAGAGATTTCCAAAAAGTTTTGCCTGTCACACATCAATAATTAACCCATCCAAAAAAGGTTTGATAATTTCCCACAATACATAAAATATAGTGGGGTATTGTGCCCTTAAGATAAACCTAACCTAAATATCTAAGCCTGTCTGATCATAGAAAAATCAGCAAATCACACTAGATGTATTCCAAATGTTAGGTACACATATTTTTCACAGTTACCCCTTGATATTGCGCCAACCACAAACAGGACAATATGGTGAAAAGTAGAAAAATAAAAATACAGTATAATTAAGAATACAACAAAGCTGTTTGTATAACAAGTCCATATTCTATAGTATAACAGAGATAAATTAGAATCTCTGCATTGTTATACAGCCCTGATGTATCTCATGTCTAATAAAATATCCCTACCAGCACAGTACCTGATATAAAAGAACTCCAAAAGTCGTAATGATTAGGGCTAGGAAGTTACTGGTGGTAGATAATCGTATTTTGTCTGAAATGTAATCCGTAGATGCTGGAACTATTATTGGAATATTTGCACTGTTCTGAGTATATAATTCACTGAAAAACTGGTAGCCCAAAAGAAATAGTCACTGAACGTCTTAATAAGACCATAAAATGTAATGTGTTGATTTTCAAAAGCAAAATTAGAATGTCTTGGCAGTTCCCAATATGTAGTTTACAGAAAACACAAATGAACCAGAAACATGGCCGCCCAGCGTCTTCTTCAAGATGTAACAGTTATTGTTGTTGCACCAATAGACCCAGCCAAATTGTTCCAGTCCAAATACATCAAAATAACACCAAAAAACAAAAAGATCCAAAAGACAGACCTCGGATAATCAATAGAACCACCTGCGAACTATTTCTTATGCTCCGCAGAACGCCAATGCCACGTGTAGCGGACCAGTAGGTGAATTCCAATTACGAAAGTTACAGTTGACAGTTTTACCCAAAAGATGAATCCTAGATGGTGATGTCTCGCCACAAGTCCATTCCAATGATCGGTGGTATAAAAAAAGGGGAACAAATCCTCCTACTCAAACGAAAGTGAAAAGCTGCAGCCCATCAGCGAGGTCCAAACCCAACAGTGAAAAACAAAACGCCTCGCAAGTTGGGTATGCTCGGCCAAACCATTAACTCATAAAACACCAGAGGCCAGCATATGCAGCTTGTAAATATTTTATTCAAGAAAAATGTTAGTAAGGCATATAATGCCGCAAAATATATAAATGTCAGTTCAAACCGGTTTCGATTTTGCAGCCTTCATCAGTGAAAAAGCATTAATCATCCACAAGATCTCCTAAATATTTATAGATACCACCAGCCAATGAAAATGTGGTATGGTCCAACCCTAAGGCTGGTTTCTCAATGTCATTTATATAATAGTACAAAACTAATACTATCATCACCATCTAGATAATAAAAACATATATCAAACAATATATAACAAAATCATATAAATATATGTTGTAACCAAAATAACATATAATGAAAATTATATACATTAATAATAATAATCATAAAAAATAATCAACGGAAAAGAAACAAATAACTGTCAACAATATGCTACCTTATGTATGTATAAGATAAAAATTGTCTACTGTCTGAACACACAGATATTGAAGGAAATTAAAACATTTCCCCACCTGTACCGGCAACAGTATTGTCATAAATACAGTAGTGGAATACGTGACATATAGCTAGATGTCAGGGGTCATGGCATAATTAGATGAAATAATAATCCACCAGCTTATCACAATAACGATGGCTTACCAATGTATACCCACATCTTACCCAGGCACTTGAAAAAAATAGTAAACACAACAATATCCTATAATATTGTAAAAACATACAACATGAACATTATCATTTGTTTATCTGGACCGATGGTTAATAAACCAATAGAGTCCATAACATAATTAGGAGAAAAACTCTGATAAGTTCATGTTCTTCCCAAACATAGCACGTATACTATGATTCAGGTGATTTCAGCATGTGTAATCTATTGAATTGTAGATGGTCATTAAGGCCGGGGGGAATAAAGCCCCAAGGTGAATTATCCAATAGTTTTCTTTATGGTTCAAAATGCTATGCCACCCTTGTTGGTTGCTCCTGTCTTCCGTTATTTTGTCTATGATCTTGGACATAAATTTGGCATTTTGATGTTTTAGAGTGTGTCTGTAGAAAGCATTAGTCTCCTTTCTGTTTTTGATGTCACTTTTGTGTTCACCCATCCTAACCCTGAGTGATCTTGATGTTTGCCCGACATAAAATGCTGAGCATTGACACATTGCCAAATATATGATCCAACTACTACTGCAATTCCCAAAAACTCTAAGATCGTAGACTCTACTTGTATTAGCACTGGTGAAATGTTTTAATTTACTTACTCGGTTGCAGGATACACAGTGGCCACATGGAGAGGTTCCCAAAAGTTTGTCTCCAGACATTGTCAACTGTTTGTAAATGGTGCCCCCACTTTCCTTATGCTTATAGTGTGAGAAGAAGGCTCCTAAGGTTTTGCCCCATCTGTAGGAAAATTGACATTTGGGGCCAAAAAGATATCTTATAGGTTCATAGGTTCATAGGTTCATACTAGGCTATCTGCCCAAGGGCATTTATAAGCCTAGCCCATAGTTTTGTGTCTTACGCCACCCCTTTAGTTTGGAGAAACTATGCCCATTATTTTGCTGTGCCTCTGTCGAGCAGTGACACTGAGGTAACCCCTGGGGTGTATCTGCGATCTCCCATCCATTGGTCAAGATTCCTCTTGAACAAGGCCAGTGAGGTGCTCTGCCTCACATAAACCGGGATTTTGTTCCACAGCATAGGGAGTCTTTGGGTGATGAATCTATCCCTCCAGCACGTCCTATTAATAACTGTGTCGTGGTTTAAGTCTCCCGCCCTTGTGGCTCTGAGGGATCTAGATTTTTTTTAGATGAAGCATGTTCATCAAATCTGGGTTTGACATGGCCTTGTATGTCAGGCATAGGTCACCTCTGAGCAAGCGGTAAGCAACTGAATATAACTGGAGTTCTTTCAGTCGGGCAGCATAAGACAGATTTTTGAGACCCTTTATCCTTTTGGTGAGGAACTTTTGTGGCCTATCCAGCTGCTGCAAGTGTCGGGTCAGATACATTCCGAGTGGGGCATTGTACTCGATCATTGGTCTGATGAGTGATGAGTATAGGGAGACTATGACTTCCCTTGATCTAGATGTGAATCCCTTCATGATAAGGTGGGCAATGTAGAAGGTCTTCCTAACTACTTAATTGGTCGTTAGCTAATAGTATATTCCAGTTAGAATCAAGAATGTTTCTAATTACATTATGATTTCTGCCAAAAGTAGTGACAAATCTTAATGGCGACTCTTCACCTGTCGGTTGATGTTTTTTATACTCTAATAGCATATTTCTTTCCTGGTTGTCAGACCATATACTGGCTGATATTATGTCAGATTTGTGATATCTCCTTTCTAAGAACCTGTTTTGAAGATCCTGTTTAGCAACCTCAAAATCTGTCTTAGATGAACTAATACGTTTGAGCCTCAAAAATTGAGATTTCAGTATGTTACGGATGGTGTGGCGTGGATGCATACTAGATGCATGGAGCAGGGTATTATATTGTGGATATTTCCTGTACGTTTTGTTGCTGAAAGTGTGGTCATTGCTCCTAGAAACCGTAACATCCAGAAAATCAATAGTATTGGAATCACATGTAATTGTAAATACTATTCCCCAAATGTTACTATTCAGATATTCCACAAACTCCTGCAAATATGTAGGGTCTGCATGCCACACCATCCAACAATCATCGAGGTATCTTCGCCAGATATCAGTTTCAACCATGTATATATTTTGAAGTGGGTTGTACATCAAGCATTCTTCCAGGTACGCCATAAATAAATCTGCATATAAGGGGGCAAAAGAGGCCCCCATAGCAGTACCTTGAAGTTGCCAATAACACTCCCCTTGAAAGTAGAAAACATTCTTGTTGAGCACATGTTCAGCCATGCATATAAGCAAAGTGTTGGGTCCTGGTGGATATAAATTAGAGTGTTCTAACCAGTATTGTAGCGCCTGTAGACCTGCCCAGTGGGGTATGCTAGTATATAAGAAGTTTATATGACAATTTCAGCAATATCTGTATATTACCGGTTGTTTTTGTATACTGAAACAAGTATTATATCTAGGTGCAATTTGTGTGGATTGGTTCCTTTTCGGGTTCTGCCATATTGCTGTTCACTTGAGCAACAGTTTAATTTTGTATATTAGCCGTTGGTATCAGTGTATTACCAGTTGCTTTTGTACATTGAAATATGTGTTATACCTAGGTACAGTTAGTGTGGGTCGGTTCTTTTTTTGGTTTTGCCTCCTTGCTGTTTTCCTGACAACAGTTTAATTTTGTATATTAGCCCATGGTATCTGTGTATTACCCTGTTTTATAGGTTTTCCGGTGTACCGAAAGAGTATCATTTGTTGCCAGTTCATTGGACAGCCTGATTTACTTATTTTTGCCCAGTATACTTATTGCAATTACCCTTGGCTTTGGTGATTCTATTTTAGCCATGGATTTGGAGAAAATCCTACAAGGATTATGTGCCGATTGAGATGACATAGGGGTCTTTGGTATAGACCACATCTCAGGCAATAATCCAAATGACGCAATTATTAATTCATCAGATGGATGTGATGTGGCTTTCCACAAACTCAGTCAGGGTCTAAAAAGTCTCAGGGCCAACATTTGGTATCTCAAACTATTTTGTGCATATATCAATAAGGATATGGCCCCGAGGGGTCTCAGAATCATTTACAGGTGTTGGTTAGTAGATCTGAAGAGAGACTAACCACAGAATGGAATATGGCTTTACAACAAGCATCTATGATGTTTGTCAAAATTCTCTCCTCATACTATGAAAGAATGATTGATATAAACTTATCAGAGGTAAAATCAATCTGTGAGGAATGTAAAAAATATGAATCACTTTCTACATATGAAGGCTCAGTAAACAGGCTGTCAAAGGAACAGGCTAACTTTGAGAAACAAACAAAAGAAAGGAAAATTTAAAAGTTTAACAGGGATATTACAGATTACCAAAGGGAGCGCCCTTTTGAATCTCATAGATCTGTCAGATTTATGGATACTAGTCAGGGGGCAACAAGGGGCAGAACTAGGAAGAGACCCAGGTTCATCCTCAAAACTAATGACAAGTTTTTGGCAAGTACATCAGGGGAGGAATCCTCCTACACAGACAGTGAAAGTGCCCAGCCCCAGGAGTCACATATGCGTAAAAGGTCCAACTCAGCACACCCTTTAGAAGTGGAAAAAGGTGGCGGGGTGGCAGCAAACATAAACATGGGAAGCAGAATAGATTCTGTAGAGGGACTGATAGAAACACTACTGAGATAATTGACCATGAATACAAAAATGTGTTAAATTTTTCAGATGTAATATTGACTAATGAACAAGAAAAGTTACTCAATAAAGGTCTTGGATTTGTACCAAGCTTTTTTTTGTAATGAATATAACATTGTGTCTGATGTTATGAGTTTTTGCCGTAATCGTAATCTTAAGTTATTCTTTTTAGATCAAACTTCACAAACCTCTCAAAGATCTAATAACTTCAGATTCCACAAATCTCAATTCCACCCCCCTATGAATAAACAAGTCTCTATTTTCCAACAATCAGTGCTCAGGGATTTACATTTTCCACACTTTGAATCACAAATCATGGGTCAGAATATTTCCACATCGGAAAAAAATGGCTTTAGAAGAACTGAGAAATAATCATAATATTGCTATTTTACCAGCAGATAAAGGAGGGGTGATTGTGGTTTTGAACATGAGCTACTATTTAAATGAGGGTTTGGAACAGTTATCAGATGCTAAATGTTATATGCACGTCTATTGATCCTACATCTAACTTCAAAAAAGAAATGGATACATTTTTGAATTTGGTGGAGGAAGAAGGCATCATTACTCCAAATACAGCCAAACACCGAACGGTGATGGACCCCCAGAAACAAATTCTGTATCTGCTTCCCAAAATACACAAATCCATTTCAAAACCACCTGGCAGACCAATTGTGTCAGGAATAGATCTCTCTTACAGAACCTTTATCCATGTTCCTGACACAACATCTCAAACCATTACTTACAGTGGTCAGGTCCAGGCTACAGGATACCACACAGTTCCTTCAAATTATACAGGATACACAACTTGAACCACATTGGCTCATGTGCACCTTGGATATTAAGTCGTTATATACTAGCATACCCCCCTTAGCAGGTCTACAGGCGCTACAATACTGGTTAGAACACTCTAATTTATATCCACCAGGACTCAACACTTTGCTTAAATGCATGGCCGATCATGTGCTCAACAAGAATGTTTTCTACTTTCAAGGGGAGTGTTATTGGCAACTTCAAGGTACTGCTAGGGGGGCCTCTTTTGCCCCCTTATATGCAGATTTATTTATGGCGTACCTGGAAGAATGCTTGATATACAACCCACTTCACAATATATACATGGTTGAAATTGATATCTGTTGAAGATACCTCGATGATTGTTGGATGGTGTGGCGTGCGGACCCTACATATTTGCAAAAGTTTGTGGAATATCTGAATAGTAACATTTGGGGAATAGTATTTACAATTACATACGATTCCAATACTATTGATTTTCTGGATGTTACGGTTTATAGGAACAATGACCACACTTTGAGCACCAAAACCTACAGGAAATATCCACAATATAATACCCTGCTCCATGCATCTAGTATGCATCCACATCACACCATCCGTAACATACAGAAATCTCAATTTTTGAGGATCAAACGTATTAGTTCATCTAAGACAGATTTTGAGGTTGCTAAACAGGATCTTCAAAACAGATTCTTAGAAAGGGGATATCACAAATCTGACATAATATCAGCCATATATGGTCTGACAGCCAGGATAGAAATATGCTATTAGAGTATAAAAAACGTCAACCGACAGGTGAAGAGTCGCCATTAAGGTCTGTCACTACATTTGGCAGAAATCATAATGTAATTAGAAACATTCTTGATTCTAACTGGAATATACTATTATCAAACGACCAATTAAGAAATCTTTTTGACCCCAAATGTCAATTTTCCTACAGACGAGGCAAAACCTTAGGAGCCTTCTTCTCACACTATAAGCATAAGGAAAGTGGGGGCGCCATTTACAAACAGTTGACAATGTCTGGAGACAAACTTTTGGGAACCTTTCCATGTGGCCACTGTGTATCCTGCAACCAAGTAAGTAAATTAAAACAGTTCACCAGTGCTAATACAAGTAGAGTCTACGATCTTAGAGTTTTTGGGAATTGCAGTAGTAGTTGGATCATATATTTGGCAATGTGTCAATGCTCAGCATTTTATGTCGGGCAAACATCAAGATCACTCAGGGTTAGGATGGCTGAACACAAAAGTGACATCAAAAAACAGAAAGGAGACTAATGCTCTCTATAGACACACTCTAAAACATCAAAATGCCAAATTTATGTCCATGATCATAGACAAAATAACGGAAGACAGGAGCAACCAACAAGGGTGGCATAGCATATTGAACCACAAAGAAAACTATTGGATAATTCACCTTGGGGGTTTATTCCCCCCGGCCTTAATGACCATTTACAATTCAATAGATTACACATGTTGAAATCACCTGAATCATAGTATACTTGATTGGGAAGAACATGAACTTATCAGAGTTTTTCTCCTAATTATGTTATGGACTCTATTGGTTTATTAACCATCGGTCCAGATAAACAAATGATAATGTTCATGTTGTATGTTTTTACAATATTATAGGATATTGTTGTGTTTACTATTTTTTTCAAGTGTCTGGGTAAGATGTGGGTATACATTGGTAAGCCATCTTTATTGTGATAAGCTGGTGGATTATTATTTCATCTAATTATGCCATAACCTCTGACATCTAGCTATATGTCACGTATTCCACTACTGTATTTATGACAATACTGTTGCCGGTACAGGTGGGGAAATGTTTTAATTTCCTTCAATATCTGTGTGTTCAGACAGTAGACAATTTTTATCTTATACATACATAAGGTAGCATATTGTTGACAGTTATCCGTTTCTTTTTCCGTTGATTATTTTTTTATGATTATTATTATTAATGTATATAATTTTCATTATATGTTATTTTGGTTACAACATATATTTATATGATTTTGTTATATATTGTTTGATATATGTTTTTATTATCTAGATGGTGATGATACTATTAGTTTTGTACTATTATATAAATTACATTGAGAAACCAGCCTTAGGGTTGGACCATACCACATTTTCATTGGCTGGTGGCATCTATAAATATTTATGAGATCTTGTGGATGATTAATGCTTTTTCACTGATGAAGGCTGCAAAGCTGAAACCGGTTTGAACTGACATTTATATATTTTGTGGCATTATATGCCTTACTAACATTTTTCTTGAATAAAAGATTTACAAGCTGCATATGCTGGCCTCTGGTGTTTTATGAGTTAATGGTTTGGCCAAGCATATCCAACTTGCGAGGCATTTTGTTTTTCACTAATCCCAGACATGCCAATTGTGTGTGTGTGTGTGTGTGTGTGTGTGTGTGTGTGTGTGTGTGTGTGTGTGTGTGTGTGTGTGTGTTTCCGTCTGCCTGAGAAAAAAACACTCCTTACAATTCACATACTCACCTTTGGCAATCCTGCTGATGTCACCCACCTAGAAATAACCTCTGTGACTGCTGTAACCCTGTAATCTCCACAGCACATGCTGTAACTGCGTAATTCTGTAGTGTGATAAACTAGTTAGGTAGAAGTTCTATTCCAAGACATGGCAGGTGTGTGTGTGTGTGTGTGTGTGTGTGTGTGTGTGTGTGTGTGTGTGTGTGTGTGTGTGTGTGTGTGTGTGTGCGTGTGTTTGACAGTCAGAGCCTAAGTGTGGAGGTGGCTGTGAGTTTCTAACCACTGGACATGTTGGAGATCAGGTTTTGTAGTTTTCCTATATGGTGGCCATATTATATGTCACAATGTCCACCTCACGAGGAGTACAGATGTCAATCAGCCAAGGGACTGGGCCAAGCCATACCCCTACATCTGGCAAAAGGCCTGGTGAATGAAGTATGCAGTCCTACTATTTCCCGGAATACGGTCTGAACCCATGTGTCATACACAAACACACTTGCCTAGAGTATCCCGCTATGTTGCTAGTACCCTGCACATTGTTGACAGATAGTAGGCATGGTGTGATTGCAGTGGGCTGCAGAGAGCATGGCACCCTGTCCAACAGTACAATGGGCACATAACTGCGGACAATGCACCTTCACTATGTTCCCCACTGGATGCTTTAAAAATATGTGGTGCCATCAAATGTGATCCACAAAGGACATTCAATGCCTTACACACATTCCCTGTATGGACAGATGCCACTGACACCAGGGGATACCTGTATCATGCTATCAATGCAGGTGCAGTGTCAACCTGCTGTCTGTTAGCAGGTCCTGCGACACCAGGCCAGTATTGGCACATCTGATGATAACAGTCTGTATACACAACATGTGCCAGGCAAACCAGGTACACTTGTACATGTCACTGTACATTATTGTGGGATGTGCACATCCCAGGCAATGTCCATGTCAAGGACTATCAAACACAGACATGGCATGCATTGCAAAGCAATGGCCACACACAATGGTAACCAGGATGACAGGACAGTTCATACAATACCCATCTGTGTGGGACATTGCAGACACTACACCCCTGAACCACACTGCACACCATTGTCAGGTGGCGTGATGCCAAGGATTACCCCTCATCCAGCCTTGTACAGCCATCTTGCACAGCCAACCACTACACACCCATGAAGCAATGCGCACATGCATGCCAGTACTGGCACCTTGTGTCTGCGTGTGGGGTATGATGTTCCCAACTACAGTCACACCCAGTATAACTCCCATTGGCATACTGACTGATGTCAGACACGTTCACATGCCCTAGCTCATAGAATCTCAGAATATCCCGTGTGGTGCATGTAATACCTGTGCATTACTGCAGTGTGGCAAACTAAGTAGTTAGAAAGTGTATTTGTGAGCCTGGAAAAGTGTGGCAATGTGTCTGAGTCCCTTAGAGAGTGTGGTTGTGTTGACAATGATATCTGTTCATGTGGACAGCCATGTGTGCTACACCTAGTGCATGTCTACTATATCTCTGTTGCAGATGTAGCTCACCAGCACACATATATGTTCTTACAGCAAACCAACATGTCAGCTATGTGGCACATGAAGTAACTGTATGCACTTGTAATAGTAATGGCTAGTCAGTCATGGGTTTGAACCCCTATATTGGTAGGTGTGTGACAGATTATGCTTAGCTTTTAGTCTCCAAGCCCTTCTCTGATGTATTTTGCCTCTGTCTGTCCCTCCCATACACTCTCTGGTGGATGTGGAGTTATACACCTGCTCAGCAGTAGCTTGTGTTTTGTACATGATGGTCATGATCAGGTGATGGCCTCTGCACCTATTGCAGTCTTCCTCTAGCTGATTGCATGTGGAACAGCTGTGGTGATGTTCCCATAGCCAATTGCATAGAAACACAGTACAATATCTAGGAGCATCATGTTGGTGTTTGCCCATGACAGCCGCTTTGAGTGGAACCTGGATCTGGTGCTTGGTAAACAGCATCAAAGACGATATCTAGATATTCCTCAAACAACATACGCAGTGGAAAATAGCCTAAAGACATTAGGGTGATGTGCCAGAAATGACTACAGCATGTAAGTGCAGCTATGCTTCATTGAGACTACTGCCAATTTAACAGGTTGTGTGTGGTAATGGCTAGTCTGCATGTTTTAAAACTGACAAGACAGTGCTCTGTTTGTGATGAAACCCCCATCTGTAGGGCCATCTGTGGACTGGTCAGTGTGTGGAACCATTTGTTTCTTGTGTTACTCACTGAACAAACATCTGTGAACTGCAGAAGCATAGTGTGAGGATTGCAGTCCCTGATTGGACATATGTCACATGAAACAGTGGTATGACAGTCACTGTCTGGGGTTCTCACAGTGACATGCCAATAATGGGCCACTGTTCATAGCTGCAGTCACAAGTCTTCTATGCTTTGTACAGATGTCATGCAGTATATATGCATGTGATGTGCTCCTTCTGCAAATATATGACATCTGTTGTGTTGGGTTGACGGTCATATCTATGCATGCTGTTATAAGTAATCCTGAATGCTGTTGACTATTACTAAGCCATATCTGTGTTAAAACTGCAACAGCGTAAGCTGTATAGGATTGGAGGTCCCAGCGGAACCTCCTGTCCCACTTCAGCTGGCCATGGCACTGGGCACCAGCACGTCTGCAGCCCAGCCTTGGAAATCCACCTCTGTTGGCTCTGCACCACCTTCTGGTGGTACCGCCACTGAGGATGGGGCTTGTCCCCCCTGGGAGCAGGTCCAGGCAGGAACTTGTCAGCCATTGTACAGTCCCAGACGTGGTGCGTAGGGGGCACAATAAGGGGTTTTGAGGCCAGATACGCCAGCTCCAGGGCAGAGTGTCACATTCAGAGGGTGAACCTGCCTCTCCTAGACAGCCCCCAGTACAGCCACCTTTGCGGCTGTGAAGGTGCAGTGGTGGCTGGTAATGGGTGGGGACCTCTGTCCCACTGTTTCCATCTGGGATCTCATGGGCTTGTGCCTGCTGAACACAGGTGGGACAGATGGGTCCGCTGGGACCGGCCTTCCCATATGAGCTTTGTTGTTGCATGTTTAAGGCAGATATGGGTTAGTAATAGTCAACAGCATTCACGATTAGGTATAACAGCATGCATAGGTATTCCCATTACACAGGGCACCAGATATAAATTGTTGCAGAGCAGGTAGAACACATGCATATATGGGTAAACAGTGGCCATTACAACCATGCAGGTTTCATTGATGGCAACAGGCCAGCAATATGGGAGCATTTTAACATGGCACATGCATAGTAACAGATGTGAATATTTATAAACCAATAGGACATATATCCTAACAAAGGTTAGGAGTGTAGACATACCAAATGACTTGTGTAAATCGGTTATTTTTGCACATATGGTAGGGGTAAGAGAGAGTTCAATTAACAACTAATAAATCCTTGTAGTTTTCACAACATTCATAGTCATTGCAGTGGTCTGTCCCTTACATGTATTATTACACTACCCAATGACGTTATATTGTACAATGGTATGTTTGTAGATTAGTATGTACGGGACCTGTGTCTTATGTACAGGCTTGACTAGATGCAGGTGTTAATACAACATGTTTTGAGACTGCTCTCATACACTTTGTGTGAGATGCTGGGATGACAGGGATGTTTGCATGTACATTCTCTGACTATGTACAAGTCTGACTATCAGTTATATGTCATTAATAGCTGCCTACATTTCTTAGATCATCACACTAATTTGTCAGGGGAACAGGGCAAAAGGCAGGTGATGTGGGCCATTTATCAAGACATACTGGGCAGATTGGAACAGTTGAGGGGTATGAATATGCATACCAATCTCTTTTTAAGCATTCTAGCAAAATCTGTATAGTTGTTAAGTGTAAATTTGCATACAGCTTTGTCTTTGAACATTCTAACAGACTGTGTGCAGTTGTGTGGAATGATTATGCATACAACTTACTAGCGCTCCTGGGATCCAAAACCCTGCTGTGTGTGACAAAAGCATTACAGTTAAGATCACTGTACACTATGCTATTAGGCAATTGTTGTGAGGCTTTGCAATGTATTTTGTCTAATATGACTGACCTGTTTGCATTTCTGACATTGTTATACAGCACTTCATACACGTTTTATCTGCATACCACAGTGTGAGTAACACTGCTTACTACAACAGTACTGTTTAATAACTGCAACAGTACAACAACATATGACTGCAGAGTTAACAGAAGCAATGCAGGGGTTGCACCTTTATTTGCAGCATATTACACTATTCTGTATACTGGCACAACACTTTCTGAGGCTCTTACATTTATTTTGTATGACAGTACATGCAGGCTGTTTACTAACCTGCCTCATGACACATCCTTTGCAGCCTAGCATCATAGACTTGCTGATTCACAGCACGCCCATCTGCAGCTGTCAGAGAAGTATGGTGATATTTAGCCATACCTATCCATAGTATACACAAGCTAGGCAATTATTAACTATGTAATGGAAGGAGTACTTAGTTCTGGGGCATTCTGCATCTGCCTTGCTTCCTGGATCCATTGTTCCAGGACATCCCCCCTCCACCGTTTCAGGTCTGCATGGTGTTGCCTGACCTGCTCACCAGTCCGGGAGATACCTGTGGCACTAGTGAGGTCACGGGCAACACTGTCCAAGGCCTCTATTTTGTACTGCGAGCCCTGGTACTGGCCCTGCAGTAGTCTCCTGTCATGGTGCTTTACCAGGAGCCATACCATGAATTTGGACTCCTGGATGCCCCAGCACTGCACTCTAAAGCGAGTGCCTTCTCCCACTCCAGCCATTCTGCCTGCAGGGGGATGCTACAACCAGTTATGAGCTGTATTCCTGCCTCTTTGGTTTAAGTAGGGCCGGATTCCCGCACTTTTCTGTAATTGGCTGGTTTCGTAAAGGCTAAGCCAGGCGGCACAGTGGTGCAGCGGTTAATGTTGTCGCCTAACAGCAAGAGGTTCTCCGGTTCAATTCTCGGCTGGGGTGCCTTCTGTGTGGAGTTTGCATGTTCTCCCTGTGTTTGCGTGGGTTTCCTCTGGTTACTCCGGTTTCCTCCCACATTCCAAAGACATGCATCTGGAGCGTTTCTCCCCAGGCCTCCGCTGAAAACAGGCTCTGTGGAACCTAGTCGGACATTTCCGGTCAACAAATGTTAAATAAAAAATAAAATAAAACAAATAAAGCTATGGGCACACCTGCTTACTTCAGGTTGGCACTGCTTAAAGAGGTGTACCTGTGGGCATATTGCATTGGCCTCCCTACACATTGCTTACAATTACTTAGATGGGATGTGCTGCGGTTAGCATTGCTTATTGGTTATCTAGCATTATATTTGACTTTTGTCAATGATGTCTTACTCACTACAGGCTATATTAGTGTCTGGTATCTGTCATTCATGTGTACATACACTGTTTGGGGTCCTGGGGACTTCAGAACCTTATTACAGTGACACCTCAATTCTATGTTTACTGCAGTACTCAAATTCACATATTTATGGTCTTTGGAAGGTTATAGAACATTACCCTGTACGTAGATTCAGTTCACATATTTGATTTGTTTCCCTGTTGTGAGGATTAATTTGCTGATACCTCCTTTATGAGTATTGCTGTCATGGCATAGTGGTTTACTACTATGACTGTGATGTACAGGGTCCTGTGTTCTAGCCTTGCAGAGGCTGGTTATTTTGTTGCTGGCCAGAACACAAGCTGTTGGGTACAGAGTGATTAAGGCACTTTAAAGCAGTTGCGAGCGGGTGTGCACGGGTTTGCATGGAGCTAAGCAATGCTAACCTCCGATTACAGTTTCTTACAATCAGTTAGCCTCTACATTTCTTCACCAGTGTGATACTCGCATACCGGTGCCCAAACAGGCTTACACCCGCTTGCTCCCGCACTTGCCAATGCACTGCATTTGGTGTTTGCATCTGACACTCACACCCCTGGGTGGGAGTGAGGACTAGGATATTACCTTGCGATGCCTATTACATCGGATTACATGCCTACAGTATCGGGAATGGCGTAAGCATGCTGGTCGACTGTACGGCATCCATGGCCTCTCCAGAGTTTGCTTCATACCATTGGTGTTTTCCTCTTACAATCTGCACCTGTTTGGCTAATATCTGGGAAGTGACACCATTAAATACAGACAAGTAATTGGGTTTTGGAACCCACATCCTTCAGCCGAGTCATGCTATTGCATACCTATTATTCTATCATCTTTCTAAGGTTGTAAGTCGAATATGTGCTTTCTGTCCCTATCAGACCTCTCAAACAATTGTGGACAAATATCAACTGAATCAGGGACAAGTCATGACAACATCAGGGACGTTCAGGGACACATTTAAAATATTAGTGCTAGTAACTTGAAACATTGACAGACTCAGAGCATATGAATTAATACAAATTTTCTGAGGTAAAAGAAGTTTATAACTCTTAATTATTGTCATTATTCATTACATGTAATTCACCACCTTTCCTCCCAAAGTCACTAGTTGTAGGAGGGATAAAGAGGGACAGAGTTTGAATTTGAATCAAAATCAGGGACATCCCTGGAAATCAGGGAGAATTGAGAGGTATGGTCCCTATTTGTTCACCCAACGGTTTATGTCCAATCCAGTGGATTTGTTCTTAGGGGTTAAAAGGTATGGGTGTAAGCTCTGCCCATTTCGGAATATTACTTACATACCCGGAGCGGTCCTGATACGACTGTGCCAGCCAACACCTGCACACCTAGGCCCATAATTGCATACCCATAGTTCCCCCACCTGCCCCTCCTCTACAGCACTTATCCTTACTGTGGGTGCAGGTGGGGTATAAACATACTACACACTGTCCCCTCTCCACGTGTCGTGACACATGTCGTACTTTGTGTTGACCCATGGGTTATCAGGCTTGCACAACCTACTGGTCCATGTACATCTACAGCCTGGTTTGATGAATCATTACAGGGACTGACTCCGATGATCAGTAATTTTTGGGGTGTCCCACAAGGGACATTGATGTCTTTGTTTCATGATTAGACCTGGCAGGTCTCTCTCACTGGTAGTATCCTGCTGGTGGTCTGGGAAGCAGTGATGTGTTTACTTTAATTGTGTGTCTGTATGTCTCACTGGTCTAGCTTGGGGGGGGTTGGTTGATGCTACGTGTTACACATTTGTTAATTGGACCCCTCACCCCAATATGCACGGCCTGTGAACATATGTAATTCATAACTGCTGTATTATATCCTAGCTATATGCAAGTGTATATTTACAGACACACACACAAATATATATATATATATATTTATATACATTACTATATACCGATATATCTGTATATGTATGCATATATGTATATATTTATATATTGCTGTCTATATATATATATATATATATATATATATATATATATGTAACGACATATGGGTCTATGGGTGTCTGCATATGTATATATCTATATATGGGTATGTATATGTATTCTGTCTCTGTATGTATACATTTGCACTACGGAGAGGCAGAGGTATATCTCTAGGTCGCTATGGGTAGATATACACACACATACCTCTACATATATACATCTACATCTGGTTATTCCATTCCTTGCCATGTAGATTACACTTTGCTGCAGTGGGACTCGTAGCGGGTGTGGCTGCTCATTGGGTAACACCACTGCCCAATGAACACTTTTGCTTACATTCCTGGGGCTGTCCATATAGAACCACATCAGCCAACACCTGCACACTTAGACCCATAACTAGCTACCCATAGTTCCCCCACCCGCACCTCCTCTACAGCACCCATCCTTATTCTGGGTCCTGATCGGGTCTGAACACACTACTACACGCTGCCCACTCTCCACTTCATGGGACCCATGTCATACATTGTCTTGAACCATGGGTCATCAGGATTTCCCACCCTTGAATTCCAGGTATGTACACACCCCAGCAAAAATGGTCAGGGTATCACCTTCTTTTGGTTATATGTCAGTTTCTGGGGCATCCTGCAAGGGATGCTCCTTTCTGTGTTCCAAGATTAGATTTCACTGGTGCATTGTGTACCCCCCCCCCCGGTTGTATCCTGCCTGTGGTCTGGGGAGCAGTGGACTATTTACATTGTTTGTGGGTTTGTGTGTATGTTTCCTGTGTCCGGCTGGGGGGTGGGTGGAAGATCATGCTATGCGTTTCATGTTTCTTGCTTGGGCCCCTCACTTCCATTGGCATAGCCTGTAAACATATGTCATTCTTGTGTGCTGTTTCCTATCATAGCTGTATATCTGTATATATCTACACACACACACACACACACACACACACACACACATATATATATATATATATATATATATATATATATATATATATATATATATATATAAATATATGTGTATGTATTTATACATATATTTATATATATATATATATATATATATATATATATATATATATATATATATATATATATGTATGTCTGTAAAGCAATGCATACCCCGTGCAAACACACTTATTACACACGCTTACTGGTGTTTATATATGCTTAAACCTTCTTACTAGTGCCTTATTCATTATAACACTGACACTTCGCTCCAGTTCACTTTTAATTGTTATTTTGCAGGTTATACAGCAGACAGATGTCAAAATATGTTCATATACAGATTACCGATGGAAAATGGTATGTGCTGCAGTGGGATTCAGAACAGGAATGTCTGTTCATTAGACTGATGCTCTAACCAATACACTATTACTGTGCTGCTTCATTTGCATATATACCCATATACCCATGAGTCCTAGTTCCCCAAACACCCACCCCAAACTTCACTAACACAGCAGTCATCCATTCTCCAGTTGGATACGGAGTGTATCCACACCACTACACATTGGCCACTCCCTACTCCTGTAGACCCATTCCATGGGTTGACTCACTCCACGTATCCTCAGAAATCCTATACTTTTAGTCCACAAACATTGGCGACATGAGCAACCAATAGGACACTATTCACAATTTTTGGGTTGTCCCACATGGGATACACATGTCTTTATTTCAAGAATAGACTCTATACTTCATTACAGCCTTAGTCCCGTTAACATGACACTGCAATAAATTAATAAGTATGACTATGTGGTAACGTACACATTACACATGACAGCTAATTATTTACAAGTTTGGCATAATTATTTTACAAATAAACCAGTTTAGTGATTGGCATTGCCGAAGCAGGCAGATCACAGGAATGATTCCATGTGTGAGAAAGTCCTCACATTTAAATTTTTGAGCACAGCACTGACTTCAGACATTGTACACACCTCTGCATTTTAGCAGTTTTGTCCCTTCCCTCTTATGCACAACCTATTATTTTATCTTCTGTCGAGGTTTGTAAGGGCACTTTCATGTTATTTATGTCTGCAAAAGGAATAAATGTGTTACAGGGAATGTACTTCTACATATAGATGTATGCATGTGTGTATGCATATATATACTTATAATGAACTCGCTGACCTCCACGAGGTAGTCCAATTAGAACCAGCCCATCCAACCCTGACACGACTAGATCCATAATTTCATATCCATAGTTCCTCCACCCCACCCAAGTTCGACATACATGCATACCATCCATTGTCCAGATGCTATCGCATCCATGACACAACTCCACACATTGCCCTCTCACGAGCACTAGGGGCACTACACGTATGTTGTCCCAACCCATGTATTATCAGGCTCTCCCACCGTTTAGTCCTTGACCATACCTGCCCTTGCTTGTGTAATGGTCGGAGGTCGAATCATCCTATCAATTTTTGGGTAGTCCCACCAGGGACTACTCTCTGATTGTTTGTAAAGTAGACTTAGCAGATCAACAGTGTTACTCCCACTGGTAGTATCCTGCCTGTGGTGTGAGTACCAGTGCTTTGCTCACTCCTGCCCAGCTTGATATGACATACGCTGACAGCACTATATAATATTGGAGTTGCTGTTGATTCCCTTGTCATTCCTTTTGTATGCTTTATTGTTATGACGTTCATTCTTCATATATATATATATATATATATATATATATATATATATATATATATATATTTTATATTATATATCTGTGCTGGGCACTGCTTACACCCACGCAAGCACACTCATACTTGCTTATTGGTACTTATATATGTTTACTACTGCTTATTTGGCTTACACCTGCTTACTAGTGCCTTATTCATTATGACAGTACCACTTTGATTGAATGAAATTTCGTTAAACATTTCATGCGGTACTCCAGTTCACATTTACATGTTATTATGTAGGTTTATCAGCAAAACGGCATTCATTCCACATGGAAAATGATATGAGCTATAGTTGGACTCTAATCCTGAATACCTGTTCATTAGGCGGATGCTCTAACCACTACACTATTGACATTAACGTTGAACCCACATGTTTTTCTCTATTTGAATAATTTTTATGTGTAAGCTACGCTCAGCAGGGGGCAGCGACGTGCAAACACTCTGCGCTTCGCTTACACTTTCGATATTGAAGCAATACAAATGTAAAATATGGGCACAGGGAATCTAATTGTGAAAGTTCTAGGGACGGGGCTCAACATTCCACTACGTGCTTGTGTGTTTACTACTTTGATTTTATTTCAGTGTCCGTGTACACTCTTGTATGCTTAGCATACATTTCAGTATAAGCGGCACTGAATTAATTCTTACTATTAGAGGCGGGCTCTAATAGTAAGCTTAGTAGGTTGTGCAACTGTGGGGGCATGTTTCCGCCTCTGTAGAGCACTTGAACATGCCCCCTGTGCTCACACACATTTCCTGTGCACGTTGAGGGTGTGGCAGCACACCCTCATAAATATTCATATGGCATTGCTGCACCATCTTTAATGGAGACGCTCGGCGCAAGGCTAAAACCGTCCTTGCGCTGAGCTTCATGAATCCCGGGGACTCCCTAGTGTTTTCCCACTGAAACTAGGGTAGCTAGTTGCTGTAGCATAGTCCAGATACAGGCTTACTGCTTCTCAAACTGTTTGTAATGATTTATTTGTTCTAAGCATGTTCTCAGGTGATCTTTGTTTGAAGCAGGCCTATCTGCACCTTTGTGAAAGAATTGTCAAAGTCAAAATCAAAGTAAACTTTATTGTCATTCAGAAATCGCACAAGTCCAAAAACTGAATGAAATTCCATATCTCCAAACTCAATGTGCAGACAACATATATGCTATTTTCACAGACATTTACACATGTAACACCTGGCTATTACATCACAGACATGCAGGTAGACAGACTAATACTGACATAATTTGAAACACATTTTAACACTATTTGAACTGAACATTTACTTGCATGAGACTTTAGTATTGCACAGGTACTTGGTTAAGACATTGTATTGATCCTTGTACAGAAAGAGATATCGGGACCTCTCTGGTAAAGGGTGGCCGGTGTAGTGCTTGGAATAAGCATCATCACTGGTCCTTTTGAATCTTTCTAAAGTATTTTTTTCAAGTTCCTATCTTAAGGTATTTAGACCTTGCATTTGTGCAGGTTTCTGCTTGTTTGTACTACACTGAACTGAGTTGGGCTACCAGCCACAACTCTGAGCTGTGATACCAGATGACTAGATGCTTCTGAGCTACCAAAAAGCGTAAGTTACCATTTTTTTTTTTATTGCGGTGGTGTAGCGGTAGCATTGTTGCCTCACAGCAAGAGGTTCTCCCGTTCGATTCTCGGCTGGGGCGCCTTCTGTGTGGAGTCTGCATGTCCTTCCCGTGGTCGAGTGGTGTTTGAAAGACATGAGTGAATGGGCATGCCTTCATTGAAGGTTGGGCGTCGAGCTGGCACCTCGGCACCGTAAAAATCTACTGCCAATCATTAGTGGACCGGAGTTCCACTGTGGTGACCCCTATCCAAGAAAAGCCGAAAGAAGAACAACTACATACTGCACTTTTGTATTGCCTGCCACCTACTTTTATACTGCATTTGTTTACTGTGTACTAAGCTAGTCTATTGTATTGCAACTGTCTGCTTTACTGTGCCTGTTAAATCTTATTTTATTGCTGTTATCACTGTTTATAAAGCTTTTTGTTAGTTCCACTGTTTGTTATATAGCTACTGGTATTTTTCCCTGTTTTTAAGCTATTTGTCCTGCTAGTTCTGGTTTTCCCACCAAGCAATGGTTAAATAACTGATTTGTTAACTGTTTAACACATTCTTTAGTGCTTTCTTCCTGTTTTGCTACTGATTTAAACTTTTTTAGTGTCTCACTGCTATTTTCTGCTGTTTTAAACATTCTCTAGTGTTTTTCTGCTGAAACTAGGGTAGCTATAACCCAGATACAGGCTTGTTGCTTCTGAAACAGTCTATAGTGGTTTGTTTGTGCTAAGCATATTTTTCAGGCCATCTTGGATTGGATGGGGCTTATCTGCACCTTTGAGAGAGAATTGTGCTGATTGGGACTTATCTGGTAAAGGGAGATGGATCTATTGCTTGGAATAAGCATCCTCATTAGTCCGTTTGAATATTTTTAAAGTATTTTTTCAAGTTCTTAGCTTCTGGTATTTAGGCATTCGAGCAGGTTTCTACTTGTTTGTACCAAGCTGAACTGAGGTGGGCAACCAGCCACAAGTCTGAGATGAGATACCAGATGATTAGAGGCTTCTGAAATTCCAAAAACATAGGTTGCCTGTTGATTAGAGGCTTCTGAACTTTCAAAAAACATAAGTTGCCTCCTTGTTGCTTATTTATACTATTTACTGTACTTTTTTATTGCCTGGCACCAACTTTTATACTGTATTTATTTAGTGTCTTCTAGACTACATTGTTGTACTGCAATTGCCTGTTTTACTGTGCCTGTTAAATCAATTTGTATTGCTGTTTACACTGTTTACAGAGTTTTTTGTTAGTTTCATTATTTATTAAGTATCTACTGGTATTTTTCACTGCTTTTAAGCTATTTGTTCTGTTTCTTTAGCTTTCCCACCAAGCAGTGGTTAAATAACTTATTTAACTGTTTAAAACATTCTTTATAGCATCTTTGTTGATTTCCTGCTGTTTTAATTTTTTTTTTACTTTGTCACTATTATTTGTTATTTATTTATATTTTTTTTTGCTGTTTTAAACATTCTCTAGTGTTTTCCCAGTGAAACAAGGGTAGCTAGTAACAGTAGTATAGTCAAGATACAGGTTTGCTGCTTCTGGAACTGTTTGTAGTGTTTTTTGGTTCTAAACACCTTTTTCAAGCCATCTTGTATTGGAACAGGCATATCTGCACCTTTGTGAAAGAATTGTGCTGAATGGGACCTGCCTGTTAAAAGGACTCTGGTCTATGGCTTGAAATAAGCATCCTCATTGGCCCTTTTGAATCTTTTTAAAGTTTTTTTTTTTTTTTCAAGTTATTAGTTTGTGGTATTTAGGCCCTGCATTTTAGCAAGTTTCTGCTTGTTTGCATGTTGTGCAGCATCACACACTGCTGCACAGCTGTGCGCCAAAGCCGGACAGTTATGTTTAACAAATTTTCCTTAAAACCCAGTCAGAAATATTCATTGACTGAGCTCCTCCATTATTGATTCTGAATATCTACCCTAGTGACCACAGTCTTCAGTCTAGCATTATCGACATTTGGACTACCCTTGTTTCTCCCACCAACCTTGTTGACTTGGGTCTCTTGGGGCAGTGTAGCATTTGCCTCATGTATACAGACAACAATCTACTAATTACACACTCTAGTAGTAGTTGTATTTATACCAAGAATCTAGAATCCATCTCTCACTCAAGACAGTAACACAGAGAAAGTTGTCAGCTCATCCACCACTACATATGCTCATAGTACCACTACTCATACATGTAGTGCCCATCAAACACGTAAATCCACATATGTGGAGGTTCTCTCAAAAAACGTACCGAAACACCAGAGACCTCTGAAACACCAGACTGCTATAAGTAAAACAGTCCCCACAACATCCGTGACACATAGCAACACCAGTGTCTCACCCACCAAGCCAGTAAGGTGTAACACTCAAAAAGCAAATTGTCTTGTCATTGGAGACTCAGTAGTGAGCTGCACAGATGTCCCACTTACCAGTTGGACAAGGAGAAAGTCACGGTTAGCTACTTGCAGTGCCAGGATTCATCAAATCATGCATGCACTTAGGTCTCTCATCAACAAGTACCATTATGACTCTGTCATAGATCATGTTGGTGGGAATGACCTTAGTCATACTTCACTGGACTATATGGAGAGAGACATGGTTGAACTCTCTGAGTATGTGTCTTAGGCAGGTATGTCCCTAGTCTTCAGCAGCATACTGCCCTCACCTAAAATTATACCACAGTATAAAAAAAAAATGATTGATTTCAATAATTGGCTCAGTTTTTGGTGTCATTCAAAGGGGATTCAGTTCCTGTCAGGCTGGGAAGCCATGGTCGACAAACCTTTCTCTTTTGCCAGAGATGGTTTGCACCTGGCACCTGTATGCTTTCAGCTGCTTACAAAGGTTCTTGTCCCCCCATATTGCCTTTTTTAGGCAAGGTCTCGAAAACAACATTACCAACATAAAATTAACCGATCAAAATTAAATAAGAGTTGTGTCTTTCGGCTTTTCCCAGTTAGGGGTCGCCACAGCGGAACTCGAGTCCGCTAATGATTGGCAGTAGATTTTTACGTGCCGCGTTGCCAGCCCTGACGCACAACCTTCAATGAAGGTACGCCCATTCAAGCATGTCTCCACACAGTAGATGCTCTAGCTGAGAATCAAACAGGACAACATCTTACTGTGAGGCAACAACAATACCGCAGCACCACCACCGCAGTCAAGCTGCTAAATGCTAGGAGCTTAAACAAAAAACTACACTCCCTGGAAGCACTTCTGTCATCACAAGGTGTAGATATCTGTGCAGTCACAGAAACCTGGTTTAAGGTTTCAGAGAGTACCCCAGCCCTGCAAGGCTACAATGCCTTCCACAACTTTAGATTGCAAAATGAATGTGTGAAAACCAAAGGAGGTGGTATTTCAGTCTATATTAGAGATAAATTCACCACTCATCTAGTTAGACTGGACAACTCCATAGGATTACTCCAGGTCCACGTTACAGTGGGTAAGACCCCCATTCAAGTCCTAGCCAGTTATAAATCCCCCTCTATGGGTCCTACACCCATGAAGCCTAATTAACCAAACTGAAGACAATCCAAATTTTATTGAACACACTAGTTATGGAGGATTTCAATTATCCCACCATCAACTGGGAAACCTACTCTAGCTAAAATCTGCTAGCACAAAAGTTTCTTGACTTTGTGAATTCAAATGCCCTGAAGCAAATTGTCCATACCCCAACAAGTGAAACAAACATTCTAGATCTGGTCCTCACCAACATGTCAAACAGGTGCACTGCTGCAACTGTTGGACCCTTATTATTTAAAACTGTCCACAAATCAGTCACCTACAAACCCCCTCAGAGGTGACCTCTGTCTGGCATACAAAGCAATAATGGACTCTGCCTTCCTGGGACTGCTGCATATCCATAAGTCAAGCTCCACTCGAGTAATCCACATGCATGACCTCAACCTGGTCTGTGACATCAATAGGACTTGTTGGTAGGACAGAGTTGTGTCCCAGAGACTCCCCCTTCTGTGGAACAGACTCCCTCTACACGTCAAGCACAGTACCTCATTAACCCTTTTTAAGCACATACTGGATAACTGGATGGGGAACAGAAAATACCCCCCTGGGATTCCACCTGTGTCCGTACTGGACAGGGTTATCGGGTGCTGACTTGTTGGAACACGGGCTAAATTCTTCGCTAGGCTTGTGAGAGCCTCAGGGCCAATAGCTTAGTAACTTTCTATGATCCTATGATTCTATGAACACTAACACCAGAACTCACAAAGGGTGAAATCAGATTAGAAAAACTTCACCAAGGCAAACTATACCCTCCTAGGTGAAGGTATAAATGTATTCCAAGCCCCACCCTAAGCTGAAATTAGGAATTAAACCGAAGCTTACACTAAAACCATCTACAATCACTTCCATAAGTGTATAAACTCAGCTATACAAGATAGAATCAAAGACAGAACTCCAAGTAAAATCAAGCTGGCATGGTGGACTGCGTCAACAAACTCTACAATAAATACAAAAAGTTGCTGTCCAGGAAAACAAAGGCAAGGACCCAGCAATGGAAAAGCATCCTCCTCAACCTTAACAGGCAAATAAGACAACTTGTCAAATCCTCCAAGAGCTCCTTTGAGAGAAATCTAGCAAGTACTGCCAAGGATAACCATAAGGAGTTTTACAGCTACATATGTAACCTAAAGGGTAGGACCCAAGCATGTGCATAACTGGTGGCCAATGGTATCATACACATTGACCCAACAGAGACAGTGAACTTGCTAGCAGACAGGTTTGGTGAAAATTTCACTCCCTTTCCCCC
The DNA here is from genome assembly GCF_019279795.1 of Protopterus annectens. NCBI lineage: Eukaryota > Metazoa > Chordata > Ceratodontiformes > Protopteridae > Protopterus > Protopterus annectens. The sequence continues at coordinate 1,898,358,634 of NC_056739.1, read as the reverse complement.
TCCTAACTTTCAACAAACCATCCCCTAAACTCCCCCTTACATATCTGATCAAAGTATTGTCAAAGGTAAAGAACGTGGCATCTATGGGACCAGATGACATCCCACACTGTCTTCTAAACAGGCTAAAACATGAACTAGCATCACCACTAAGTAATGTTTTCAATCATAGCCTAATCACAGGCTTTGCTCATGTGGAATGTAAAACAGATACTGTTATTCCCCTCCATAAAGGTAGCCTAGCAACAGACCTACAGAATTACAGACCCATAAGCCTGACCAGCTTCATCTGTAAGACCATGGAATGTATCATTATGGACCTCATAAATAAAGACATAGGTGACCTCCACACCCTGGATCCTACTCAATTTGTCTTTGTGAAGGGCAGATCCTGCCTGTTAATTCTAGTGGATTTTTTTGAAAATGTAACCAAGGCCATTGATGAGGGAAAATCTGTGCACACAACATACCCTGACTTGACAAAGGCTTTTGACACAATCCCCCATTCAGGCATTAATGATAAACTTAACAAACTAAATGTATACCTCTTCATTGTAAGATAGGTTGCCAACTGACTCACAAACCAGACAAACATAATCAAAGTGGGTGACTCCACATCAACCAGCAGACCTGTTATCAATGGGATGCCAGAGGGATCAGTGGTGGGCCCCCTACTGTTTGGAATAAACTTCTCAGAAATTCAGGTCAAAACTAAAGGGCTGTGGCTGACCAAGTTTGCAGACAACTGCAAACTAGGTGCAATCATTGACTCCCCAAATGATGTTGGTATACTCCAGGAGAGTCTCATACAGACCAATGACTAGTGTATTAGTCATGGTCTCAAACTGAATGCAAAAAATGCATCATCATTCCCTTTGGCACAAACAATGTCCCTTCACACTATCAAATCAATAACAGCAATGCCCAATTACCCATGAAGTGGTAAGGGACCTGGGATCACAAACTGACCATGACCTTAACTTTGACCACTAAGTGTCTTACCATTGTAAGAAAGCTTTCCACATAGCTCACTTGATTAGTAAAGGCATCACCTCAAAGAGCAAAAGAAGTTATAACCCCCTATACTCGGCACTTATCTGGCCCATAATTGAGTAAAATGCCCAATTCAATATGTACAGTAACAAGCATCTGCAGCAGTTAGAGAGACCTCAGAGCATTCTAGCAAAGAAGATCAAGGGCATCCAGCATATACCTTACATGGACCAACTAAAGTCCCTGTCACTGTACTCTCTATCATATAGATTTCTTAGGGGAGACTTATTCTTGGTCTACAGAGCAACCCATGACCCAAACCTAAAGAACTTACTGCATATCGATAAATCAAGTGGGTCTAGGACTACCCATTCCAGGGACTTAAATATGACCTGTAACTTAAGTAGGTCATGCTAGAGGGACTGATTTATCTCCCAGCAACTGTCATGTCTTTGGAACAGGTTACCAATTCATGTGAAACAGAGCACCTTTATGACATCGTTCAAGAGGAATCTGGATGAGTGGATAGGGCACCATAAATTCTTAGCAAGGATAGCACCCACAACCCTCTTGTACATGGGCAGTCATCACTTAATGCAATCTTGGGTACTGACTAGCACTTCTAAGGTATTACATTTGGTTGACTTGGCTATGCTTAAAATGACACCCTGGTCGATACCCTAGTAATCTCCTATGATCCTATTATCCTAATTCTGAGATGGCCAGAGTTGGTATATATAAGCCATCATGTTTTTCTTTTACTATATACCCTGTTTAGGTGAAGATTACCCCAGTGGTGTTTATTTTTAGCATTTGTTTTGTTTACTTCTGGTAGGTATGGCAGCTTCTATATAGCCATTCACATGTTTGTATAGGGACTATTTGAATAATTCTGCAGAGCTAGCTGTGATTTCAGGGTTAGGGTGAGACTTGCATTTTGACATACTGTCACGTAATAGCATGCAGTTTGCATTAGAATAGTTCCTAACTGTTAGTAATGTAGCTCAATTTTCCAGGTTGATTTTTACTTCAAAGGAGACAGTTTTGTGATCTGAACTCACTAGTGAGAACATGACATGGGAGGGGATAGGGGGGTGCAATGCTCTCCCATGTTGGGAAGTACCAGAAGCAGTATGTTTGATCCTCTGGTTGGAGTGTGCACTATCTTTTCCATGGTGCTTATGTTAATAAATTTCAGGAAGCATAGTGATGCCTGTGAGTTTGAGACACTGTAAGTTCCAAGTCTATAGAAGGTAGCTAAAGTCACCCATAAATAGGATGTTTGGTTGGATGGTGAGTGCCTCTAGTAGGTTTAGGTTAGAGTTGTAAGACTCTAGGGGCATAGATCGTGCCCTGCAGCTAGCCATGATATGGTGAGGGATCTTATCTATGGTGACTTGCTTGTGGATGAGATCTATGGTAGCATCCTTTTTAACCATCCTGGAGGTATATTTGTTGCTAAATTAGATCAAGACACCTCCACATTTAGCCCCAGTCTGTGCTGTTGTTTCTCTAAATGTGTGGAAGGCACTGTAGCCTTGCACTGCTGGAGTACTTTCTATAGCTGTCTACATCATCCAGAGTAAGGAGGGCTTGAACAATGGGAATTTTTTTTTGTTTAGGCTCCTAGCATTAAGTAGTAACAACTTTAGGTTGCTTGGAGACTTTTTCACCATGTTGGTAGTTTAGTCTTTTTTGCATTCCCTAAAATACTTCTAAGGGGGTATGTAAAGATATATGAAGGCTGCCAGCCTAGCTAGATAGAATTTTGTAGATAATTCTATGTGTTTGTAAATATTAATAAAAGCCATAAGCTTGGTCTCTTAAATGTGAGAAGACTGTATTGGATTTTGAACTGCAAAAATGTAACAGTGCACTCTGCTGTAAGAAAGCTGATAAGTGAAGCATTTTGAGACCAGAGTTAATTGCTAGGATTTTACATATACAATGTCTGTAATTGCTGTGGTTTCCTGACCAGGTGCAAGCTTACTAAGAAATGTAAATGTAGAGTTTCTGTTAGCCTGTGTAACCAGAGAATTGCTAAGAATGATGTAATCTAAAATGAGTCAACAGGATGTATTATCAATTTAAAGCACTTTCTCAGAGACAAAGAGGATTTTTGGATTTTGTCTAAAGCTGACAACAATTCACTAGTACTCTGCTTTGTTCTATATGTAAGTTTATTTTGAACTGTGATTGCTGTTAGGAAAAGATAGAAAATATTAAGTTTAGTCTAGCTGTTTACTATATTTATGTCAGGAATATTCTGCAGTATTATTTGAAGCATTTTACTGTGATGTCTGAACTCTTGACTAGCATTGTGTAGTAAGAAGTATTGTCTTGTGTTTTTATTATTTATTAAATATTTTTAAACCTTTCAACTGTGTCTGTTTTGTGCTGACATAATTTAAGCTCTAGAGTTATTTGTATGTATATAGTGATACTGTACAAAGTCACTCCAATAGTCCTGCTGCTCAGTCATACTTACTATTGGGATAATAATATTGCACAGTAAATGTGGGCACCCTTTGGTAAGAGCCTTATTAGTAACTGATATTAATGATTGGTAGCAGCTGGTACTACCTTATAGACTGGCAAGAAGGGCCATAGCTGGAAAACCTGTGCCAGCCTTCACCAGGAGTGTCTGTGTGTTTGTAAATAACTCATGTCTTAACAAGTGCGTGTATGTCAGCTATTTGGACAGGGACACAAAACACTGGTTGGACAAAGAGGGTCCTGGAAATTTTATTTTGACCACTAGGCTGAGACTCGTACCCTATAGCTGTGCCAGTGGTGAGGCTTTTTGGGGATCTGGAGAGAAAGGGAGAAACCAGCCCCAGACTGACTGTAATCTCTATGTGCTCTTAAGGGAAATTATACTTTTCTATGTATTTGTCATCCTTCCCAATGTGGACACCTCACACTGGTGCTTGTGGTGAGGATTGATGTTCCTTGGTTACTGGACCAGTGCTTGGATAGCACATATTAATTGTTTGGCAGTGGTGGGATATCCATACCACATATTAATTGGTTGGCGATTGGCTTATAGTGGTATGGATAGCGAATTCCTCTAGCTTGTGTACAGTGATCACTGATGGTGTTCTTGTACCCTAAATCAGCTACACAGTGAATATTCAGAGTACAGATCTCAATTGTTTTATTTCTTTTGTTAGCTTAGTTAGTCAGGGAGAGCAGGCAAGCATGTCAGCAGAGGAGTATGGCAAGCTGACAAGGAGCCAGTTGGCTGAGATGTGCCAGGCTAGGGACTGTGCATGGAAACCTGACTAAGGCAGACCTAATTGCAGCTTTGGTCACAGCTGCATCAGAAAACAGCAATCAGGAGAACAATCAGATTGGCAATAGAGATGTACAACACTCAGAGAATGGACAGCTCAACCTTTCTGCAGAGGACTTAAAAATCCATCTGGAGCTAAAGAAACTTGAGTTGGAGGCCAGGCATTTGGAAACAGAAGCAGCAGAGAGACTGAGAGGTCTACAGGTTGAGGGAGAATGAGAAACCACTACACTTGGAAGCTGAGGAGAAGGAAAGGCAGAGGCAGCACGAAAAAGAGACGTTGACTCTTCGCCAGAGTCATGGAGGTAAAGGAGAAGGGAGTAACTGGACCCCAGAAGCACAAAAGGTCAGTAAACTTCTTTTGCAGTTTACAAAGGGGGATAATTCTGATAGTTTCATTCAGATGTTTTAGAGGGTATGTAAACAGTATTATGTTGACCAAAGGCTCTGGGTGTGGTTCCTGACCCACTTACTTTATGGTAAAGCTGTAACTATTTTTTCCAAAATGTCTGACATCGACTGTTTTACTATAATGCTGCAAAGAATTGTTTATTAGAATTTTTTAAGCTAACACCTGAAACTTATAGGAAAAAGTTTCATGAGCATAGACGCAAGTCAGGTGAAAGTGTGTGTGAATATGTTGCTGAACTGAGCACTTATTTTCATAGGTGGGTGAGTGGATGTCAGGTCACCACTTTTGAAGGGCTGGCAGACACTTTGGTGAGGGAACAAGCCCTTATCACTTTGCCTGAGGACATGAGGATCTGGTTAGCTGATAGACAATGTGCTATTTCAAATGAGTTGAGGAAGAAGGGAGACCTATACCTAGTAAGCAGGGCATCCCTGCACAGGAAAGGGACCCCTGTACTTCTCATGGGTCTAAAAGAACCCATGATGGGCACCCCAGACTTCCCCAGCAGGATCTGACAGTAGCAGGGGAAACTACTAGTCCAGGAACACTTCCTGGACCTAGGGCTAAATGTTTTGAATGCAACCAGTGGAGCCATGTAGATGTCCACAGAGGCAAGGTGGGTTACAAAAGTTCAGAGAGCCAGTAAATGGGAAGGACAAAATGCCAATAGTAGGTTGTCTTGAGACAACAGGGGTACCAAACTACCATCCTAAAGATGTACTGATAGGGAAGGATTTTGATGAGGCAGTACTATGTGTTAATGCAGTTACAGGCAGTCAGGATTCGAAACAAGCATGTGGGTCTGGTAGTCTGGGGGGGACCCAGACAGACTGCATATTTGCAGCCAGGACTGGTGAGGTGGTTACTTCAGGGAGGGAGCTACTCTGTAGCAGCAAGACTGAAGGTGAGCCAAAGCTGATTGTGGGTACTGATGTTCCCTTGGATAGGGTGACTGCAAAGCTAGAGGTGAGTAGTAGTACTCAGGCTGACAGTGAGGCACCGCTGTCAGAGGATGCCAGACTTCCTGTGGAAGGGGAGCTGAGAAGGGTTACAAAGAGATAGTTGAGACAGGTTCAGCTATCAGACCCTACATTACAAGGTCTGAGGCAGGTAGCTAGTGAGGCACCTGATTCAAAAAGGGACAAGGGTGTGATGCCCATGCCCTGGCCCAGCCATCAAGGAGCCTTAGTTCTCACCACTAACACCAGAGAGGGGTGTCTCATATAGGAAGAAAGGATAGGAAATACACACAGCAAAGTGCAATTTCCCTGAAGAGCACACAGAGATTACAGCCCGGGGCTGGTCAATCCCTTGCTCTCCAAGTCCCCAGTAAGACTTCCCACTAGCACAGTAATAGGGTCCAGATCTCAGCTTAGTGGGCAAGCAAAAATGTCCAGCACCCTCTCTGTTCAACCAGTGCTTCATGTCCCTGCCCAAGTAGCTGACACACACACACACACACACACACACACACACACACACACACACACACACACACACACACACACACACACACACACACACACACACACACACACACACACACACACACACACACACACACACACACACACACACACACACACTTTGAGAAGAGTTTATTCAACCACACAGACACTCCTGGGGAAGGCTGGCACAGGTTCTCCAGCTGTGCCCCTTTTTCCCAGACTATACTGTAGTACCAGCTGCCACCACCCACTAATATTTATCAGCTATTCAAAGGCCCTTAAAAGGATGTCCAATTATTACTGTGCAATATTATTATCCAATTGGTAGTATTGCCCATGGTTAAATCTATTAGAGTGGCTTTGTACAATTTTACAAAAGGCATGCAAGTACTGTATAGAGCTTAGATTATCTCTACAAAAACAGCAACAGTTGAAAGGGTTTAAAATTATTTAACAATAAATAATTAAAAACACAAGACAATACATTTTACTACACAGTGCTAGTCAAGAGTTCTGACATCACAGATAAATACTTAAAATAATTCACTATTACAATTCTGACATCACAGAAAAACACTTAGTCTAATCTTTCTAGTTTCTAGCTATTTCTAAGAGAAAACACAAATCTAAGATAAACTTACATATAGAGCAAGACTTATATATATAGAGCAGCTTTCCAGTGACAGGTAGATCATATCCTAGCAGGAGAAGGAGTGTTTGCCCTTGCTTATCTAGATGATATTGCCATCTACAGCCATTCCTGGCAAGACCACCTTCAACATGTCAGGGAGGTGTTGGGAAGACTACAGAGGGCAGGGTTGACCATTAAGCACAGCAAATGGTGGGTATGGCAGAGGTCTCCTATCTGGGGCATAGAGTGGGGAGTGGTAAGATCAGGCCAGAACCTGCCAAAGTAGAAGGAACAGCAGGGTACTACAGAAAGTTTGTCCTCAGTTATAGTACCATAGCTGCTCCTCTCACAGACCTGACAAGGAAGAACAGGCCCGATAAGGTAGTTTGGACCACAGCATGTAAGCAGGCATTCCAGAAGCTTAAAGAAGCTTTGGGAGGACCCCCTGTGTTAGCCAGTCCAGATTACAGCAAATAATTTGTTGTGCAGGTGGATGCTTCAAACCATGGGGTGAGGGCTGTACTTAGCCAGATTTCTTCAGAGGAGAAGAACACCCAGTGGTTTATCTCAGTCTTAGGCTCCAACCCAGGGAAGAATGCATGCAGCTGTAGAAAAGGAATGTCTAGCCATAGTGTGGGCACTGCAGAAACTTCAGCCATATCTGTATGGAAGAAAATTCACTGTAGTGAGCGATCACAATCACCTAACATGGTTAAACAGAGCCAAGCAGCAGAATGCCAAGTTGCTAAGACAGAGGCTAAGGTTGCAAGCATATGATATGTCAATGCAGCACCACAGTGGGAGTAGCAATGCAATGCAGATGGGCTCTCAAGACAGGGAATGGGGTAATGTATACTCATATAGACCTAACCCTCTCAAGGGACTCTTGAAAAACTAGCTTGAGTTCTCGGAGGGGGGGGTGAAGATATGTGAAGACTGAAGCCTAGCTAGATAGAATTTTGTAGATAATTCTATATCTTTGTAAATATTAATAAAAGCCATAGGCTTGTTCTCTTAAATGTGAGAAGACTGTTTTGGATGTTGAACTGCAAAAATGTAACAACAGTGCACTCTGCTGTAAGAAAGCTGATAAGGCAAGCATTTTAGGACTGTTTGATCTCAGGGCTTCGAGCCATGGTGTCTGAACTAGCAGATTCTTTCTATTCTTTTGAGACCAGAGTTAATTGCTAGATTTTACATATATAATGTCTTTAATTGATGTGGTTCCCTGAACAGGTGCAAGCTTACTAGAAAATGTAAATGTAGAGTTTCTGTTATCCTGGGAAATCAGGGAATTGTTAAGAATGGTGTAATCTAAAATTAGTCAGCAGGATGTATTATCAATTTAAAGGACTTTCTCAGAGATGAGAGAGAGCATTTTGGATTTTGTCTAAAGCTGACAACAACTCACCAGTACTCTGCTTTGCTCTATATGTAAGTTTATTTAGAACTGTGATTGCTCTGAGGAAAAGATAGAGAATAGTGAGTTTAGTCTAGCTGTTTTCTATATTTATGTCAGAACTATTTTACAGTATTATTTTAAGCATTTTCCTGTGATGTCTGAGCTCTTGACTAGCACTGTGTAGTGAGAAGTATTGTCTTGTGTTTTTATTATTTATTATTAAATATTTTTAAACCTTTCACATGTGGCTGTTTTGTGTAGAGATAATTTAAGCTCTAGAGTACATTGCATGCATACAGTGATACTGTGCAAAGCCACTACAATAGTCCTGCTGCTCATTTTCACTTACTATTGTGATAATAATACTGCACAGTAAAATTGGGCACCCTTTGGTAAGGGCCTTATTAGTAACTGATATTAGTGGTTGGTGGCAGCTGGTACTACCTTTTAGACTGGCAGGAAGGGCCATAGCTGTAGAACCTGTGCCAGCCTTCCCCAGGAGTGTCTGTGTCTGTATATAACTCATATCTTAAAGAGTGTGTGTGTGTGTGTGTGTGTGTGTGTGTGTGTGTGTGTGTGTGTGTGTGTGTGTGTGTGTGTGTGTGTGTGTCAGCTACTTGGGCAGGGACATGAAGCACTGGTTGGGCAGAGAGGGTGTTGCAGGTTTTAGCTTGACTACTAGGCTGAGACCTATACTCTATAGCTATTCCAGTGGGGAGTCTTACTGGGGATCTGGAGAGAAAGGGAGAAACCAGCCCCAGACTGACTGTGAACTCTGTGTGCTCTTAAGTACTTTACTGTGTGTGTATTTCTTATCCTTCCCAATGTGGATGCCCCTCACTGGTGTTAGTGGTGAAGACTGAGGCTCCTTGATTACTGGGCCAGTGCTTGGGTGTCACAGGATGGATACAATTTTAGCCAATATCTGAAAGCCTAAGGGAGACAGGTGCAGCCCACACATGGCAAAGCAACATGTTCTGCTGACCATGTCCTGCCATGTTGACAGATATTTCATCCTCCTGGAGTAACAGCAGAAAAGTCAATGATTTGCGCTTTTACTGTGTTGTCATCCTTGGTGAAGGTAGAATGCTGCTCAAGGCAAGGCTCACACCTGTCTGTGACACATAATCTGAAAGATCCATTACATCTCTTTTCATATACTCCAGTGAGGTGCACCTCAGTCATTTACACCCACATGGACATTGATAGAATCATACTGGTACCTGGGATGCAGTGACTTGAGTGTGTGCATGATTTTGCAGATCCTGGCTCCAGATAAGCAACTAGTCATTATCTTCTCCTTGTCTAACCTGGTGAGTGGGGGATCTGTGTGTCACACAATGGAGTCCCAAATGACAAGAGTATTAGGTAAAGTATATGCTTGCCTTATGACCTTTACTCTTGGGGGCCCATTGGATGACTTATGTGAGATATTTGGTGTTTTTTTGGTGTGTGTTTTAGTGATTGCTAAAGAGAAGTGTTGCCTTTATGTAGCTTTGGAGATCTTTGAGATTGGTGGAGGTTGCTTTTAAAAGCCTCAGCATAGGACAATCTTTGTGTGTGGTGAGCAGTATGCGTGAGGGATGTAGGATGAGTATTCTTCACAGCCTTGTTTGTATGCAACATTTGTACCTGCAAGAAAGTTGTATATTTACATCTCTCGCATCATGTGCTATTTTCTTTAATGCTTAACTAGTTGTCTGAGAACATGAGACAATTGTAACATTACCCTAAAATGCCCAACTCTACCAAGCAGCTGGTCACAGAGACATTAGGAACTTGCATATCCATCTTGTCCAGTCTTGCCATAGGTTGGACTGTTTAAGATTAAAATTTGAGTTTTTAACAGAATCTCCTAGTGTAGTTTTTTGGTTATAGGCAAGATGTTATATAATGCTAGGATATGGTAGTGCTATTCTATATGCAAACTAATTTCTGGGGTTAAGGGGAGGATGTTGTATAGTAGTAGGATACAGTAGTAATATTTGATGTGTAAGCTAGTTGGTCTAAGTTTAATTGTGCACAATGCCACGCAGTTTAACAGGTTTTGGACCTAATCCTAACTTTATAGGGAAATTTTACTGTCTAGGTATTTGATACTATACAGAGTACTATTAACCATTGCTGTGTAGTGGGCGACTCTATACAAATTTGTCTGATTAACAGCAGAGAGGAAAGCCTGAAAGCTGACTCCTTTGCCATCTATCCAATAAACCACCACACTTTGAGCTGCATGGAGCGCTTACCAACTCAATGAATCAAGGTAGACACCTTCTGTCACAAGATAAATTATCCTGGCATTTGTTAATGTAAAAAAGCAGAGCAAAAGTAGCTGTCAAGTGCAGGATAAACACACATTTACTAAGTCCCTGGCTAATTCGCCCTTCCACAAGGAGATATGGAGGTGAACAGAACTAGAAAGTCAACAAGTGGATAAACAATGCTTTTTGCTACAACAATTAAATAAATGCTTTAAAAACACTCGAATAGAATAGCTATCACTGTATAAAGGAAGTACAAGGGCAGTAAATCAAAACAATATTCTTATCTTAGCCTGGATGCAGTTGAATCACTTGAAAAGTGTTGCAGAGCTCTGTGGAACTGAGCACAGGGCCCTGATAACTTTCCTGATTTATAGCAGAGAAAAAAAGGTTTGAAACTGACACCTATGTCCTCTAGCCAATAAACAGCCACATTTAGAGCTCCCTGGAGTGCTTCACAACTTAGATAAACCAGGTAAACACCTTCTGTCACAAGATGAATGATCCTCAAATCTCTTAATGTAAAAGCACAGCAAAAGTAGCTTACCAATGCAGGTTAAAAAACAAACAACTACCAAACAACTTATGACATTTGTCATTGTTAGTTTGGATATTACTTCTGTAGCTAAAGCATATTTATGTAGTGTTAGAACTGCGGTGGTGGTGCTGCAGTAGCATTGTCGCCTCACAGTAAGACGTTGTCCTGTTCGATTCTCAGCTGAAGCGTCTTCTGTGTGGAGACATGTGTGAATGAGCGTACCTTCATTGAAGGTTGTGCATCAGAGCTGGCAACTCGGCACGTAAAAATCTACTGCCAATCATTAGCGGACCGGAGTTCCGCTGTGGCGACCCCTAACCGGGAAAAGCCAAAAGACACATCACATGTAATGACAACATTTCCATCCCTTATTCATGTCTTGATTTCCTAACAACTTAACCTGTATACCACTTTAACTGCATCCAGTGGTACATCTTTTCTGCAGTGATGCAGTTTTCATTTATCTTTTATCAGATAATAGATGTCTGCCATAAGCATGTCCTGAAGTCCATTGAAAATTTTTTTTGTCTGGATTTGTAGCTTGTGATAGTAGGTGACAGCATTTTACACAGTGCAAACAGCTGAGCGCACTGACCCTCTGATTTCCACTTAAGCCTTTTAATATCACTGTAGAAACATGAGGGGATTATTATTTTATTTTTGGCTAGGGTCTTCAAAGATCTTCTGGATTGCAAGTCTAGCAACAACCTATGAACCTTGTTTAGTGCCCACCACTACTCTCTCTCTCTCTCTGTTGTCACTCGAAATGATTAGTAGCATTTTTTAGTTATTCTAACAGCTGAAGAAATGTTTTCTATGTCACTATTTGACTTGATGAAGTGCATTTTGGTGGAGTTTGCCATTTCTGTTTTACTTCACCTCAGATATGACTGGAAGTTGATCTAAGAGTTGAAAACATTTTATAAAGTTTTTGCTGGATGGTGTTTAACCAATAACCAATGATGTGGTGTGGTATATTGAAGATTTGCCCATGGTTGGTGTGGTTTAATCACAAGGGCAAAGCCCAAGTGATTAAATAAAATCAACCGTGGGTAAATCTTCAATATACCACAGCCACAGAGTTGGTTATTGCTATTATACAATGACATTATTTAAGAAAAAAAATACTTTTCTTAAATAATGTGTTGGTATAATGGCACATTACTGTTCTTCCACCGGTGGTAGTATACTGCTTCATGGTGTTGATGTGCTGCGCATATGTATGGGACTTGCATTCCCACACATACCCAGTACATAAATGCTTTGAAACGGAAGCAACGAAGAAGCAAAAGTCTCCGTTGCTCCGTTTTTTTTTTGTTTTAAGTTTTGGACACCTTATACCAACTGAAAAAAGTTTGGGTGACCGGACCTTTTTCTGTTGCTATATTGTGGGATTTACAATGGGCATGGTGGCCAATCAGTGTGCATGTTTTAGAATATTAATGGGGGGGGGTCATTCTATAATTCTGCATCAACAACCATACCTTTATGTTTACCATACCTAAATTACATTCTATGCAAAAGAAGGGACTTTTTAATATCAGGGATTTTTAAAAAATGTGAGGAACAGGAATTGTGAGAGGTTCTTAAAATACATCTTTGAAACATATTTAACTTTTGACAGTGAAGGTTTTATGTTTCATTCTTGTTTCATGCTTTCACTATGTTTGGCCTTTTAAATTTGCTGTAGCTTTACGAGATACTGTATTCTAAATACGTATTTATATCAGAGCTGTAGCTAAGCTGGTTGGTGTCCTAGGCATTCAATGCCCCATTTGCCACCCCCTCCCAGTTTGAAGTTTACGATCCGATAAAAAAGTCCTCTACTTCCTCTCTAAGCTGAGGACTAAAAATAAATATCCTGTACAAAAATAAAAAAAAAACATTGGCAGCTAAGCAAAGAGTCATTTTAATCCAGTATATACAGAACCCCTCTTTGCTATTTTCTTCTTAATGCTAGGCAATGAGCTACTATGTATCAGCTGACTAGCTCTGTGGCAGTCAGACACCTCTTCCATGCTGTACACAAACAGTCTGCTTATGATTTAAGTAGCTGCAGTTTACAATTACTGATTTTTAAATCATCGCTGATATTGCTTGCAGGGACTGAACCACACCTCAGCAATTGCAGTGACAGCAGAACCTCCTAACAACTTGTGGCAAGGCAGCTGCACCCTTTGCCCTGTTCTTATAACTTTGACTTACAGCCACTTATTATATTGTCTTGCTTTTATTTTAGGGAAGCTATTTACCATACCTGAGCCTGTTAAACATAAAACATTAAAACTGTGGAGAAGAAAGTAACTCCATGTGTGAAAACAGGGATAGAAAGTTATAAATGGATTGAATACTATGCAGGGATATTTTGGTCTGCTCTCAGCTAGGAGCAGAATGTTGTCAGTTCATAGATCTCATTTGAACAACTGCACAACAGCTTGTACAGCACAGTATACAACATGTAAACGTGTACACAAACAAATATAAGCAATATTGTGCAGTCAAATGAGAGCCTTAAGACGTGTAAATGCAGTAAATAAAATGTGATTCAAACCTTCAGTGAAAATGTTGAGCATCCTATTTGCATGTGTGAATATAAGGTTAAATCATACAAGAAAACTTAAGAATAGCAGATAGTAGGCATCTTTAGAACTACAGGAAGAAGGATTAAGCAACATTCATTTGTTCTAGGCACTGGCTGTGATGACGGGAAACACATCCCTGCAGGCTGAAAGTTCATAATCATTACTGGCAGTGCTTGACCTACCAAGCTCTCACTGATAATTGTAGACCACTAACAAGTAGACCAGGATATCATTCAAAGTTTGATCAACAAAATCCACCCACATAATGAACTTCAGGGAATATGTGGTCTTCTTACATCCATGAATGCCAAGGTATCTGTACCTCTTGCCATCTTAGATACAAGGAACTTTCCAAAGCCAACTAAGAACCCACTGGGTATTTCCCAGGCTTCTGCCTCATGAATGCTCAACAAGTTCTCAACATTATGCTGCAACTTGCTAATGAACACACATGGTTCTGCAGGAATCACAAGGACTGAAGAGGAGAGACCAAGTACTAGGTGTGTCTTTTGCAGAATTGACTAACTCCCTGAGGCAATAGGTGCCATGTTTTGCACTCATGTGGCCACAAAAGTTCCCCTGGCCCACAGCTCAGCAGGAAGGGCTACTATTCCATCATCCATCAAATCGTCTGCAATGACAAGTGGATCATTACCAATGTATGTTTTCTTTACGTGAAAAAAAATGGACGTCCACTACTTTGTCTGTTTGACTTAACCCTCTCACATGCTTTACTATCTTCAAAAGGTCTATAACCACTTTCTATAAATTCCATGCTGTTTGTATGTTTTGTATTGGTAGATATTTAATTGATTGTATTTTAAATATTTGAGATGTTGCTGGCTTTTTGCATGGTCTGCAGAAGCAATTTTATCGCGAAAGTGCTCACCTGTGTTCAAATAAAAGTCTGCTTGGATTTTATACTGCTCTTTTCCATTTGCTTTTTTATTGGTTTGCTGTGCTGCTGTGTTCTACATTTTTGTTCATTTTATTTGGTTCGTGGTTGAACACAGCTTTGCGGGCAGCACAACTTGTTTTACTATATTTCTTTGCTGTCTTGTGCTGTTGCTGACTGACATGGCTGAAAGTATCACCGTAAATGCAGAAGCTGTGCCACAGGCTGATTCTATTGGCAACTTTAGTCAAAGGAGGCGACTACAAAGTTTTTTAAATATACAAGGTAATCCTTTGTTAACTGAGAATATGGAAGTTTCTGCACACAGCTTAATAACTGAGCATAATGAAAGTGCACTCGTGAAAGACTTGTTTAAACACTTGGAAAATCAGTTATATAAATTAAAAAGACTTCAATGTCAGAGATTGCATTTTGAAGCCTGCTGTGTGGTGAAAGTTGTTCCTAGAGGGCTGAGGGTGCTGAATATGCCCTCATATGGAATAACTTACCCAGAACCTTTACCAAAATGGCAAAGAATTAATTTAGAGACAAGTTTTTCTTATATTCAGTTGCTCATTGACTTTTTTGTATCTTTACAGCAACAAATTTGTGAAGACATTAATAAACTACAAAAAGAATTGTATAGCCTTAATACTGATGCACATGTTGCTCTTCGCATGAGTGAGTTAACTGAACAATTACACTGTATGAAAGTAAGCTACTAGCTCAAAAAAAGAAGAGAGACATTGTTGATTTTCAACAACAAAATGTGTTGGCCTGGCCAAAAGAACAGCGTAAACAATCAACACAATCTAGAATTTCTAAAGTTACTAACTCAGAGGAAGTTTCCTCTATTATTCAAGATAATGGTTCTGTTAATGCTTCAACAGTGGTGCAGGAAAGTGCTGTTTCTTCACCTAATACAGCACACCTCTACATACAGCACAGCTTTGGTAGTCTCCTCCCACAACTGAGCAGCAACTTAGAACTGCTCTTTCTCCAGAACAGGTAGTATGGCCTAAAACTCTGAACATTACTAGTGAATTTGTTTTTTTTTTTGGGTCTTTCTTTACCTTGCAAATTCCAACGCAAGGAATACAAAGATGTGAACATTGCAGGAAAGAAATTCAAGAGAAAGAACTCTTTTCAGGATCGAGAACCACAAACTCTCAAGAAAATGTGGAGTAAAACAAACAACTAGTATGGAATTTATCACAGAGACAGTTAACAGAATCTGAACTTTCTTTACTTAAAAAGGTTTGTCTTTTATTCCTTCTCAAAGGGCTGATCTAGCTGATACTATTATAGAGCTGAAATTGTTTGTACGAAAAATAGCTCTTAAAGCGCAGTTTGTTTTTTCTGTGTCACATGAAAGTGTCTGTAACTATAAAAAGCCAAGTGCTTTTTGTCCAGCATTATCTTCTACACTGGAAGTTTTTTCAAATGTATGTGAACAACAGATTTATAATCTTTTTGAAACTAACAGTGAGTACAAACGAAATAAGTTTTATAACTTAAATAAAAATGGGAGACAAGCACTTGAAAATTTACAGAGATATAGTGACATTGTAATACAGCCAGCCGATAAAAGCAATTCCTTTTGTTGTGTTAGATAGAGAGTATTATGTTACTACTATGAATACCATGCTTAGAGATGATAACACATATACTAGTATAGAACTTTATTCTGTACAAAAGCTAATTGAAAGGTTTACTAAGTCTCTTGTCAACTGCTTTGAAGAAACAGTTATTTCTAAAGATCTGTTCCAGTATCTTATAGTAGAACATCCCATTGTACCCACACTTAAAATGGTTTGCCGAAAATACATAAAAATCTTGTAACTCCAGCTTTTAGACCTATAGTAGCTGGAGGTGGATGGCTAACCAAACCGGCATTTTTATACATAGAAAGGCATTTAAGATCTATTTTATACAAGTATGCCATTATTTTACATGATACAGCACATTTCTTAAGTGATTTCTTCTCTTTTCTTGAGAGCTATATTGAAACAGGTACAGAAATTATGGTAACCTTAGATGTTACGTCTCTGTTTACAGTTATACCTAACCAAATAGGTCTTTCCTATGTAAAAATTTTTCTTAAAGAAGAAGGCTCTCTCACTGATGAAAAAATAGTTTACTTGTTACCTTATAACGCCGGTACTAGAATATAATTTTTTTTGTTTGAGAAGCAATATTACTTGCAGACCTCTGGCATAGCTGTGGGCATGTCCTGTGCCAACAGTTATGCCAATATGGTCATGGCACACTGGGAAAATGCAAACATCTTAAATGCTGAACAATTCAATGTGCATGTCAAATTTTATTGGCGTTTTGTCGATGACTTATATATTTTTTGGAAAGGAGACCTTGAAAGTTTAAATAATTTTCTAAGTGCTATAAATACCAGTACCTCCTTTCTTAAGTTTACAATGAAATATTTGTGCAGTCACATAGATTTCCTTGATGTAACCCTGTATAAGGGTATAGATGGAAAGCTGCATACTAAGAGATGTAGAAAACCATGTTATACACATAGTTATCTTGAACGTAATAGTATGCATCCACCACATATTTTTGAAAATGTGGTAAGAGGTCAACTTTTAAGAGTTTCTAGACTTCATGATCAGGAACAAGAACTTGAAACAACTATGTGTTCCACTAGCATGGAATGTATAGAACGTGGTTATAAACCTTTTGAAGTTAGTAAAGCATGTGAGAAGTTTAAGTCAGACAGACAAAGTAGTGGATGTCCATTTTTTTCACGTAAAGAAAACATAAGAAAGACTGCCCATAATAACTGTTATAGTAATGTAGCTTATTGTATGACTTTTAGTACTGACAGCATAGATATAAAAAATTGTCATATTTTATCTTCTGATCCTACTCTATGTGAGCTTGTCAGTGCAGCTCCAAATTTTGTTTATAAAAATAAAAAAAAAACCTGTTGAAAAGACAGCTCTGTTTTCCTAGTACAAGTAAGCTAAGGCAACCTAGTATTAGAACAACTAGTTTTGGCACCTCTATTTGTGACAAATGCACTTTTTTGTAAATATATTAATGTATCTAATACATTTATTCAACCAGACAGTGGTAATCATTATGTTTTCAAAGTTAAAGCTAATTGTGACACTAAAAACTTAGTCTTTCTAGCACAGTGTGTGACTTGTTCAAAATTTTATATAGGAAAAACTAATAGGTGACTTAAGGAACAAATTAGAGACCACTATTACTGTGCTAATAAGGGTCATAGCTATAGTGGCCTAGCCAAACACATTCTAGAGAAAGGCATTAACCATTGGTTTAAGTTTATGGCAGTAGAAGTAATCTATGAAAGATTTAGGTTGGGTGATATAACTAACGTCACAGAAGGGAAAGAACTAAGATAGATTCTCAAACTATCAGCACCTAGAGGTGCAGGCTTGAATGAATTAGTACCTCTTAAGCCAGTTCTGAAAGAAAGAAAACTTTTTAAAATAAGTATCTTGCTATGTGTGCCTTTATGGCAATAGCCCTCTATGTCTCCTGCCTTAAAAGAAAACTGTGCCTTTAAAATGTTTATGGCTATTGTATCTGTATGTTTTTTATTGGTAGATATTTAATTGATTGTATTTTAAATATCTGAGATGTTGCTGTTTTTTGTATGGTCTGAAGAAATGATTTTATCGCGAAAGCACTCACTTGTGTTCGAATAAAAGTCTGCTTGGATTTTATACTGCTCTTTGCCATTTACTTTTTTATTTGTTTGCTGTGGTGCTGTGTTCTACATTTTTGTTCATTTTATTTGGTTTGTGGTTGAACACAGCTTTGCAGTCAGCAGGACTTGTTTTACTACACGTCTAAATAAATACGGACGATTTGTCCAGTGCAAGCTAGTTCTGAAGATGAACAAGGCACTTCTACCCAGGCTGAAACATCTTCCAAAGAAAATATTAAGAAGAAAGTGCCTTTGCCTTATAGCGTATAATTTATTACTCAAGATTGGTTTGTCTAGGTCTCAAAAAATGTGGAGGCCAGTTGCAGACCTTGTGTGTCTTAACAAGCAACTAAAAAAATAATATTTCCTCTCCAATTGTAGACCGCAGCTGTCTCATCAAGCAACTAAACGGACAACATTACAGGCTGATATTACATCTGAAGCCACTGTAGCCCAATTTGCAGAGAAAGTCAAGAAGAACTGAGTATGGTGTTTGGTCACACATGCAGGAATGTAGAATATGATTTGGTAAAGCAGATTTGGCAGAGACAATGAATAGGAAAAGAGGAGGCAAGAATGCTGAGCCAAGATATTAATGAAATGTGTGAGAGAAGCCCTGTGCGAGTCAGGCATGAATTTCAATGAATATAGGACAGTGGCCCTAAATCAGAAGAGGTGGCAGCATTTGGCTTAACACTCCAACCCCATGTAATACTTAGGAAAACATGGTTGTTGATGATGATGATGATGAAGATTATGATTCTCCAGTCCAGCATCCTTTGATTTTTTTTAACAGAGCAGATGGACACTTTGAATATGGAGGACGTTTTCCAATATGTTCCAATTTTCAGACTTTGCAGAAATAATCTAAGGTTTCTGGCAAGACAGGAATCTTAATAATGTTCAGTTCTTCTTTTCAAATTGATTACATGGTCTTTCCGATGCCTGGCCCCAAACACTGTAGAATTCAGCTTAAGACTTCCATACTTACGATTAAATATACTATTGTTTAATCAGAGTACATTAAGGAGCAGTACAAGAAATATTTGTTAGCTGTAATGTCATTTTTAGATAATTTAGGTCAACAAGGTAACAAGAAATGTAAGACCTTTGGTCATCTTAACAGAAAGTTTTTTTAAGGTTTTATTTTAATCAGGGAAATTCTACGAAAGACTTTCATTCAGTTTCTATGTGTGGCATAACATCGTTACAAACATGCTCTTTCTTAGCATTCTGTGTCACATGTTAACCAAATCAATTAGGATTCAAAATATTAAAAATATAAGGCTACACATGAGAAGACTCAACATTACTTAAGGAATCGTTCAAATCAGTAAACATATTTTTCAGTTAAGAACATTCCTCTCATTCATCCTTGATTTAAGAAAATGGACTGAAAGGCAGCAGAAGACCAGATCAATGCAGGCAGACCCTTTTAATCTTCCTTTGACTTAGATTCTGATGACAGGTGAATCAGAGTTAAGTTAGGAAACTCCTCAAGAGAGAGGATACAGGTCCTTTGATTACTTACCATTTGAAGTTGCATATTGGTTTGAAGAATGTGCTTGCAGTACAGTTTGTCCTAAGATTATTTAGAGATCATGTAAACAAGGGTATCTTTCAGGCTTAGGTTGAGGTATTAATAAACAGAGTGTTGAATTACCATAACTACATTCTGTGCCCTGTGTTTAATTTACTACCATTCATTTCCATGATTCATAGACATGGATTGTGGTAATGAAGAATGTTACTACTGAAGTCAGAAACTGTGAAAAGTACACAACTGCACATAGAATACACCTGTGTACTATATACACCAGTACTCCAAATATAGAGATGGGTGATGCTGTGTAGCCCACCAACACTACACATTGCAACAGGGAACACCTACTTAGTAAGGAGCGTAACCTTACTCAAATATACAAACCCCAACCCTATCCCTAATCTTGCCACTAACTCCAAATCTACACATTAGGGTACTATGCATCCACTCTCTAATAGTACCACTAAAGAAGACAAAATGACACAGACACACACACACACACACACACACACACACACACACACACACACACACACACACACTGTTCAGATGCATCTGTCCCCTCCCCCAGTTGTTACTATAACCCTAACCTACAATCATTCATATGTACAAACACACACACACACACACACACACACACACACACACACACACACACACACACACACACACACACACACACACACACACACATACACAACTCAAATGCCAAAACTTTCATTACAAAGATTTTGACATTCTTACCCAATCCCACTTACCTTAAATTTAGTATTCAGAATTTCAGTAAATGCTTCAATTAATCACACAACAACTCAATAAACTGTGTCAGCAAAAAAAAAAAAAAGTTAACAAAATGTAAATATGCCCCTGTCCAGAACTTTCACTCAATGTGACAGAAATTTGATACCTCTGTACTGCCCACAGTTGTGGGTGCCCCCTTTGTCCTTGAACACTGGTACTAGTATGCTTATTCTTCAGTCATCTGGGGTACACCTTTCTCTCTATAATGCTATGAGTACCCACAGGAGCCATTTCAACCCCTATCTCACCCAACATGTTTATCATTTCTGCTGTGACCTCATCTGAGTCTGCTGCATTTCCTGACTTTATTTTCCTTAGTACTGTTCTTACTTCTTCTATGGTGGACCCCTCCTCTTCTCTCATCTTAGGCTATGTCTGAGCTTTGGGGTTGTTATCATTCATAAGCTGCTGGGTATACTCCTTCTATCTTCCTTTGATGTCCTGTGGACTGGTGAGCAGGTTGTTGCTGGCATCCCTTGTGAACAGTGTCTGACTTTCTTCTTTATCTTAAAGTCTTTATTGTGCAACCTGATAGTGCCATCTACTGATCACTTGCCAGAAACTGGGAGAGTGCACCTGATGCCTTATTCTTTGTTACTGCAACTTCTTTCCTAGCATCTTTGTTAGCCACCCAATATTCCTTCCTACCCTGGTCAGTCTTTTCTGTCTCTCACTTTTTCCTTTCACTCCTTCTTTCTTTTGACTTCCTGGACTTCTGTGTTCTACCAGCTTTCTTTACATACCTTATTTCCGTATCTGGCTTAGCTGCATATTTATTCTTTAGTCCTTACACATAATGTTTTGAGGAGCTGCCATTCTTTTTCAACTCCACCAATTTCCTCTTCTTCTTGAGGTGCTAGACCCCTGGAAAATTCCTTGAGTAGTTGTACTTTCTCTCCAGACAGCTTTGAGGCATTCAGGCTGATCTGTGTTGACTTTAGAGCCTTCTCTGTCCACTGCTTGCAGATTATTGTGACAACCAGTGGTTTATGCTGCAGGCCAGCTGTTTCACTGGGGATGACTTTGCAATTGCTGATTGTGCCCAAGTGTCCTTTCCTTGCTAGTATGAAGTATGAGTTGCACGTTGACCACTCTTGTATATGATCTTGTCAATGTCAGACTTTCAGAACCATGTATTGGCTATTGTCAAGCCATTTTCCAGGCAGAAGTCTAGAATGGCCTCTCCTTCTTTATTCCTGTTGGCCCACCTATGTGGACTCAGGCATTCCTCATATCCTGTTCTGTATGTCCTGATATGTGCATTCAGGTCACCCATTATCAACATCAGTTCATGTTATCCTGCTTTTCCCTGATGTCTGAGTGTACTCTTTTCCTCACTATCACAACCCTGCTGTGGGCTATAGGCAGAGATTATGAATATTGCCCTATAATTAGGCCAATGTCTGATTGCCATGAGTCTGTCAGTAATACTGATGACATCCCTCACTGCCTTCTGAAGTATCTCCCTCACCATTTCCATGCCATTTCTAGCCTGTTCTTCTGAGTAATAGAGCCAAGCCAAATGCCTATGCTATACTGCCCTTCCATCTTGTCTCATGGATACATAGAATGTCCAGCCTACTCCTTACAATCATGTCATCCACTTCCAACCTCCATCCTGTCGGTGAACCTACATTGAGTGTAGCAAGTCTTTGTTCATGTTTGCAGGTTGATTGGTATTATGTCCAGCTTTTGCTCAACAGAGCCATCCCAGGTAACCAGGTAACCCAAGCTGGTTGAACAGTGGCTGTCTGTAGCTTATTTACTGAGGGCTGCTGTGATTTATGTCAGGCACACTGACCAGTATTGCCACGTACACCCCACCCACTGTTAGTATGGTCCCTGGCATAAGTCAGGGTAGGCCGGGACCTCCCCCCACTTATCACTGGCAAATACCTATGCCCATTTGGCAACATTAGTCAACACAACTGAATGACCTACAGCCATGTTTGTATACCATTGAGTGGCTAGCCCTGACATGATGTGCAGTCTGTGATCTGTGTTTTCCTATCTTGAGGATACTGCACACCACAGTAAATGCTCAAAGTGGTTGATCTATACAACTGTTTCCCCTACAGGCACCTTGTAGAGTCTGTGCTGTTGCCCACAGCTCCATTTTTTAGTCCTATTCATAATCTCAAAAGAACAATGCAGTACTGTGCTGAGCTGATTGTGAGTGATGTTACCTACAATGAGGCTGAAGATATATAAAACCTACAAGATGATAAATTTAGCTTTAGCTTTACCCCATCTCCCCTCTATTTGACCTTCAAAATATACCTGAAACTGACTCGCCTCCAGCTATCACACAAGACCATTTTTTTAAAAGTGCTATCAAAATCTAAAGATACTGCATTGATGGGTTCTGAAAATATCCCTGGATGCATCTTAAATAGCAAGAAGCATTATTTAGTCAAACTCCTAAACAGCACTGTTCAATCTCAGTCTCCATACAGATTTTGTACCAAGCGAATGGAGAACAGCTATAATTATTTCAATGCATAAGGGAGGACCTTTCACAGACCTAAGCAATTATAGACCCATAAATTTGACTAGCTTCATATGCAAAGGCATGGAAAGACTTATTATGGAATAAATCAATCAGTTAATGTAGGACCTTCAGGTTTTCATCCACAAATTAAAAATAATCTAGGGTGAACAACAGATGCAAGCTATCACTCTAAAACTGTGGTTTATATTGATACTTGTTTTGAGCTGTGATAATTTTTGTGTTGGTGAAATGATGTAGAAGTTGTTACTATGATTTTATGAACACAATGGGCAGGATTCACAAAGCCTCCGTGTAAGAGTTACAAGGCTTACACGGAGGCTGCAGTTAAACGGTGTGACGTCAGCATGTCATGCATATGCATGAGGGCATGCTGAATCACACCTAAGGCTTACACGGTCCGTGGAAGACAGTAGGGGGCGTGTCCGTAGGCCCAGCCCTGCAAACGGACACGCCCCCAGAAGAGTAAAAGTCCCAAAAGTAAACCCCCACGACAGAGCTCGTGTAAATGTGAATAAACGCAACACAACACATGCCCCCACAGACTACGAACATAAAATGTACAAATGAACATCTTATCATTTTTTTTTAAATTGTAAAGATGTTTGCCCGTGAGTGCGCACGTTTGCGCGGGCGTGCCCGTAGCTTAGCCACAGTTAGCAGTCAGTGAAAAAGCATATAAGAACTAAATATGCAAAGTAAGCCCAGAAGCAATAGCGTAGCGGTAGAGACGTCGGCTGAAGAGCAGGCAGTCATGGTTCGAGCCCCCACAACATCAATTTTTTTTTTTTAGTGAAATAAGCACGAAACAAGTCCCTGACATATATGTACACATATAAAATTAGATTTTATGTAAAATGTAATGAAATGGGCCATATATTTTGAAGAAATGTGAGATAATAAAAAAAAAAAATGTCAGATGTGCCTATAGCTGAGCTACAGTCTAACAAGTTGAGTACATCTGCCCGTAGGTGAGCAGTGGTTTAACAGGTGTAAAATGAGTGCCCTGGGTTGAGCAGCATTTTAACACACTAAAACTGTGTGCCCATAGCTGAGCTGAGCGTAATATGCGTGCTGATAGCCAAATGACACGTAAACCAGCGTAACCCGTTTGCGCGGAGCTGCGCGCCGCGCCAACAAGCTAACCGACGGGCAACTTTGAGCAAGCTGTAACAAAACTGCCTTTACACAGACACACCTCCTAGCCTGTGTAGATAGTCATAAAATATAAAAAGCAGTGGCCAGGTTCAAACCCAGGATACCATGCACCATAGTCAAGGTACTGAACCACTAAGCCATGACAGTTGCACTTAGAAATGCAGTAATAGCATATATATAGGAATGAATAGAAAGAGGAGCATGACAAAGCAGGTTTTGTGAAGCTGATACAATTCCAAATTGGCCAATCACAGATAAGTGCGGGAAAAACGGCATATATAAGCCTCATAGGCGGGAATACACAGCATAACCGATTGTAGAACCAACTTGCAGCCAGAATGTCAGGTGTAGGTGAGGGTAGTTGCTTTCGAGCACAGAGGTGGGGCGTTGAGGAGTCCAAATATATGGTTTGACTCCTTGTCCACAATCGTGAGGCCCATCTCATGCAGGGCCAGGTCCTGTGGGGAGCATATAGGGCTGAGGCGTGGGACCGGTTGGCTCATGATCTCACCAGTGCCACAGGGATACCAAGGACTGGTGAGCAGGTCTGTCACCACCATGCGGACCTGAAGAGACAGAAGCAGGACCAACTGAACCATTGTATCCAGGAGGCCCGGCAAATGCTCAACGAGCCACTACTAAGTAAGTTACATCTAATTATTTATGTAAGAAATTAACCTAGCTGATATTATAGAGATGTGTATTCCAATATTACTTTATTTATATTACAGCTGCAGGTGTCCGTTCTGTGAACCGTAGAGCCTATGGCGATAGGCTGGCACGGTTGCGCCACCAGGCAGGTCAGTAATCCTCTCCCTGTAACTGTAAATAAATATATAAGTATGACAGTTAGCAAAAGAGTGCAGTGTAGTCACTAAGTAATACAATGTGCAAGTAACAGTGTAAGAGGGTTTGCAAGTATTGCTTGATTACAAAAGTGTGATGCAGTCTGTAATCCAAACAGAAAAATGAAACAAGTCTGAAATAAAGTCTGAAATAAAGATGCTCCACCTGTAATATAATAGTACATAACCTGCAGCAGGCTGAAAAGTACAGCTGCAGAAGCTGAGTAAAACACATGTGTGAAATATATCCCTGTTGAAATACAGAAACATGAAAGAAGTGAGACTGTTGGAAAGGATTGTTATAACTACAGGTAAAACATGTCAATAAAGCCTAGAATTAAGTACCATCCTGAATTGTAAACATAAAACAAGTGAGAGAGTGTGAGAAAGAGTTATGAATCCACCAATAAAGTAGTAATAACTCCTGAATAAAGTATACTGCAGTCAGTACAGAATGAAATGAATGTGACAAGCAGAACCAAACAGTAAAATGTCTTGAAAATGTTACCGCAGCTGGAATGTGTATCCCAAAATCTGGATATGTTGCTCTCAGTCTGCAATATGCAGATAGTATGGTTGTCTGAAATACCAAACATCCACAGTTGTCTATAGCTATATAAAGCAAAGGTAGCAGGATGATGTAGCTGAAGAGAGCCAGATATGAATGTGTATGAATAAAAATGAAAATGTATATTGATGTAGCAGTAACATTCCTATTACCAACTTGAAGTAGTTATCACATAGGAAACTGTAGGCAGAACTGTAGTGTGTATATATCTGCAGCTATTAGAAATGTACAGCATATGTATTGGTATTTGAAGTTGTTAATTAAATTTTCTTCACCCTACCCTATAACCACATATAATCCATTCCACTTGAAATTGGTATGTGCAATCACAATTAACACCCCTGGACATTTGTCCTGTTGGTTCATACATATTTGCATGTACGTTGATGCATCTTCCCTGTTTGTACATCCAAACCTGATGGCCTGTTGCCATCAATCAACCCTGCATGTTGTTGGACTGTGTATTGCTGTTCAAAATATGCATGTGTTATGCTTGCTGTTCAATGGTTTGAATATCTGGGTGTTTGGTTAATGGGAATACTAATGCATGCTGTTACAACTAATTGTGAATGGTATTGTACGTTACTAACCCAAACTGTCATGACATAATGCAAAACATAGGACGACAGAGAAGGTGGGTTCCAGCGGACCCACCTCTCCCTCCTCAGCTGGCGAGTGCACCTGGCAGTAGTGCCCAGGCCGGATCCTCCTCTGGTGGCCCTGTGCCACCTGCAGGTGGAAGCACTGCAGGGGATGGGGCTCGTCCCCCCTCTGCAAGTGTGGCCGGAGGAGAACAACCACTCACCCTCCGTAGTGTCCGGACTGTGGTGCGTAGGGAGATCTGGGAAGCTGTTCTTGGGCCCTTACACCAACTTGAGGCACAGGTGGCATAACTAACGGGCGTGCCTGCTGCCCGGCCTACACAGCCCCCAGCACAGCCCCGTCCTGGGCCGTGAAGGCACAATGGCAACTGCCCATGGGTGGGGATATCAGTTCCACTGTTGCCATCTGTGGGCTCATGGGCTCTAGATATCCAAACATCCATCCCCGTCAATTGTGTAACCCCCCCACATGTGTCATACACCACCCCTGTATGCGTCTTGTTTGTCTTGTCTGTTAACCTACCCAACCTACCTCCCCAGCTATACTGACTTCCTGTACCTGACATACCACTCTCACCTGAAAAAAAAAAAAAAGGGCACTCTGTACCCACAAAAAAATTACGCCCCATACATAGCTGACCATTTCGCACACATGTCTGCTGAACATGGAAACTGACAATTACAACTGGCTGTACAACAAGTATTATTGTTGTCCTCACACCTTTCTCAGGGGTGGAAGGTTTCAAATGTCACACCAAATTACAAACATATGCACAGCTGTTGCTGATGAAGAAATGGGCAGCTATGGGCCTTACCTACTTCCCTCCTGCAAAACCCGAGCTTGTTTCCCTACTGTCTTACCCTCTTTGTGACCCCTTTTTCACCACTTTCCTGTCTCCCCATTTTCATTTCTTTCAAAGAAAATAGCGGTGTAAGAGAGTAAGCACTTTTATGCAGTAGTAGCGGGTGTGCGGAGCTGAATGCCAGTGCGCGTGAGCTCCAAGCAAACCAGCGCTAACCCGGTTACAACTGCTTAAAAGTGCCTTAGTCACTCTGAATGACAAGTCCTGTAGTCTGCTCAAAAGCAAAACAAAATTCCACTGTCAGTCCCGAACCCAGGAAACAGTAGTCTGCATGACTTACCACTAAGCCATGACTGTTATATAAGAACATTGTGCTACAATAAATATATCATGTAATAGTAGGAATGAATGTAAAGGGAATATAGGATGTGTAGTACACAAAGCATGTCATGTATATTTACTGTCAAATGTAGTGGATTTCTAGAATAGTAGTGTGTGAACAGAAACAGCCATACTAGTTGGTAGCTAGTAGGTAATAATGTCACTGTAGCACCTTGCAAGCCACACACATACTCACAGCAGGATAATCACTGCCCATACCCCACAACCTCTTACAGGAACACATCCGGACTAAGTAATAAAAATGTGGAGCAAAGGGCCAAAAACAGGGACACATTCCAAATAATGCTACAACAAACTTAGACAGTTGAGAGAGTAACAGGTTCTGCATTTTGTTGGATGTTTGGAAGGGTATGAAGTCTGAAACTGAAATGTTTGTCACTATAGTCTGACTTGAGCCCACAGTGATTTGCCAGAAAAAGCTGTTTATGAGATATTGACCAAAATATGAGGCAACAATGTGGACAACCTGCAAATATCTGTGCACTTGAGAGGTCTGACACTGCCATATTTGAATAGTTAAGAGCCTAGATATAGCAACAGTGACTGAGTTACAGGGATGCCCCACAGACTCCCTGTGAAATGTACAAACAGTAGGCAGAAAGGTGTTACAACACATGCAATCTTAACTATGAAGTACTGAAAGTATGCACTACTTGCATGGCAGAAATAGTGTAGTAATACATATGCTCATGCTATCCCACAGTCACAATTGCAGAATACCAGACAATTTAATGGGTGTACCCCACTGATATGTACCATTCCATGAGGCAGATAAAAGATAAAAGATGCACCCGAGAGTCTCTGGGGCCTGCTCAGCAGCATACTCAAATACCCTAATAGATGTCAAGGCCCACACCATGGCCAGACCACACTGCATGCAGTAACACCCTAGCAGATATAGCAAGCATTCCAAGGTGTGAATGTACATGGAAATTAGGAAAGCCACAGCAACACACTACAGTCAAGACACCTAGCAGGCATACAAGTAGTGAATGTAAAGGGCAAATATTGAAGCCATAGCAACAAAGTGCAAGAGCCACTGCTATATACCAGTTACACCACATGTCCCACAGGAAAGCACACACACCCACATTAACAGTAGTAGTAGTCTTAGGTGTCAGTGTACATACACACTTAGTACAGGAAACTGGAGAAATGAATGGGGAAATGTTAATCTACAACACAGCCAGAAATATGAGAGGGATACTAACCTTTACACTCACAGAACAGTGTCCACAGCATACCAGCATGGTCCCTGCCCTTAAACTCTGAAAGGGCTACGCCTATCTCACATACCTTTTTATAGCACTGTCCTGGAATCACAGTGAGAACTGCAATCAGTACACAACTGGCTGCATGCAATTAGCAAATGCTGGCTAACAATTGGTGCAGAGGCCATCACATGGACATATGCAGATACCTACAAAAGCATGCTGTACTCCCAGTCCACACATGCAATACTTTCATTGCACCCTGTGCAGGTAGGGAGAGACAGAGAGAGAGAGAGAGAGTGAAAAAAAAAAAAAAAACATACTCAAACAAAACCAGTCATCAACAACCACTCGAAAGCTGACAACTGGCAACTGGAGCAGCAGGACACCAAACCAGACAGCAACGCAAGCAGCTGTGACAAACACAGGTAATGTAAAGTAATACATTAAAAATCTACATACTGTGAACCCTCCATATGTGTCATTGGTCTGTATCCATATGTATATGAAGATGTGCATAGGGCAGGGGACATACAGCAACTATCAGTGAAGGCTGTACATACATATGTATGTGAGGGCATCTATGTGCACATATCAATGTAGGTTGAATGTAGGTTGTAGTGCAATGTACAAAGTAGGTTTCACAGTTATGTATGTTTAGCAGTATGTTAGTGTGTGTATACAGTTTTGTAAACAAACATGTTGATATACCTATCATATGGATACGTATGTATGTCAATATATGTATGTGTATATATATATATATATATATATATATATATATATATATATATATATATATATATATATATATATATATATATATATATATATATATAGCATGCATATATGTATACATACATAGAGAGGGATGTGGGAATACATAGACAGATGTAGATAGAATATGTACAAACATATATATGTAATACACACATACAGATATAGATATATGTAGATACATATACATAGACAGACAGATCTGACTATCTACAGATATGACTGTATATGACGATCTCACACTCCCCCTGTCCCACCCCCTCTGTCACTCTCACCCCCTCTCTGTCACACACACACACCCTCTCTCCATATCTATAGCAATATATGTACATTGATATATATATATATGTATATGTATACAGACATATATATATACATATAGATATATATATATACATATAAATATATATATATATATATATATAGAGAGAGAGAGAGAGAGAGATGTATATATATTCTGAGTGAGGCACATGTGTACAGATGTATTGCAACAGGTGCCTGGTGACAAAGGCATGGAGTGAACACCAGTGTCAAAACTGGAGTACCATACCCCATTTCAAATCACCTACACCAGTAACCACCAGATATGTGATTGGCTGCCCACCACTGCATGTGTCAGGGGTGAACAGGTTCATAAATGTGTACAATAATCCCCCAATGATATTCACAGTGGCACACTATTCCTGGAATACCTGTACATGGTATGTATCAGCAGACATGGTGTGTCAGCTATGGACATGTAGGTCAGTGTACCCCTCCACACCACACAATGGCTGTCACGGTATGTACCTCACATGACAGCTACAGATATGGAGAAGGACACAGTGACATGTACAACACTGTGACAATGCACTCAAACACATTACCAATGCACAGTGACTGACAACACTACAGAGTACACACATATTACCCACATAGAGGTTACCACTCCTGGATTTACATACTTAAGTCACACCCATGACAGATGTCCAACAACCATAGTAACACCTCACACCATCCACAACCTAAATGACTGCTGTGTGTCGTCCTTGACACTGCAGTAGAGACCACATGGCGGAGGTACAGGTTCCTACCCACAGATAAGACATACCCTGCAATAAACCACACAGCATTAAGAAGCAAGACTCCCCATGAGTACATGTCACACATACCCCTGCTGAATGTTAGTCAGATAGGTAATATGCCATATGAGTCACCCTGTGTAACTGTTTGACAGGAGCAGGTACCATCACATCACATGTGTCACAATGGTCAGGGTAGCAGAACAGTATGCTGCTGTAGTCCCAGGGGCAATAGCATATTGTATTGTATTGTATTGTATTGTAATGTATTGTATTGTGTTGTATTGTATTGGTATGTAGAGGTGCCTCCTTCGTGGAGTGGAACCACTGCTGCTGTACACCAGTGTACAGGTACATATCCTGTAGTCAGGCTAGTGTTACATAGCACTTCTATATGTGTGTTTAGCTCCTCTTGGAGTTTATGTAGCATGCAACCGGGGATACCATCAGGTCCCATTGATGTTGTGTTTTTTGCTTTTCTGAGGGCGGCTCTCACCTGGACATCTGTGATGACAGGGAGGTT
Organism: Protopterus annectens; assembly: GCF_019279795.1. Taxonomy (NCBI): domain Eukaryota; kingdom Metazoa; phylum Chordata; order Ceratodontiformes; family Protopteridae; genus Protopterus; species Protopterus annectens. The sequence goes on along the minus strand of NC_056739.1, from coordinate 1,898,327,680 downwards.
ACAGTCAGCTGGGATAAGTATGTCTTAGTTTGGGGGAGAGGGAGGGGGGAAACTTGCACTGAACCTGTCTGCCACAATGTTGCCAATATCTGTGGGTTCAGTGAATTATTTGTTGTTGTGTACTAACTATGAGCATATTGGAGGGTTTCTGACCAGGTTGCTAACATAACTGAAGAAGGCCTTGTGGTTATCTGTAGTGTCCCCGTTGATTTCCCTCTCAAAGTTGCCCATGGATATTTGTATGAGAGAAAATAGCTCCTTACTAGTGCTGATCAGACATGCCTTCCCTTTATGGAATTATGCATTGTCTTGCAGTAGCTTCCATCTTTTGTTATACAATCTGTCTATGGCTGGGGTCCACCAGACAGGATGCTTTCCCTTTGTGGAGAGTGTCTTGGTCTTATATGGGAGTGCATGATCCATGCATTCTCAGAGATGTCCGTAGAAATCATTTGTGAATGGGTCAGCATTGTGGGTTGTGTCTTCCACTGGCCCAGTAGGCTTAAAAGGATACCATGTCAGTGTTATGAAGTGTAAAGTTTGCATTTGAAATGTTATTCACTGTAGTCGTTTCTGCTGGTGGTGGAGGTGGGATATGTATATCCAGGGCAATTAGTTTGTGGTCAGCTCACAGTAGTTGATGATGTACCCCATACAGTACCTCGATACAAACCCCCAGAGTGAGGAGGTGCTTTGGACCTGAATCAGTGTTCTGACTGCTGGGGTTTGGTAGTATGTTGTATGGAGTGTGCCAGGTACTGTTGCACAGTTGTTGGCTGAGCATTGATACCTGGCCATTTACATGTGTATCCACCAATAGACAGAAAGATGCTATATATGTGAGATATGTTGTATCACAACAGTCGAGTAGCATGTGTAGTATGTGTGCCAAATTCTGTTGACATATTTTGCTGATATCATGTTATTTCCTTTTTCAGGACCATGGCTCACCAGCGCAATCCAGCGTACTCTGCAGCTGAGGATGAGGAAATACACCAGAGCCTGGTGCGGGATTATGCAATACTCTTTTCCCGCACCAGCCAGAATCAGCAGGAGAGAGCTGCACTGTGGCAAGACCTGGTCCGTCGGGTAAATGACATAGGCACGCATAATAGGACATATGAGCAGGTACATCATCACTGCAGTGATTTAATCAGAAATGTCCATCAGCGTGCGTCGGATATCCACAGGCAACAGGTTGCCACAGGTGGTGGGGTGGCTACACATCCCCCACTCACCAGACTGGAGGGACTACTCATAAGTTTTGTGGCTCCAGCCCGCCAACAACAACAGCAGCAGACCTGCATTATGATGGAGGCTGGAGCCACACAGCAGCAAGACTACGAGCGTGCAGGTAATATGCCATATGTATAGTTGACTGTTGTGTACACTGGTAGTTAATGCATGTGTGAGGTGTGTCCTTGGTTTGTAGCTCTCATCATAGTATTTAATGTGCAAGTGTGATATTCTCAATATCAGCAGCTGACCTGTGAAAGGCGACTGTTGTACTACTGACCTGTATCATACTCAGTAACAATGGCACAGTTGTGCCCACTGACATTAATTTCCTCACTTCTGCAGGTCCCTCCGGTGTAACAGCAATGCAGCCTATCCATGCTGGTGAGTGTGTATTAACAATACCTTTAATAGTCTTGATAGTAATAGTAATATTAGGCTCACTGAGTAGTGCTCTGTGTATGCATGCAGGTGTGTCTGTGTCTGTGTGTTGATATCTCGCATACTGAGTAGTGTGCAAGTGTGCAACTGTGTGCAAGTGTGCAGCTGTGTGCAACTGTGTGCAAGTGTGTGCAAGTGTGCAACTGTGTGCATGTGTGCACCTGTGCATGTGTGCACGTGTGCATGTATGCATGCGTGCACCTGTGCATGTGTGCATGTGTGCATGTGTGCACCTGTGCATGTGTGCATGTGTACATGTGTGCATGTGTGCACCTGTGCATGTATGCATGTGTGCATGTGTGCACCTGTGCATGTGTGCACCTGTGCATGTGTGCATGTGTGCATGTGTGCACCTGTGCATGTGTGCATGTGTGCACCTGTGCATGTGTGCATCACTGGTAACATTGTGTAGACATTGTAAACTGTGTTTCCTGTTTCCCTCCCACAGGTTCTGGTGCTGCTCTGGTGTCATGCAGCAGGGACCTGAATCAGGTGCCATGGGTACTGATAATGATGATATCTGTGTAATGGCACAGGAAGGTATGCCAGGGTCCATCCTTGGTCAGCCAATTGACAGTACACAGCTGTCAACCCCATCAATGCGCACAATCATCCTGCCAATACACCCTTTGTCACCAATGTCCCTAGGTGATGGACAGGATACAGTGGGCATTGACCAGGGTAATATGGTATCTGTGGCACATGCTTCCCCACACAGCAGCCATGGGCATGGCCCTGAGATGGTACCACACAGACAGATGTCCAGGGGTTCTCGTGGGAGCATCCGTGGGCGTACTGCCCCTGTCAGACGTGCCCACAGAGGTCTTACAACCTCAGCTATGTTTCGGGCTGTCATGCAGGCACAGTCACGTATGGAACGGTACACCAGACAGGGTCTGAGGGAGCTGACAGCATGTCGCACAGCCATGACCGACAGTATGTGTGACATTGCAGCTGCCATCTGTAATTTCACCGATGTCATAGACAGACGTTGTGGGGACATATTAGATCGGTTCCACAACTACATGTCCATGAGCCAGGGCAATGGTGGACGGTTGAGGCATTGACGTGGGCGTATGCCAGCAACAGCAGCAGCTGTCAGTCGTCGCGGATGACAACAGGGCCGCGGCCGCCCCCATAGTGCCAGCAGCAGCCCCAGCAATGCTGGGTCTGTGCTGTCATCAGACCACCCCAGGAGACCACGTGCACATGGCTCTTGACAGGCCCGACAGGGATCTGTGTCCAGTCAATGAACACCTGCTTCTGATGACAGTACCCAGTCTGGATTGGTACCGGATACGGTCCGTAGCACCCCTGCAAGACACAGGTACCGTGTCCGTGGCCAGAGACACTGAGCTGTATGACCTGGCAGGTACAGTCTGTGGCTGTCCACAAACACCAGTATATGGCAGCCATGAGGTGGAACTGTGTGCATCCATACACACATGCGAATTGACAACACCTAGGGCTACCGCATACATGCACACACTGCATCAACATTGCCCCACCTTGTACTGCTGTCCCTCACCAACACACATACACATACATGTCAATTGGTGGTATCAGTGGCAGACTCATGCATACCAAGTTCACACCCTGTGCATATGATGAAACTGTGCCACCTCCTGCAATCTGTAACATCAGTGCAGGTACAGGTTAACATGTTGCTGATGCACAGGGTGACTACATAGACGTGTAGTAATAGTATCATGTTGTTAACAGTACTGTGTGCTGATATAATTGTGGGTATATCCCAGCATGCCTGATGCAGTAAGGGTATGATTGTCTTGTACTGTTGTCTACACCCATGGTAAGTACCATAGTGTATCATCTGCACATGTTGGCATACTGGTGGTAAGGATGTCAACAGAAGGCTACATACATAGGTAGCACAGGGGATAAGGTAATGAAAGTATTGATACGCAATAATGGACATGTAAACTGCAAGTGGCATGTTGCCCACACTGGACTCTGCAATACGGATGTTTGAGGATGTTGATATGTGTGCAGTACTACACGACTGGTACAGGATGCACAGGAGCACCCTAGCACTGCAAGATCACATCTCATACCATGCTAGACAGCCCCAACACACAAAACTAACTTTCACATGAGGGAGATTCCCCATAAATGTCAGGGATACTGTGGTGGCAGGACAGGTAGCATACATCCTACTAAGTATGGAACCACTGAGTGAAGGCTCAGTGTCTGTTATTTGACATGTGTATTACTGCAGGAATGAGCACCTGGGTTTCCATCCGGCTATTGTACATCCTGACGGTACATGGTCTGTACACTTGTGTGCGTTGAGACTGGACCCTGGCCATCTGACCTGTGTATTTCCATGTACATGTGTATAGTGCCTGCATATTTGCACTGTTACCTACTGGAAGTGGTACAGCTTGTTTGTTGTACAATGGACTACATGCAGCCCTGCTTACTGCAGCTTTGTTTGCATGAATGTTTGCTTGCAGTTACCCTGGAACACTGATCCCACCTGCAATGCAGATTTACAGAGCTTCTATGGACTCCTAGTGACATCTGCATAGCTTACTATATGTATGTCCATGTCTCACTTGACAGAACGTCACTGTTTGTCCTGTTCACATGTACGTTGCCTGTGACACATTGCATATGACTTTCCTGGCATTTGACCACGTGTGCAGTCATATATGCCAGTGCTAACTAATCACAGGCACTACACCCTCACATACTCACCTTCTGTACCTTGTTTCCCATTGGCCCTATGTGCTGTTAATCACCATGACAATCACAATACTATGGTAGCATGTGCAAAGGTCACTTGTCAGTCACCTCTATGGTACAGTTGTGGAATATGTGAGTCATGTGGCAATGTCACAGCTGCCACATGTACACAGTCAACCCTCTCCCCTACACATGGACGTACAACATATGTATGAGATGCAACCACATAGCCAAACTGGGGACTAAGCACTCTGAACCCAGTACTGGCATAACCTGTCAGGTGGCATGAAATACTACAGTGACTACAATACCAGTCTGATGTAGACCTACACTGACAGCAATCCAAACACCTGAACATACTGGGGCATTCATGGAGCCTCAGAATAGCATCCTGCCTGAGCAGCACACACCTCTGCAGCTGGCACACAGGCATACGTTAAGCCGGAACACAGCACGTGCAACACATAGCACACAAATCCTGTGTGCCAAACAGTCACAGCCTGTACGGCTAGACAACACACCTGCTACAGTTGTGTTAGGTACCTTTATTGTCCGGTACAGTGAGGTTCCGCTCACCAGGCTGGACGAGGTGAAGGTCACAGTGATATGCCCGTGGGGCACTATGGTCCACCACATAACACAAGCATACAGGTCAGTCAGAGGCATGGACACATATGACTCAGTCATTGTCCATGCCACTATGGCTGACCTGTGATGTACCTCCCTGGACTACATGATAGGGAACATAGAAGGGCTCTCTGAGCATGTGGCACAGGCTGGTATGACCCTGACCTTGGTTGGCATCATACCCTCACCAAGAATGCTGAAGTATTACTGAATGCTGATGAATTACTGTAGCTACAACACCCTAGCTGAAAGGTTTCTAGCATGTAGTCACTGCATTGCTATGGAACAACTTGTTACCACTCCCACAACAGGTGAAAACATGCAGCACCTGTTCATCAACAACATGTAGACTATATGCCCCAGACCAGATGTGTATCCCTCACTGCTAGGATGATACCATATACAAGTCACATTGTATATACACATACCACATGCAGCACCCGCACAGAAGACCACAGTCATAATGTTATCCAGTGCAAATACCATGTATTCACATGTGGCAGGCGTCAGACATGGGAACTATTGAAGGTCACAGGTACATATGTGTATTTAGCACACACATACATCATCTGTGTCCATTGCCATTACTGGTTTAATTGATGTCATGCATTATTGTGCACAACAACCCACACACATGGGCATTCTGGGTGACAAAAACACACGTGGCATGTGTGGAATTCGAAGCCATAACTAACTGTTCTATGACAGTAGTGAGAGACGCAGTAGCAGAGCGTGCTATTTGCATTACTGGGAGATTTGCCCTCTTCTGCTGTATTTGTAGGGTGCTGACATCATCTCTGTGTAGAGATTGGAATATGCAGCAGCTGGTGTGTTGTACTGGTTGCCAAAAGGGTCAGCTCTCTTACACATGTAATTGCACAAACCCTCCTTCCACCCCCCCTTACACACACACTTGCAAGATTCAAACCTTTACCTAATTATGTTATGAAACTCAAGATGGACACATTAGCAGAGCGAGCTATTCACATTACTGGAAGGCTTCCTTTCTCCTGCTTTACTTATAGGGTGTTGACATCATCAGTGTTTAGAAAGGGGAATGTGCATCCTGTAGTGTGTTCTCCTAGTTGCCAAAAGGGACATTTCCCTCACACAGAATTGCACACACACTAACCCCCTCACCCAAACGCTTGCTATTTGCAGGATTCAAACCCTTATCTAGCTATGTTATGATATTCAAGACAGACGCATTAGCAGAGCACGCTATTCGCATTACTGGAAAGCTTTCCCTTCTCCTGCTGTACTTATAGGGTGCTGACATCATCAGTGTTTAGAAAGGTGAATGTGCATCCTGTAGTGTGTTCTCCTAGTTGCCAAAAGGGACATTTCCCTCACACAGAATTGCACACACACTAACCCCCCTCACCCAAACACACACACTTGCCATTTGTAGAATTCAAACCCCTACCTAACTATGTTATGATACTCAAGACGGATGCATTAGTGGAGCGTGCTATTCGCATTATTGGGAGGTTTCCCTTCTCCTGCTGTACTTATAGGGTGCTGTCATCATCAGTGTTTAGAAAGGGGAATGTGCATCCTGTAGTCTGTTCTCCTAGTTGCCAAAATGGACATTTCTCTCACACAGAATTGCACACACACTAGCCTCTTCCACACACACTGAGCATTTGCAGGATTCAAACCCCTATCTGACTATGTTATGACACTCGAGATGGATACATTAGCAGAGCGCGCTATTCGCATTACTGGGAGGTTTCCCTTCTCCTGCTATACTTATAGGGTGCTGACATCATCAGTGTTTAGAAAGGGGAATGTGCATCCTGTAGTGTGTTCTCCCAGTTGCCAAAAGGGACATTTCTTTCATACAGAATTGCACACACACTAACCCCCCTCCACACACACTGAGCATTTGCAGGATTACAACCCCTATTTAACTATGTTATGATACTCGAGATGGACGCATTAGCGGAGCACGCTATTCACATTACTGAGAGGTTTTCCTTCTCCTGCTGTACTTATAGGGTGCTGACATCATCAGTGTTTAGAAAGGGGAATGTGCATCCTGTAGTGTGTTCTCCTAGTTGCCAAAAGGGACATTTCTCTCACACACAATTGCACACACACCAACCCTGCTCACACACTGAGCATTTGCAGGATTCAAACCCCTACCTAACTATATTATGACATTTGAAGGAGACGCATCAGCAGAACGCACTATCTGAATTACTAAGCATCTGTTCTGCACCTGCAGTATTTATAGGGTGCTGACATCATTATTTATACAGAGGTATGTACATCTATTACTACCTGTCAGGTGGGGGAAAGCATATATATGCATTTGCAGCCACCTACTTCAGGGTCAGATATGCACATCAGCACTGGCAGGTTATGTTTTATACCATGCTTCGTGACCACAGGACCTGTAACACACAACACAACCAGTTCAGACCACCCCTCCCACATCCGGGACACACACTTTGCTTCCCTGGGAACAGTGCCAAGATATGAAGGTGTTCACATACACCATTCCAGTTGTTAACTTCAGGTACAGGTATATTGTGTGTGGGAACTACTCAGGCCTCTACAACATTACCCTACAGCCACTACAATTTGTGAGTCCATGTGCTATGGCAGGACCACTCACCACAGCCACAAGGGGGAATACATATTGCACCTGACCATCTGCAACATGGGTACTCACTGTTCCACACCAGAGGTAGACCACCATTGTTGATATCTGACCATACCCACCTTTCCCTGGACATCCATATCCCATCCCCACCCCCAGGCAAGGTTGTCACTGCAAACAAAGTGTATTTATCAAAAGCAGACTTTGCACTTGTAAAGACTGGGGTGGAAGACTTCAAAGGACCCATGCTGGGGGAGTATAATGGCCACTCTGCATAATCCTTGACAACTGCATTCTATGAGCATGTGTAAGGTTTGCATTGATCATGCTATCCCAAATATACCCATGACTCCTCCACAACAGGACACCCTGTCAGGTGTACACCAGCCATAAATGAGCTGTCCAACAGATTGAGTGAACTAATACATTGCAGAGCAGTAGCCCACAGAGGGAGGACATCTCTGAACAGTACTGGCATGACACTTCAATCCCTCTTAATCATCACAACAACGTGTTGACAGTGAAATTGTCCAGACACTGCAGATAAGGCTTCCCTCAGTCTGTTATTGATGCCCACTTACTGTTAGAGGCCCTCAACAACCCTCTTCCAGCACACACCAACAACATGGATGTGGCATAGCAAATTCAACCCCTGGGATCTCTACTGTGTCCCTGCTTGATGGAGGCACAGCACACTAGCCTCAAATGGTGCCTTATCTGACCTACTTTACAGTGGCAGAGTAGCCTACTGTACTGGGGATGCAGATGCCAAGCACACTCTGGCTAAGCTTTCATTCCCTAGGGCAAACAGCTTAGTATTGACCTCTACACCCATATGTTTAATTGTCAGATGCACAATATTTGTTGGTGATAGGCTGTTTGCAGGTCTTTATTGCCATAGCATTCCCTGTTTCTATGAAAAACTTGTGTATCTGTGGAAGATGTTTGAATATGAGGGGGATCCACTACATCACTTATGTCTCTGTAGTCATTTAACTGTGTGCACTGGGCAGATTGCTGTAATGTGGTTGGTTCCGGGAATGACATGTACAAATACCAGATATGTGTGGCCAACTGCTAATCTGAGATATGGCCTAAGTGTGTGAGCATGCCCAGTTCAGCCTTTCCATGGCATGTTGTCTGACATATGTCTCATTTATCAAAGTGTGCGAGCATGCCCAGTGTGAGCTTTTCATATGTTGAACTCTGCAGTCCACCACATATGTGGATGAGTGTGAACTTCAACAATATCTCACATTTATGATTGTGTGTTGGGTGTCATGTTGTGTACTTACTGGCCAACTGCTTCGTGTCTGAACACAACAGGGATTATACTGTGCCTGCAGGGTTTGCATGGGATACTTTGCATACAGTTGTCAACATCCTTTCATCATACTGACCTAATACTGTAGTACCATATAGTGTACTGGTTCAGTACTTTCACTGTGGTGGACAGTATCCTGGGCTTTAGTCCTATCACTGCTTTAAATTTTCATAGTGAGCACAACAGACTGTTTAGGGGCCAGTTATGCACATATGACCATGTTGCATTATGTTCAAATATGGACTACTTAAACCAGGCTCGTCCAACATTGGTAGTGTATTCCACAACATAGGTGGACATTGACAAACACTAGCGATCTGCCCTAGGCCATTTCTAATGCTAGTCAGAGAGTGTGTTTGTCCTTCGACACACATTGTAACTGGAGTTTGCCATGACATATGTCATAGTTAGTATACTGTGCCTCCGTCTACCTGTGACATAACAGTGATACCCAGGGTAAACCTACCATCTCCCATCCACTCATCAAGATTCCTCTTGAGGAGAGTCGATGGGTGATTCTCTGGCTAACCTGTACTGGGAGTTTACTCAAGCGTGGGGGTGGCTTCTGTGTTATGGATCATTCAGTACAGCTTGTCCTATGTATGTCAGTGCTGGGGTTCAGGTCTCTCATGTGCATAGCTCACTCCATTCAGATTGTACAAGGTGCAGCATGTTCATTGATTCCAGCTTGGACATAGCTTTATACATCAGGCACAGCTTGCCTCTGGGCAGGCAGTATGGCAGTGTGTGGAGCTGCAGTTTATTTAATCAGGCAACACATGGCATCTGTTCAAGCTCTTTAATATTCCTGGTGAGACACTGCAGATAAGGCTTCCCTCAGTCTGTTATTGATGCCCACTTACTGTTAGAGGCCCTCACCAACCCTCTTCCAGCACACACCAACAACATGGATGTGGCATAGCAAATTCAACCCCTGGGATCTCTACTGTGTCCCTGCTTGACGGAGGCACAGCACACTAGCCTCAAATGGTGCCTTATCTGACCTACTTTACTGTGGCAGAGCAGCCTACTGTACTGGGGATGCAGATGCCAAGCACACTCTGGCTAAGCTTTCATTCCCTAGGGCAAACAGCTTAGTATTGACCTCTACACCCATATGTTTAATTGTCAGATGCACAATATTTGTTGGTGATAGGCTGTTTGCAGGTCTTTATTGCCATAGCATTCCCTGTTTCTATGAAAAACTTGTGTATCTGTGGAAGATGTTTGAATATGAGGGGGATCCACTATATCACTTATGTCTCTGTAGTCATTTAACTGTGTGCACTGGGCAGATTGCTGTAATGTGGTTGGTTCCGGGAATGACATGTACAAATACCAGATATGTGTGGCCAACTGCTAATCTGAGATATGGCCTAAGTGTGTGAGCATGCCCAGTTCAGCCTTTCCATGGCATGTTGTCTGACATATGTCTCATTTATCAAAGTGTGTGAGCATGCCCATTGTGAGCTTTTCATATGTTGAACTCTGCAGTCCACCACATATGTGGATGAGTGTGAACTTCAACAATATCTCACGTTTATGATTGTGTGTTGGGTGTCATGTTGTGTACTTACTGGCCAACTGCTTCGTGTCTGAACACAACAGGGATTATACTGTGCCTGCAGGGTTTGCATGGGATACTTTGCATACATTTGTCAACATCCTTTCATACTGACCTAATACTGTAGTACCATATAGTGTACTGGTTCAGTACTTTCACTGTGGTGGACAGTATCCTGGGCTTTAGTCCTATCACTGCTTTAAATTTTCATAGTGAGCACAACAGACTGTTTAGGGGCCAGTTGTGCACATATGACCATGTTGCATTATGTTCAAATATGGACTACTTAAACCAGGCTTGTCCAACATTGGTAGTGTATTCCACAACATAGGTGGACATTGACAAACACTAGCGATCTGCCCTAGGCCATTTCTAATGCTAGTCAGAGAGTGTGTTTGTCCTTCGACACACATTGTAACTGGAGTTTGCCATGACATATGTCATAGTTAGTATACTGTGCCTCCATCTACCTGTGACATAACAGTGATACCCAGGGTAAACCTACCATCTCCCATCCACTCATCAAGATTCCTCTTGAGGAGAGTCGATGGGTGATTCTCTGGCTAACCTGTACTGGGAGTTTACTCAAGCGTGGGGGTGGCTTCTGTGTTATGGATCATTCAGTACAGCTTGTCCTATGTATGTCAGTGCTGGGGTTCAGGTCTCTCATGTGCATAGCTCACTCCATTCAGATTGTACAAGGTGCAGCATGTTCATTGATTCCAGCTTGGACATAGCTTTATACATCAGGCACAGCTTGCCTCTGGGCAGGCAGTATGGCAGTGTGTGGAGCTGCAGTTTATTTAATCAGGCAACACATGGCATCTGTTCAAGCTCTTTGATATTCCTGGTGAGGTACTTTTGGGGTCTTTCCAGTCGATGGAGGTGTCTGCTGAGGTACATCCCACGGGGGCCATTGTAGTCAATTGTGACGCTGATGAAGGATGACTGCAGAGCCACAATGACCTCCCCTGATCTAGATCTCACTACCTTCATGATTAGGTGGGTATATGGTATGTTTCTGTAACCACTACAGCCACATGCTTGTCCAATGCAAGATATCTATCAACTTGTGTCCCCAGGTCTCTTATTACATCTTAAGTACTTAATGGGTTAACACCTATGTGGTAATTGGTGGGCACTTACTGTATATCCACAGGGTTGACTATACACTTTTCTGCAATTAGCTTGCTGGCATGGCTATGGCACCTGTTGTCTGTTTCTATGTGGCCCTTTTGTGGGATGCTTGTGTCAGCAGGAAGGTCAGATATGGTTCCAGTTTGTAGTCCTCTGCAAACTTGTTGAGACACAGTCCTTCCATGTTGGCCTGTACCTATGGGACATATATACCAAACAAGGGAGGTCCCAGGACTGAGCCTTGTGGGATGCCAGTTGTATCTGGTTTGTAGTCTGACATGGCTGCAGCATTTTTGACCATGTCAGTTCTGTCCTTGGTCTGGTTTGCATCCCCTCTACTGACATAGGGGTTTATATTTAAGCTGGTGAGCTTATCTATAATGAACACGTGGGGTATTGTATGGAAGCCTTTTGCAAGGTCCAGCTAGGCTGTGTGGACCACATTCCCCTCATCAATGACCTTAATGACTGTTTCAAATGAGTCAAACATGTTTAAGGGGCAGGATCTGCACTTATGAAAGCCACACTGGGTAGGGTCCAGTGTCAGTAGGTCCCCAATATCTTTATGTCCGAGGTACATGCTGATCCTTTCCATAGCTTTGCAGACCAAGCTTGTCAGCATTCTGGGGTGGTAGTTTGCAGTATCCATTCAGGCAACACCTTTGTGGAGAAGGACCATTGTTGTTGTACACTGCTCTTTGTGTACATATCCTGTGGTAAGGCTGACATTGAGCAGTAGTGTTATTTGGCATTCCATTCTTCTTGGAGTCCATGTTGGACTCAGCCCAGGACACCATCGCATACCATTGATGCTGTGTGTTTTGCTTTGTAGATGCTGGCTGTTACCTCAGCATCTGCAATGTCAGGGGGCCAGCACTCTGCTGGGATAGATATTTTGCATTGGGGGGGGGGGGGGGTTGCACTGCACCTGTCAGGTTGGATGTTGGCAATATGTGTGTGTGTTTGGTATGTTGTTTGTAATATTTGAGTGATTCAGAGCATATCTGTGAATTCCCAACAAGGTTCCTACCATCAGTTAAGAAAGCCTTGTGATTAACCTTAGTGTCCTGTACAATTTGTATCTTCATAGGTTCATAGGTTCATACTAGGCTATCCATCCTAGGGCATTTCTAAGCCTAGCCAGAGTGTGTGTGGCTTTTGCCACCCCTTGCTATGTGAATATTATGGCCATTTATGATTTACTTTACTGTGCCTCTGTCTGGATGTGACACAGTGAAGACCCCCAGTGTACATCTATGATCATCCATCCACTTGGCAAGATTCCTGTTGAAGAGAGTCAGTGAGGGGCTCTGCCTAACATGGAGTGGGATTCCGTTCCAGGGTGTAGGGAGCCTCTGGGTTATGTATCTGTCCCTCCAGCACATCCTATTTCATTATGTGTTGAGGTTGACATCTCTCACTCTCACAGCTCCGATGGAATTGGATTTTCTGGGATGGAGCATGTCCATTACTCCTGTGTTGGACATGGCCTTGTACAACAGGCATGCAACGCCTCTGCATAGGCAGTATGTGACTGCAGACAGCTGGGGTGTCTACAGCCAGGCAGCATATGACAAATATTTGAGACCCTTTATCCTCTTGGTGAGGTACCTTTGAGGTCTTTCTAACTGCTGCAGGTGTCGGGTAAGGTACATCCAAATGAGGCATTGTACTAGATTATGGGTCTGATAAGAGAACAGTATAGGGGCACAATGACCTCTGTTGACATAGATGTGAATCCGTTCATGATACGGTGTCCAATATAGACAGTCTTCCTAGCCACGTTGGCAATGTGAGTGTCACATGACAGGTTACTGTCCACTTGTGTCCCTAGGTCCCTGATTACTCCTTCCATACATAATGGATTACCACCTATGTGGTAATTTGTGAGTACCTTGTTTGGTATTTGGTGAGACATTCATACTGTCCAGTGTCTTCAGGATGACTGAGTGGGGTTCCTGTGTGTGAGAGTGTGGTCTGTAGCATGCTACAGACTGTACAGCAGTTTTGCCTACGGTTAGTGGCACATGGGTGGTCTCCGATGCTTCGTGCAATGTCAGTTACCTGGACGTGTGGGTGTCTGTGCTGAATATGGATACTCCCCCTGCTTTTATGTTTTGGTCCAGGTTTTGGGGCCATAACTGATGATATGAGGTATAACCTGGTAGTGCTGGTGTGCGATCAGGAGCCTTGCTGCAGGTTTCTGTCACTGCACGGACATCAATGTTCTCCATACTGGGGAGGGTCTCGGGAGCATGCATGTTGAGGTTTGCACATCTGGCATTGGGCAGCATTACCCTTATGTTTCTTTCCACTTATGTTTTCTAGGGAGGTGGGTTAGTCTTTTCAGCCTTGCCTACGAAAGGCTCTATGGAGGTGGCAAGAGCCTTATCCAATATCCAGACACCCAGGGGTAACAGGTGCAAGCCATCCCTGGCACAGCAGTGTGGCTTGTCAAACATGACATCCCAAGCAGACAGACATTGGATCCCCTTGGAATGACACCAGTAATTGTGCCACTTGTTAAAGCTGATCATTCTGTGTTTGTACTGTGGCATCATTCTTGGTGAGGGTAGGATGCTGCACACGGTCAGTGTCATACCGGCCTGGACTACATAATCGGAGAGCTCATCTATGTCTCTTTTCATGTAGTCTGGGGAGGTACATCTCAGGTCATTCACACCAGCATGGACAATGACTGCATCATATTTCTACTTGCTTTGGGGTGACCTGCGTACTTGTGTTATGTGGTGTATTGTAGCAGCCCACAGGCAGCTTACTGTACCCTTTCCCTTGTTCAGTCTGGTGAGCGGGACAGCAGTGTGTCTGACTATGGAGTCACCTATTACAACTGTATCAGGCATGTTGTTTCTCCTTCTGGCCTGTGACTGTTTGGCCAAAAAAAATTTTCATCTGCTTTTACTGTACTTGTGTTTTTATCTACTTCTTTTTACTTTTGCATCATCTTAAAATACTCAATTGTATTTATTACTGCTTGGTGTAACTCATTCTAAGCCTTTTGGTTTAAACACTTGGGCTTCGGACCAGTTAGGTGTTTTGCACTGAGAGGGTTTGTGGTCTGCACTGTTGTGGCAGAACAGGTAGCTTACATCCTTCTAGGTTGAGAACTGCTGATTGAGGGCTCAGTGTCTGTTATTCTAAAAGTGTATTAATTCTGGTTTAAGCAATTGGGCTTTCAAGCCAGTTATTTTACATTAAGAGGGTTCGTGGTCTGCACTCTTGTGGGAGGAGAGGCTGGACTCTGCCCTTCTGAGCTGGGAATTTCTGGTTAAAGGCTTATAGTGCATGCATATCTGAACTGTTTCTTACTGAAGTTGTTGCGCCTTGTTTGCTGTGGCATAGACTGGATTCGGGCCTGCTGGATCTAGCTTTGTTTGTGTAACTTGAGCACTAATCCAGACATTCTCTAAAGTATTCAATGGTATTTATTACTGCTTGGTTGTAACTTGATTAAAGTGTAGCTATCATTCAAGTCTTTTGGATTAAGCACTTGGGCTTCAGACCAGTTGTTTTACATTAGGAAGGTTTGTGGCAAGCACTGTGGTGGCAGGACAGGTAGCTTTCATCCTTCTAAGTTGGGAACTGCTGATTGAGAGCCCAGTGTCCAAGTGTATTAGTTCTGGTTTAGGCACTTGGGCTTCAGGCCAGTTATTTTACATTAAGAAGGTTCGTGGTCTGCACTCTTGTGGGAGAAGAGGCTGGACTCTGCCCTTCTGAGCTGGGAATTTCTGGTTAAAGGTTTATAGTGCCTGAATATTTGAACTGT
Source organism: Protopterus annectens (assembly GCF_019279795.1). Lineage (NCBI taxonomy): Eukaryota > Metazoa > Chordata > Ceratodontiformes > Protopteridae > Protopterus > Protopterus annectens. Next base: position 1,898,312,250 of record NC_056739.1, on the reverse strand, counting down.
ATCTTACTGAAATTGGTTCACCTTGTTTGCTCTAGCATAGACTAGATCCAGGCCTGCTGAATCTAGCTTTGTTTATATGCTTGTTGTTTGTTTGCTTGTTATTTCCCTGGAAGCTAATTCCACCTAATACGCAACTTCTCAGCTTCTGTGGATCACTAGTGATATCTGCATTGCTTACTGTACTTATTTCCTTGTTTCACTTGAAAGAAAGTTACTGTTTGTCGTTTTGCATTTAGTTACTTGTAACACATTGCACTCAAGTTACCTGGCACTTGCTCACTAAAGCAATTATATAAGTCAGCACTAAAAATTAAAAGCACTACACCCTCACTCCCCACTGGCCCTTGTTTTCAATTAAGGAATTCCCAATATTATTCTAGCATGTCCAAAGGTCAGTTGTCAATCTTCTCTCCGGTCCAGCTGGTGAATCTGGGAATATTGAGGCAATGTTATAACTGCCTCATGTACACAGACAACCCTCTCCTCCTCCCACATAACACAAATACTTGCGAGATGCAGCTATTTAGCCAAACTGGAGGCTGAGCTCTCTCAACTCAGGACTGGCAAGACCAGACAGGAGGAGAAGGCAACTACACACACCACAAAACCAGCCTCACATAATGCTACCACTCCACTGAATCAAACACATAAACACACAAAGACATACTCGGAGGCTCTGAGTAAAATTTACCTAAACAGCAGAGGCCTCCAAAGCAGACACCCAAACAACTGCTATCTCAAGACACCCCACAAGCAACACATAAACCACAAAAGCAGTGTGCAAAGCAGTCACAGCCCTTAAGGCCAAATACAACACCAAACATACTTGTCATAGGTGACTCCATAGTCAGACACACTGACGTCCCACTCACCAGGCTGAACAAGGAGAGGGTCACAGTAAGCTGCCTATCGGGCGCTAGAATCCGCCACATAACACAAGCACTCGGGTCACTCCACGGCAAGTACAAATATGACACAGTCATTGTCCATGCTGGTGTGAACGACCTGAGACGTACCTCCCTGGACTACATGAAAAGAGACATAGAGGAGCTCTCTGATTATGTAGCCCAGGCAGGTATGACCCTAACCCTGAGCAGTATCCTTCCTTCACCAAGAATGATGCCACAATATAGAGACAAGATGATCAGCTTTAACAATTGGCTTAATGTCTGGTGTCATTCAAAGGGGATCCAGTGTCTGTCTGCCTGGGATAACATGCTTGACAAGCCACGCTGCTTCACAAGGGACGGCTTGCACCTGTCACACCTGGGATTCCGGATATTGGCTAAGGCTCTTGCCACCCACATAGTGCCTTTTTTAGGCAAGGCTCAAATTCTAAACCTACCACCCTAGAAAACAAAAATGGGAAGAAACTGAGGGTAATGCTGCTCAATGCCAGAAGTCTAAATCTCAAAATGCACGCACTCGAGGCCCTTCTCAGTATGGAGAACATCGATGTCTGTGCTGTAACTGAAACCTGGTTCAAGGCTCCTGAGAGCACCCGGCACTATTAGGTTTTACCTCATATCATGCGTTCGGCCCCAAAACCCAGACCACACCACAAAAGGAGGGTGTATCCATATTCATAAAGGATACCCACACCTCCAGGTTGGTGGCAACGCATAAGCTTGAAACCATCCAGGTGCAACTAACCATAGGCAAAACTGCTCTACAAATTGTAGCATGCTACAGGCCACCCTCTCAAACTCAGGAACCCCACACAGCCTTCCCGAAGACACTGGAGGGTATAAATGTATCTCCAAACACCATCATATTGGGTGACTTCAACTACCGAATATAGACTGGGAACATTACTCAAGCCCTAACTTTCTAGCCCAACGGTTCCTGGAGTTCAAAATTCAAATGCCATGGAACAGCTAGTCACTGTTCCCACGAGAGGAGAAAATATACTAGATCTCATTGTCACAAACATGGGGACAAAATGCTCCACACCAGAAGTATATCCCTTATTGGTGAGATCTGATCATAAACTAATCTCACTGGAAATCCACATCCCGCCCCCACCCCAAACAAAAAAAACCATAGTGAAGAACTTCTCTAAAGCAAACTTCACACTACTCAAGACTGGTGTGGTATCCTTCAAGGCCCCTGAGCCAGTGGAAACCACAACCCAAGCTTGGAAGCCATTACAAATGCCTTCTATGAACACCTCCAGGACTGCATGGATCAGGCAATCCCAAATAAAACCAAGACTCTTTCCACAAAGGGCAAACGTCCAGTCTGGTGGACCCCAGCCATTAACAAACTTTACAATAAGAGGAGAAAGCTATTACATGATAGAACAAAATCCATAAAAGGGAAGTCACCCCTGATCATTATTAGTAAAAAAATACGAGCACTCATAAAATCAACTAAGGCCAATTTTGAGAGAAAAATTGCCATGGATTCAAAGGACAATCATAAGGCCTTTTTCAGCTATGTTAGGAACCTGGGTGGAAACTCCCAGATATGCTCAGAATTAGTCCAAAATGATACAAAAATCACTGAACCCACAGACATTGCCAACATACTGGCAGACAGGTTCAGTGCAAACTTCACCCCCCTCTCCCACCCTAAAGGAGAGATAACTATCCCAGCCGAGTGTAGCCTCCCGGACATCTCAAATGCACAGGTGAAAGCTGCTCTCTCTAAAGCTAAAAACACAGCATCAATGGGACCGGATGGTGTCCCCGGCTGTGTGCTACACGAGCTAAATGAGGAATTAAACCCACACATAAGGCAGCTGTTTAATCTCAGCCTTACCACAGGATACGTGCCCAAGGAGTGGCGTACGGCAACTGTTGTCCCACTTCACAAAGGCGGCGCCTCTACGGACCCTGGTAATTACCGCCCCATAAGCTTAACAAGTCTAGTCTGCAAAGCTATGGAGAGGATAATAATGGAGCTCATAAACAAAGATATAGGGGACTTGCAGACATTGGACCCGACCCAGTTTGGCTTTGTCAAGGGAAGATCATGCCTTTTGAACTTGGTCAACTTCTTCAAAACAGTCACCAAGGCCATTGATGAGGGAAAGGCAGTCCATACAGCCTACCTTGACCTTGCAAAGGCTTTCGACACAATACCCCACTCGGGTATTGTAGAAAAACTTACCAGCTTAAATGTAAACCCATATGTCACAAGATGGGTTGCAAACTGGCTTAAGGACAGAACCCACAGGGTTAGAGTTGCTGGCGCTGTGTCAGACTCCAAGCCGGTCACAAGTGGTGTCCCACAGGGCTCGGTCCTTGGCCCCCTATTGTTTGGCATCTACTTCTCAGAAGTACAGGCCAACATAGGAGGACTTTGGCTGACAAAGTTTGCAGAAGACTGCAAACTGGGTGCCATAGTGGAAAGTGCATCAGACGTGGATATCCTTCAGAAGGGACTCACGGAAACAGATAGCTGGTGCCAGAGCCATGGCCTGAAGTTAAACACCAAAAAATGTATAGTCATACCCTTCGGGAAAAACAAGGTAACCCCAAGCTACCATATAGGTGGCAATCCACTAAGCACAGAAGAGGTTATCAGGGACCTGGGGACCCAGGTTGACAGTGGCCTTTCTTTTGACACTCACATTGCTAAAGTGGTTAGAAAGACCTTCTACATTGCCCACCTGATCATGAAGGGATTCACATCCAGATCTAGTGAGGTTATTGTTCCCCTGTACTCTTCACTTATCAGACCAATGATCGAGTACAATGCCCCATTCGGGATGTATGTCACCCGACATCTGCAGCAATTGGAGAGACTCCAAAAGTTCCTCACCAAAAGGATAAAGGGACTCCAAAATCTGTCATATGCTGCCAGATTGAAGAAACTCCAGCTCTATTCAGTCGCATACCGTCTGCTCAGAGGTGACATGTGCCTGACATACAAGGCCATGTCCAACCCGGAATTAATGGACATGCTCCACCTCAAAAAATCCAAATCCACCAAAACCACTAGAGCAAGCGACTTAAACCTTAGCACGGATATAAATAGGACGTGCTGGAGGGATAGATTTATCACTCAGAGACTCCCTATGCTGTGGAATAAAATCCCGGTCCATGTGAGGCAGAGCACCTCGCTGACTCTGTTCAAGAGAAATCTGGACCTGTGGATGGGAGATCGTAGGTTTACCCCGGGAATCATCTCTGTGTCACTGCTGGACAGAGGCACAACAAACTAATGGGCACAGTATTTTTTCATATAAGGGGTGGCGTAAGCCACAAAAATTTGGGCTAGGCTTATAAATGCCTTAGGGCAGATAGCCTAGTATAAACCTATGAACCTATGAACCTATGAACACCAGCTTTGTGTACTATGTGTTGCATGTGCTATGTTTGGAGGTAGTGGTTGCTTGGGTGTCTGCTTTGGAGGCCTCTGTTGATGTGGTGTGTTTGTAATTAGGGCCTCCAGGAATGTTTTTCTGTGTTTATGTCCTTGGTTTGCTGTTGTGATAGGTCTATGTGAGACTGGGTTTGTGGTGTGTGTGGTTACCTTCTCCTCCTGTCTAGTTTTGACAGTACTGAGTTGAGAGAGCTCAGCCTCCGGTTTGGATAAATGGTTGCATCTCTCACATATATTTGTATTTCTTGGGGGGAGGTGAGGGTTGTCTGTGTACATGGGGCAGGTGTAACATTGCCTCAAGATTCACAGATTCAACTTGTTGTAGCTGGCCTTAGTGGATTGTATGAGTGGACATATTTTATTGCCATACTACTGATCAGTGATTACTTCCCTTTTTATGTTTGCTCTATCATGTAGTAGCTTCCTCATTCTCTTGCATAGTTTGGTAATGGCTGGAGTCCACCATGCCAGATGCCTGCGTGTATGACATTGTGTCTTGGTTTTATTTGGGATTGCATAATCCATGCATTCCTGGCAGTGTTCATGGAATGCCTTTATAACAGGTTCTGAGGTGTGGCCCATATTTTGCACCTGCACAGGGCCTTTAATGGATTCCACATCAGTATGGAGGAGTGCAACTTTTGCTTTACACGTGTTTTTCACTGTGGTTTTCTGGCCAGGGACTGTGGTCAGGATGTGTATATCCGGTGTGATTACTCTATGGTATGGTCTTACCAGTGAGGAATACACTTCTCATCTTGCCATCCAGTACCCATGTTGCTGATTATCACATCCAGAATGCTTACCCCTCTTGTGGGAGTGGTATGTTGTTCCTGGGCATTTTGGTTTATGGATTCTAGGCACTTTTGTCCTACAGTGTTGGAGCTAGAATTATGCTCCCAATCTATGTTTGGGTATTTTCAGTCACCCAATATAATGTGGTTTGGAGGGCTTGATATATTCATATATTCCAACATAGGCCAAGTGCAGTTCCTGGTGTTAGGACGGTAGTCTGCAGCAGGCTATAAACTGGGAGGCAGTTTTAGCCACTGTTACTTGACCATGGCTAGTCCATGCTGCTTCTTGTTGTGGTACCAAAATGGGGGTGTGGTTATCCTTGACAATTATTGCTAGTCACCCTCCTTTTGTAGCTTGTTCCATGTTTTGAGGCTGTACAGCACAGTATGAGGTGTAACCTGGTAGTGTTAGGGTGCTGTTGTGAGCCTTGACCCAGTTTTCTGTTACAGGACAGATATCAACATTCTCCATACTGGGGGAGTTTAGACTGCATGCATCTTGCTGTTTAGACTTCTGGCATTGGGTGGCATTACATCTAGGTTCTTATCCCTTGTGATACCTATGGAGGTGGGTTTGTGTTTTGAGCCTTACCTATTCAAGGCACACTGTGGGTAACAACAGCCTTTGCCAGTATCCATATGGCCAGGACTGATAGGTGCATGCCACCCCTAGCAGGTGGAGCATCATGTCATGCTCAGCATGTCATCCCAGGCTGGCTCACATTGGATCCCCTTTCACTAACAGCAATACTTCAGCCAATTATTGCAATTGATCATCTCATCGTCATATTGTGGCATCATGCTTGGTGAGGGTAGGATGTTAGTCAGGGTCATCAAGTTTGCATATACTACATGGTGTTACATTGCTTAATACATGGCATTCATGCCTCAGGTGGTGCTGCAGGGCTGCCTCTGTCGGATGCACATACTACACACCCTGTACATGTTTGAGAGCAGGTTATGTCATTTTAGGCATCCCTGTTATTATATGAGTGAGTCAGAGAGGGGTATCATTCCCAGGGTTCCTACTGAGCCAGTGTATGTGCTATGCGTTGCCTCTTTGCCAAGGCCAGGGCATACTGGGCACGCCTCCTTCTGCCTACTGGGGCAGGCTGAGGTTGTTCCTCCTCCGAGTCACGCTCTGCCTGTGATGGCCTTGGCAATGATGGGGGGCGGTTTGGCTCGGCCCTATGCTGGTCCTGCTGCAGCTGTTTTCACAAGATCATATTATGTAGCATAGCACATACCATGACAATTTGGGTACATGTAGTTGGTGAATACTGCAAGGCTCCACCAGATGTGTCCAGACACCGGAACTGTGACTTGAGCAGCCCAAACACACACTCTATTACATTACGTGTTTGTGCGTGTGCCTCATTATGGTGTTCCTGTTCAGGTGTGTGTGCATTTCGGATGGGTGTCATCAGCCACGGCTCCAGTGCATAACCTGCATCCTCCACTAGGTGTCCATGTGGGATGTCCCCATTGGCAAATGTCTGGTACAGCTGCATCAAATGCCAGATATGGGAATCATGGTAGCTCCCAGGGCAGCCAGCACACACATTCATTATTATGCCCTGGGCATCACACACGACCTGGCAGTTGATGGAGGGGAAGCCCTTGCGGTTAATGTAGGCCCTACCCCGCTCACCAGCTGGTGCTTTGATGCATATGTGCGTGCAGTCTATTGCACCCACTACCTCAAGGTATTCCGCTATTTGCTGGAAGAGACGCATATTGCTGGCCAATACCTCACGGGCATTGGGGAAATATACATGATCACCGACATGTGCTGACATGGCATCCAGGAACTGGTGCAGTACCCTGGAGGCTGATGCCTGTGATATCCCCATCATATCACCAGTTGGTCTCTGAAAGGTACCTGTTGCTAGTATTCTTAGGCCAACACATACCTTGGTTTCCACTGGGATGGTTTCCCCTCTGTTGGTTCTGTGTGTGAGGCGTGGCCTGCACAGCTCGACAATTTGCTGCAGGAGGTCTCTGTCCACTCTATAGCGCTCCACTATCTCCAGCTCATGTAACCCGTGGTAGGTGACACTTGGCCTGTACACTCTTCTCCGTCTCCTCACTGTGGGTTGTCTGGCACCATTTGCATTGTCACCACCATCAGCAAGTAGCCTATGTCTCTTTATGACAGCTATGGCAGCCCCTAGCATTTCTGCTCTGAGTTCAGCTTTTTCAGTTTTCACTTCTAATAGCTTACTCCTGTCTTGCAGTGTCTATTGAGAGAAACATCCTGCACTGCTGTTTGCAGAGCTTTAAGTGCTTGGCTGGGCTACTATTCTGCCTGTGTAATTGCCTGCTTCTAATTGTTTTCACCTGCTAGCTCCAGCAGTATTCCCTGCTAGCTTCCTACTAATTCTGTTGCTTCCTGTTTCCTTTCTGTTTCCTCAGGGGGGGAGCAACGCGCATACCAGCAGAAACACGCTCACAGTAGCTTACACGCGCGCACACATGCTTACACGGTTTAGAATCATCTTATTCGGGTTAAAATGCATGCACACCAGCGCAAACAGTCTTACAAGTCTGCCAACAGGCTCCCACATGCTCAGTCTGCCTTACACGCTCGCGCCTCATGGCGCGCACACGTGCACATGCACGCCCAGCAAGAAACTTTGGTGTAAGCAACAGTGTACACCTTCCATTTCTGGACTTTCCCATGCTTATCTTGTGGCACTCCTCTTTCCATGATAAGTGTCTGACATCTGTCATGTAACACTGACCTCCAATGAACTGCATTTCTTTCTGCCATTCCCCCCTGTGATGTCACCTATCTCCTACTCTATTCCTCCCCCTTATGTATCTCTTACACTACTCAGAATGTGCTCATTTGCTATGTGACAATGGAATTCAGTATCCTGACACTCATTTACATCAGATTGCCTAATAATGCTTAGTTACATGTCTTAGACTCAGTTTCCCCCTTACCAACCACTAAACGGTGGCCATGTTGTTTTTGGTCTGCTGGTCCCTGCATTGTAAATCCATGTATTGCATAAAACCCACATTTGTGGGTTTATAACCTTCATTTTTATGTTTTATATAGCGCAGCCCATTTGCGCAGGGCTGCCCTGCGTTTAAACATCGGTGATCGCGGAAAAAAAAATGTATTTCTCATATTTGCATCAGGGTAACTTGCCAATGGCCACATATTTGGCCATTGGCATGCTGCCTGACACATATGTACCCTTTATTTGGAGCTGACATGGCTCCATTGTGTTTTTTGCAAAAACGTACTCAGTTGTCCACTGAGTACATTTCTGCAGCTAAAACAGCTCTTACACGGGCTGCTTTGGGCTTCCTGGATCACTAATCTACCTCATTTGCATGCCTTTTGGCTGCAAGTGAGGTGATTAGCATATCCACACCCACTCCGTGTAAGAGACGTTTTAGCTGGTCTCTTACACGGAATTTCGGGCTGTTCCTGGATCGCGAGGGCTGCATGGAGTCTTACACTACTCTTAGACTCCGTGCAAGCCTTCGTGAATCCTGCCCAATGAGTTTACAAGCAAACTTATGCAATCAAAAATAAGGGTATGCATTATAAACTGTAAAAACATGGCATCAGGCGATTTTTTAATTGAGTAACTAAAAACTGACATATGGGGGGTATATAAGCAGGCTACCTGGCAGGTTGCATTAAATACTGGAGCGATCCCAGACTAAATTATTTCATTAGTACAAAACAGTTGCTAAGGCTTAAAATAGTCAATAAGCATTTGTATGTAAGAGCATTTATTGGTTGTTTTCAACCATGTTCCCTTTTTAAGCCTTAGTTTTTTAAATTATTTTATTAAGAGAGGTTTCATTGCTTAAAAAGGAAAAAAAATGCACATTGTATTTTTTAAAGGAGGATATTATACTGATCTATAGCTCTTGACTTTTTAGCAGATAATACTTGAGTTTTATTTACTCTAAGTAATGTGTATTTTACTATTTAGTTTATATATGATAGTGTTTTGTGTTGTATTTGGTTATTTCTATTTACTGTTTTAGTCTGTTTCTGTTTTTAGAAAATTTCATAAAACTTATTTTCAGAGTGCATTGATCTGAAATAATTTTTAAAAAATTACATAATTTTCTGTTATATTTTATTGTTTAGATTTTTATACTTCATTTATATGTTATATAATGTTTATGTAATACTCAGTTGTTGAAGAAAAGAGCAAAAACAAAGACAGCCAATATTTGTTTGGAGTAAATACTTCTTAATTTCATATTCATTTCATAGTAAGTTTTCAACATATGGCTTGATTTGTAGTTTTTGTTATCAGCAATTTAAATAAACAGCTTTACTTGGTGCCCTCAGTGTATTGGTAATATACACATTGTCTATTTTCTGTGCATTTTAGCTCTAATATTTATTTTATTTATTTATTTTTGTTTGTTTACCAGATTAGTACACTGATCACTGTAGACCATTTGTAGGCACAGCCCAGGTAATAATTCAAAAGTGTTTCATAAAAGTATGTAATATAAATCTAATTAAATTAATCACTTTATTAATTCAGAGCTTTTATGTCACTGACTGAGTATGTTATCACATACCTCTACTGCATATTCAGACGTCACAACATCAAATCTTGGTTTTAATACTGCATACAACTTGCTAATTTTCTTGTTTTTGTTCTACAACATGAACATTATTTTGAATATTACTCTTTCTCCCTACATTTCTACAAAGCTGATTAGAATTCTGGGCAAGTTTTCCTCTCATGAGTATAGCTGCACCAAGTATATGAGGCTTAAATTTTATCTTTGCCATATTTTCTGTGCATCCAATGGCTCTCTTTTTATTACACTTGCCTGTTACAGTGCATTCTCACTTTAAGTATCATTTTCACATTTTTAAGGATTTCACTTTATACACTTCTATTTCCTCACCTAATTAAAATGTATTTGATAGTCCCACTCACTCTTCCTGTATTTACAGCTTTAAATAAGAATGTCTGTTTCTTATAAATTCACAGTTCTTGTTTGATTAATTGATTGGCATTTACTTCTCTGAAGTTCAAGACCAATATCAATGGCCTCTGGCTGACTTCCCAAAGGATACTATTATGCATTTCTTGTCATTTAGCTTTAGTCCATGGCTTTGGCACCAGTTGTTTGTCTGTGTCAGCCCTTCCTGGAGAACATTTGTTTCACTGTGAGATTCAATGACAGCTCCTAATTTGCAATTATCTGCAAATTTAGTCAGCCAGAGACCACTGACATTGGCCTTAACGTCTAAGAAGTAAATGGCAAAAAGGAGTGGTCCAAGAACTGATCCCTGAGGGACTCCACTTGTGACTAGCCTCTTTGTAGAGGTGGACTCCCCAATTCTATCTTCCTGGGTCTTGTCTGTGAGGCAGTTGGCTATCCACCGGTTGACATATGGATTTGTACCTAACCTCTTCAGTTTATCGACAATACACAAGTTGGGTATTGTATCAAATGCTTTGGCCAGGACAAGGTATGCAGTGTGAACAATTTTGCCCTCATCCATTGCTTTGGTGACCTTCTCAAAGAAGTCCATCAGGATGAGTAGGCATGATCTGCCCTTTATGAAACCAAACTGGGTTGGGTCTAGTGTCTGGAAGTTTACTATATTTCTACTGATCATCTCCATGGTAATTATTTCCATGACTTTACATATAAAACTAGTGAGACTTATGGTTCTGTAGTTTCCTGGGTTTGTAGATGACCCACCATTGTGCATAAGGATGACTGTTGCCTTTCTCCATTTATGAGACACAAAACCTGCTTGGAGGCTATAGTTAAATAGTAATTCCAGAGGGCCTGATAGGTCATGTTTTATGCTATTTAGAAGGCATCTAGGGATATTATCTGGGGCCATTGACTCAGTGTTCTTGTTCTTAGAGAGATCATTAAGGACCTGTTCCCTAGTCATAGTAGGGGGAGTTATATTTGATGATATTTCCTGACCGAAGGTTGAGGGGGAGAGAGGGGGAAAGTTGGTGCTGAATTTATCAGCCAGGAGGTTTGCTATGTCTTCTGGCTCAGTATAGGTGGCTCAATTTACAATGAGCTCTGCACACAATTGTATATTGCCTTTGAAGTTGCAGACATAGCTGAAGAATGTTTTGTAGTTATCCTTGGCCTGGAAGGCCAAACTTACCTCAAATTTGGCTTTGGTAGACTTTATTTGTCCTCTGAGTTGTTTGCTTAGTTTAATAAGAATGCTTTTATCCTGCTGGGTACTGCACCTCCTAATTGTTGCCATGATTTTTTCCTCCTGTTATACAGCCTATTGATTTTGTTATTCCACTAGGGTGGCTTGTTTTTTGAGTTAGTTCTGTACTTCTAACTGGTGGGTATAGCTGCCTCTGTGCAGCTATTAACATCCTTGTACAGGGTTTCTGTGAACATTTCTGCATAGACAGCATTATTCTCAGGGTTTATGAGGTTTGAAATTTTGCCAGGTTCTCACTTAATAGCAGGAGGTTATCCTTAGAATAGTTCCTGAATATTCCAGATTTAGCTGGGGGTCCAGGATTTATTTTTACTTCAGAGTGTACCGATTTGTGGTCTGACCTTACCAGGGAAGGCATTAGAGTAGGGGGTGTGCAGCACTCTCCTATATTAGCGAGGACCAAATCCAGTATGGTGGCACCCTGGTTGGTGTATTGACTATCTGGTCCAAGGAGTTTGTATTTACAAAATCCAGAAATCTCTGTCCATGTACATTTAGTGTTATATAGGATTCCCATTTAATAGTAGGGTAATTAAAGTCACCCATGAATGTAGTATTGGGTTGGATGGTTAGTGTTTCTAATAAGTTTAAATACATAGTATTGGTTTCCTGGGTCATAGAGAGGGACTGTAGCTTGCAAGGAAGTGGTAATGGATTTTCCCTATGGTGATTTGAACATGGAGCAGCTCAAGTGCATTGTCCTGTTTGACCAGCTATGAAGTATATTTATCTTTGATGTAAATAGAGAAACCACCAACTTTAGTCCCTCCCTGTGAAGTAGCTGGCCTAAATGTGTGGAAGGCATTATAACCTAAAACTGTTGGTGTGCTCTCCATGGCTTTAAACCATGTCTCAGTGATCACACAGATGTCAGCATTCTCTATGGTGAAGAGAGCTTCTAGGGAGTGGAGTTTTTTGTTTAGATTCCTAGCAATGAGCAGTAATACCTTTAGATTTTCTTGGTTTTGATTTGCTATGTCGGAAGTACTTTCAGTTTGGCATTGCCTAAAAAAGGCACTATGGGGAAGACAATGTTTTAGCTAATATTTGAAAGCCTAGAGGGGAGAGGTGCAGGCTATCCCTGGTAAAGCAGCATGATCTGTGCACAATCTCCTTCCATACTGACAAATATTGCATTCCCTTAGAATGACACCAGAAACTAAGCCAATTATTGAAGTCAATCATCTTTTGTTCGTATTGTCGCATCATCATTGGAGAAGGCATAATGGTGCTTTTTGAGAGTATTTGCACATATGTATTTGGGATTTAATTTTCACACACACACACACACACACACACACACACACACACACACACACACACACACACCTGGGAAATGCTGGCACAGATGACCCACTCTACCAACTTTGCCCAGAGTATAAGGTAGTTTCACTGGCAACAGTCAGTTACTATAAGGCTCTTAAAAGGGTATCCAGTTATACTGAATGAGGTTAGTATTAAGACAAATGGAAATGTTGACTAAATAGTCAGGCTTTCAGGAGTGGTCAGAGTTATCACCAAATAAATATGTGCAAATGCTCTCAGAACTTAAATATTTTATAAAAAAGGACAAACCACAATGAAAAGTTTAAATATATTTAATAATGAAAAATAAAAGGAGATGAAAATACTAAATATCCATTTACAGTAAACACCAGAGTTTCAGTCACAGGGAATATTAAAAAAATAACACCAATGGAAAGTTTCACACAGTTATAGAAAAATAGTATTTAGCTAATCTCACTACCTATTTCTAATTGACTAAAATAATTACTGTTCCTACTTACTGAAAAGAGCAAGGAAAGATGGGTGAGTGTCCTTGTCAGATCCAAGACAAAATGCAGAATGATGCTGAGACTTCAGTCTCTTCTAATATTAAAACAGTATTTTTGTACAGAATGATATCACATACATCTGGTCATGTGACTCTGTTTCCCAGACTATCCCCCATCACTAGGAAATACCAGGGTTTAACACCTATATGCTACAATACACACAGATAGAGATTTGCTCAAATGTGGTGCAGCTGCTGAAAGTCATACAACCATAAAACCATTTCACTCTTCCCACAGGAGCTACCAACTATTCTCTAGCATAGACATTGCATCTCTGGATCGATCTAGAACTGTGGGATAACATCTTTATGGCTTAACCCACAAAGTAATTTAATTTCAAGAATATTTTTCAAAGTCAGGTGGATTAAGATTAACCTCTTCATTTCTAGTATATGCTGTTACAATGTATACATTTATGCAGCTTCCATAATGCAGGCACATTTCTTTTTTTTTTTCTAGCAGGGCACACTCGGGATACATTTAAACACAAGCAACCCTCACAAATATATTTTCAGCACAAACATCTGTACAAATCAGTTTGATATGCAAATGACATATAATTATTTACAAACTTCCAGCTAGCTGTGCTGGCATATGTTACAAATCCACTGCCATAGTTCTCCTGGCATGGCTGGCAGTACCTCCTATCATCACATCTTTCCCCCCTTTGTAGAATCAAGCTAGTTTTTCAAGTACCCTTGAGAAATGTTGCTTGAGGGGAATGACCCTATCTGGGAATACATTATCCCATACCCTGCCTTGAGATTCCATCTGCCTTGGCATTGATGACTCCTCTACATGCTGCACTGTCATATAATATGCCTGCAACCCTAGGCTCTACTATAGTAACTTGGGGTTTTGCTGGCTGGCAAACTGTAGCCATAGATTCCCCTTAGACTCCTCCTGCCTTATACTGCAAAAACTCAGTACCAGATCATCCCTATCATGTTAAGGTTTCATCATGTTAACATGGTACAATTTGTGCCCCTGCCTGCTGCCTAAAAGTTCTACCATGTAGTTAACATCACTGACTTTCCTTGCCACTTTGAAGGGTCCCTCCCAAACTGCCTGCAGCTTATTGTGTCTGACAGGAACGAGAACTATAACCTGCTGCCCCACAGCATACTCTTTGGCTTGAGAATCCCTGTCATACCACACCTTTTTCTGCTGTTGGGTTCCTGCCAGGTTCTCCGCTGCCAAGCCCATGAGCTCCCTGAGCCCTGTTCTGAGGTTTAGGACATATTATACAACAGACTGTTTTTGGGACTCATGTTTACCCTTCCATTCATCACGACTTAAATCTAAAGGTCCCCTCACCCTATGTCCATATAGCAACTCAAAGGGTGAAAACCTGTGCATTCCTGAGGTACCTCTCTGTAAGCAAACAGCAGATAGGGCAAATATTGTCTCACACTCTCTTAAACTGATCTGAAAAAGAATGTAGCATGGTTTTTAGTGTAGAGTTTAACCTCTCCATAATAGTATTATTTTGGGGATGGTAGGGGGGGTGGTCTTTAGATGCTTCATCCCACAGTGCTTCCACAGGCAAGCCAGCAGGTCTGACATGAAATTGGCACCGCTGGCAGTCAGTATTTCTCTCAGGAAACCTACCCTGCTGAAAATCTCTTACAAAGCAATTGCCATCTTTTCTGCCTCAGTGGTGGACAGAGCCACTACCTCAGGGTATCTAGTAGCATTATATACTACCACCAGGATATGCTTCTTCCCTGTGGAGCTTGGGACGCTCAGAGGTCCCACAATATCCATAGCTACCCTCTGAAATTGCTCCTCAGTCATAGGCAAAGGCATCAAAGGACCTTTAGCCTTGTCTCCTGCCTTGCCTACTTTTTGGCACTGCTCACAGATCCTGCAGTACCCTGTTACATCCCTTGCATTCCCAGGCCAATAAAAGTTCTGCATAATATGTCTCTTGACATGCTTTATGCCCATATGACCTACAAGAGGAAAGTCATGGGCTATGGCTAGAAATCTAGAAGTACCATGTGGTAGGATCTAGGCACTACCACCTGCTGTATTACCTCACCCTCTAGCCCTGCCTCAGTGGTCCACTCTCCATACAGGACTGCTCAAGCAAGTACTGTTCCTTTTTAACCACTGCAGGCTTGACAATGGTTATGTCAAAGGCTATGTCTGTCATAGCAGTGGTATGTTTTTCATCTGCTAAGATATGATATAACTCCTTGTGATAGTTTGGTACCCCTGTTGTCTCCAGACACCTAACCACAGGCATACTGTTATTCCTAATTGCTGGCTCTCCACCTTTTGTTCTGCACCTTGCCTCTGTGGACATCTATATGCTACATGGCCCCACTAGTTACATTTAAAACATTTAACCCTTAATCCTGGCTGTGTACCTGAACTAGTGGCTTCCCCTGTTACTGGCAGACTCTGTTGGAGTGGTTTAGGCTGCCCACCATGGGTTCCCCTATATTCATGTGCAGCACTGAGTATCCCCTTCCTGTACAGTAATGCAATGCTTGCTAAGTAGAAATCTCCTTTTTCTCCAGCTTATCTACAGAGTTGCATTCTCTGTCTACCAACCAGATTCTCATGTCCTCAGGCAAAGTGCTAAGAGCTTGTTTCCTCACCAAAAGGTCTGCCAGCACTTCAAAAGTGGTCACCTGACACTGACTCACCCATTTGTGAAAATATGTGCTTAATTCAGAAATATAATCACACACACTTTCATCTACCTTGCATCTATGCTTATAAAACATCTTTCTGTAAGCTTCAGGTGTTAACTTAAAGCATTCAAGTAAACATTTCTTGATTTTGTTGTAATTTAAGTAATCTATATCAGATCATTTTGAAACAGCAGTTACAGTTTTACCATGGAGTAAGGGGGTCAGTAACCATACCTAGAGGCTTTGGTCAACATTATACTGTTTACATACCATTTTAAATATATGAATAAAGCTATAAAAATTATCACCCTCGGTAAACTGTGGAAAAAAATGTACTAACCTTTATTGCTTCTGGCATTTGGTTATTCCATTCCCCATTACCTTTATGACCCTGGTGAAGAGTTAGCATCTCCTTCTCATGTTTATGCTGCTTCTCCTTTTCTTCGGCCTCCAAACACCTCAGTCTCTATTTTTTTCCTTCAGCCTCCAAATGCCGCAGTTTCTTATTTTCTTCAGCATCCAAACACTGCCGTCTCTTTGCTAATTCTAATTCTAGAATTAAACTATGAACTTATGAACCTATGAAAAATTTGGGCTTCAGTTCAAGTCCCTTTAACTCCAGGTGGATTTTTAAATTCTCTGAGGAAAAGTTGAACTGTCCTGTTTCTGAGTGCCTCAAATCCCCATCACCAGACTGGTTAATCTGGATGTTGGTCTGAGTTGTGACTAAGACTAAAATCATTTCCGCTTGACTCAGGTTGACAAACACCAGTCATTTGGCTTCACACTCCTTGGCAAACTGGTACTTTGTCATCTTGCCATTATCCTCTGCTGATATTTTTGCCTGCTGTCCCTGACTAAACTAAATTAACAATAAACAAATAAATAAATAAAACATTTGTGATATGAAATTATGAATGTCTACATTGTGGCTGCGCAGAGAATACACACCTTTAGTGACAACTGCTTAAAGTCTACAGAAGTTCATTATCCCACCACTGCCACCAATATGTGACATCCCCAATCTGGGCCTGTAATCAAGGAGCCTGATCCTCACCACTGACACTGGAGAAGGACATTCACTTGGAATACAAATGGCCACACTCAGTATTTCCACATGCAGACTTATCTGCATCAAGCACAACTTCCCTTATGAGCACCCAGGGAACACAGTCAGCCAGGGGTCTGGAATTCTGTATATTCTGTATATCTGTCTCTCTGCCCACTGGTAAAGCTGTGTTCAGCATCCTCTCTGTGAAACCAGTGCTTTGATGCCCTGCTCCCTGTAGCTGCCAAAAACTGTCTTTGAGATTTAATTTCCGCACACACACACACACACACACACACACACACACACACACACACACACACACACACACACACAGACACACACACACACAGACACACGCACACACGTACACACACACACAGGAAAGGCTAGCACATATTATGTGCTCTACCAACTTTGCCTAAACTATAAGGGAGTTTCACTGCCACTGGTCAGTTACTATAAGGCTCTTAAAAAGGTATCCAATTATACTAACTGAAGATGCTATTAATACAAATGGTAATGTTGACCAGTCAAGCTTTCAGGAGTGGCCATAGTTATCACCAAATAAATATGTGCAAATATTCTCAAAACTTAAATACTTTATAAAAAGGACCAGCCACAATGAAAAGTTTAAATATATTTAATATTGAATAATAAAAGAACATGAAAATACTAAATATTTATTTACAATAAACATCAGAGTTTCAGTCACAGGGAATATTAAAAATAACACCAATGGAAAGTTTCACACACTTATAGAAAAACAGTATTTAGCTAATCTCACTATGCATTCCTGACTGACCAAAAGAATTACTGTTCCTACTTATTGACTAGAGCAAGGGAAGATAGGTGAGTGATCTTTGTTGTCAGATCCAAGTCAGAATACAAAATGCTGCTGAGACTTCAGTCTCCTCTAATATTAAAACATTATTTCTGTAAAGAATGACATCACATAAATCTGGTCATCTGACTCTGTTTCCCACACTGCCCACCCCATCATTAGATGCTAGAAGGGTTTAGCACCTATGTGCTATAATACACACAGATAGAGCTTTGCTCAAATGTGGTGCAGCTGCTGGAAGCCATAAAACCATAAAAAGATTTCAGTCTTCCTACAGGATCTACCAACTATTCTCTAGCATAGACATTGCATTTCTGGCTCCATTCAAAACTGTGAAATAACATCTTTATGGCTTAACCCATAAAGTAATTTAATTTCAAGAATATTTTGCAAATTCAGGTGGATTAATATTAACCTTTTGGTTTCCAGTATATGTTGTTTCAATGTGTACATTTAAACAGTTACAATAATGCAGGTACATTTATTTTCCTTCCAGCAGAGTACACCGTTGATATATTTTAATACAAGCAAACCTCACAAATACATTTTCAGTAAAAACATCTGTACAAATCAATAAGATAATGCTAAAAGTACAAACTAGGAGCAACGCAATGAAGGGCATACAATCCACACTAACAGATGTCGTCTCCAAAAATAACAGTCCACAACCAGGAAATATCAGCAAAACATTGATATAATTTAATTTAGGTGCACAAGAACAACGGTGATATAATTTAGGTGCACAAGAACAACGGTATAATTTAATTTAGGTGCACAAGAACAACGGTTATAATTTAATTTAGGTGCACAAGAACAATGGTTATAATTTAATTTAGGTGCACAAGAACAATGGTATATAATTTAATTTAGGTGCACAAGAACAACGGTATATAATTTAATTTAGGTGCACAAGAACAACGGTATAATTTAATTTAGGTGCACAAGAACAACGGTGTAATTTAATTTAGATGCACAAGAACAACGGTTATAATTTAATTTAGGTGCACAAGAACAACGGTTATAATTTAATTTAGGTGCACAAGAACAACGGTTATAATTTAATTTAGGTGCACAAGAACAACGGTTATAATTTAATTTAGGTGCACAAGAACAACGGTATAAATTATATCAACGTTTTGCTGATATTTCCTGGTTGTGGACTGTTATTTTTGGAGACAACATCTGTTAGTGTGGATTGTATGCCCTTCATTGCGTTGCTCCTAGTTTGTACTTTTAGCATTATCTTATTGTTTTTTGTGCTAGGAGCATTAACTCCACGTGGATCTGTTCTCTGTTATATTTTTATCTGTACAAATCAGTTTGATATATAAATGACTTATAATTATTTACAAACTTCCAGCTACCTGTGCTGGCATATATTACAAATCCACTCCCCTATTTCTCCTGGGATGGCTGGAAGTGCCTCCTATTGTCACAGTAGGGCATAGCTGCTCAATCAAAAATGGGTGTGTGCAACTTCCTAATATATATATAGGAGTGTTTTGGCACTTTCCTTTGTTTCTTTGTACCTCTGATTTTAGACACTCTTTCCAGTCCCATCTCATCAGTTCATTCTGCTGAGTACTGATAGATCAGCTGTGAAGGCCCACCCCCTACTCTCTTAAACTTAAAGTATCTTCTGTTTTCTCCCTTCCCACTTAGTAAAAAATGTACTTCATCTGCTTTTATTGTTTATATGCTTCTACCTACATTATTACTGTATTTTACTTTTTTGCTGCAAATTCTTAAACTGTTCAGTTCCATTTAATCTGCTGCATTTATTATTGCTTGTTAGTAGCCTGATTAAATTGTAACTGTTAGTCTAAGCCTCTGATTAAATTATAACTGTTAGTCTAAGCCTCTTAGTTTTGATTTTAGCACTTGGGCTTCAAACTAGCTATCTTATATAAGAAGGTTTGTGGTCTTCACTCTTGTGACAGGCGAGGTAGCTTACACCCTTCTAGGTTGGGAATTGCTCATTGAATGCTTATTGTGTCTGTTATTCTAAAAGTGTCTTAGTTCTGGTTTAAGAGCTTGGGCTTCAGGCCAGTTATTTTACATTAAGAAGGGTTGTAGTCTACACTCTTGTGGGAATCCTCTGCCCTTTTTAGCAGGGAATTACTGATGAAGGCTTATTATGGTTGCTATTCTAATTGTCAATGTTCTGACATAAACAATTGGGCTCCAAACCAGTTGTTTTACATTAGTATGTCTCATGGTCTATACTCTTGTGGCAGGGAAGGATAGCCTACACCCTTCTAAACTGGGAATTGCTGGTTGAAGGCTTATCATGTCTGTCATTCTAAAATTTTCTTAGTTCTGGTTTAAGCACTTGTGCTCCAAACCAGTTATTTTACTTTAAGAAGGTTTGTGGACTACACTCTTGTGGCAGGACAGGATACGCTATATCTTTCTGAGCTGGGAATTGCCGGTTGAAGGGTTATTGTGCATATTGTTCTAAAAGTGTCTTAGTTCTGCTTTAAGCACTTGGGCTCCAAACAAGTTATTTTATATTATGGTTTATGGTCTACATACTTGTGGGAGGAGAGAGTAGACTTCAACCTTCTGAGCTGGGAATTGCTGGTAAAGGCTTATTGTGCCTGTTATTCTAAACATTTTTGTCCTGGTCTGTGTTCTGTACTCTTGTAGCATTACTGTCTATACAGATTTTTTTTTAAATACTAGAGCAACTAGCTTGCTCATACCTGAGCATTGCTCATCAAGTTGCTTGTCTTACTGACTTGTTCAATATTTAAGTTTTCCTCACTCCTCCCTAGTAGGTCAATTGCCATGGATATGCATTTCCTGACTCTCTCTCTCTCTGGCCAGTCTGGTTAAGAAGGGTATTATTTGGCATTTTAGCAATTGCCTCATGTATACTGACACCCCACTTATTCTTAATAAAACAGATAGTGAATGTGAGAGGTGTAAATGCACTTTAATGCTGGAGGCAAAACTTTCATACAATCAGAACTAATCACATAGAGGTTGTCAGTAACACTTACACCACTTCTACTGCACAAGATAAAGACACTACATAAAACTACTTATGCTGAGGCACTAAGGTAACCTTCTTAAAACACTAAGACTTCCTGCACAGCACAGTCAAAAAAGGGTCCTCAGCCATTGTGTAAGCAATCCATTAAAACACCACACACAGGTATACATAGTAACACTGTATGCAGTGCCTCCACTTCTAAGCTCTTAAAGCAAACCAGTACACAGCCAAATTTCTAGGTCATTGGTGATTCTATAGTGAGACACACCAATGTCCCCCTCACCAGACTGAGTAAGGAGAGAGTCATGGTTAGCTGCCTTTCCAGGGCTAGGATCCATTAAATCATACAGGCACTCGAAACATTGAACCACTGGTACCAGTATGACTCTGTAATAGTCTATGTCGGTGTTAGATCTGAGATGTGCCTCTCTTGAAATAGACAAAAATACAGGTACCAGATGAACAGCACAGTCTTCGCTTCAGAGCCAATAGTACATATAAAAAGTCGAAATGCCACAGTAGAAAGAAAATTCTTTATTTCAAGGACAAAGTGAATGCTTAAACAACATTCCAGGTCCCTTCATCAGACTTAATAAAACATCCCATGATTTCCTTGATATATATACTTTCAAAGTGACCAATCAGTTAAGACAAACTATTAAATATTTATATCAGACTTAATTAATTTAAAAATAATAGAAAAAAACATAAATAGACATAAAACTGTTAAAAACAGTATGCCAGTTCAAATGTGAATGTCTACAGGACCACGTAGAAGAGAATTAGTACTTTAAGGCTCTTGCCTTTAAAAATGGTTTCAAAGAAACAGGTTCATTAATGCCTGGGGGATTGTCTGCATTTAGTTGCAGAATCCATTTTTGCTCAGCCTCTTCTGTTCTATTTCTAATGTCACCCCCTCTGATATTTTCTTCAAGAACTTCTAAAACTAAAAATTTAAAAACATGGTGCACCTCTTCAGCTTCTAAATGTTTAGATAGGGCACTGCTCTTCTTTTTATTTACTATGTCCCTCATATGTTCTAAAATGCATTTTTTGAGCATTCTATTAGTCTTTCCCACATAAAAAAATTTACAATATTGGAAAATACTAAGGCAGACTATATTTCTAGCCCTGCAGTCTGAATAGAAATTAAATTCAATTCTAAACTTTTGCTGTTGATGTACAAAAGTGCTACATGAGGAAATTTATTTATTTATTTATTTCCAGTTTGATAACCGGGGAAGTCCACTGGGCTCAGAAGCCCGTTTTCAGTGGAGGCCCGGGGAGAAAAGCTCCATGCGCATACATTGTAATAATACATTGTACACAAAAACACAAGTATACATTGAAGATAATACATTGCACACAAAAACACAGCAAAGAGACAGAAAATTAATACATTACATACAACAACACTCAGAGTAAGGAAGTACTTACAAGTGAGTAAGGAAATGTACTTACAAGCTCTGAAGTTCCTGCATATATATATGTCCCTGTCCTATCTGATGTGTTCAGGGACTTATGTGTTTGGGTTTTATAACATAGCTGCCTTTTAAGTACTTTTTTGTTTGTAAATGAAAAGTGGGTTCCAGAGTCTATGACGCCTTCAAGTTCTTTAGTTGCTAACAATATGTTCCAGTTCTTCCTAAATGTATCACAGAATTGTCGGACATCACTTGCATATATAATGGGGAACCTGAGTTTCTCATCCCTAGAGTCAGTTTCAGGGTTATCTCATAGTTTGTTCTGAAAAGTAAGGTCTACCCTTCCCTTGACTTTCTTGATATATTCCTTCTATGGTGGTGTCTATTTCTGTCTGGTTATATCCTCTATCAAGTAGTTCTCCTTTTAACACTTCCATGGACCTCTCCAACTCATCATCTTTACTATGTAATCTTGAGGCTCTCAGGAACTGCCCATTCATAACGTTCTTGCTAACATGTCTTGGATGCATGCTGTTTTTATGTAATATAGAATTCTTTCTACTTAGTTTTCTATACAGGCTGGTAGCATCTGCCCCATTTCTGATTTTTTCACTAGAACATTAAGGAATTCTATCTGTTCATTTGAGTACTTTCAGGCATCCACAAAATGTGCATACCACAGAATATATTTGCTAAATTAATTTCCCTGTAATAAAAATGTTTCTTCCCATTGGACTAAAGTTAGGTTGGTTTAGCTGTTTGCACAAGCTGTGCCCATAGCTACACCATCCTTTTGTAGGTAAAAATCTTCTTTAAAGAGAAAAACATTATTGTCCAAAATTATTTCAAGCAGATTGCATAACAGATTCACTTTATCGTTAGAGAAAGCACATTTAGAACATAGCAAGCTCATAGTGTTTTCTATTCTCCACTGATTTGGAATCACTGTGAAAAGTGATGTAATATCTAAGGTTACAAGCAGATACTGTTTATCAAATTTGTTTTTCTATACAAAGTTTGGAGAAAAGAATTTGTGTCTTTCAATACTGTTTCACAGTTTTTAAGCACTGGATGAAGATTATTATCTACATATATTGACATGGCTTCTGTTGCCCAAACTCTACTAGACACTATGGGTCTCATAGGCGGACATATGATATCTTTATGTACCTTGCAACAGCCATATATAACTGGCATGGTGGGTGTTTCCACATTAAAATACTTAAGTTCTCTGTTATCAAATTTGTAGTCCGAAAATCAAACAGCAAAACAGCAATCCTGCCTATAGCACATTTTACTATATTTACTGAGATACAGGTATAGGTTTCATGGTCATTCAGTAGTTTCATCATTTGCTGGATGTAAAATTCCCTATCCATAATCACAATTCCCCTTCCTTTATCTGTGGGTCTAATTTCCACTGAATGCATTTCCCTCAAGTCATACAGAGCATCAGATTCTTCTTTACTCAAGTTATAAAAAACAGCTCTTCTATCTGAATTAAATGCTTCCCTTATTTGCTTCTCATATACTGACATATAGGCCTCTACCATAGGATGTAATTTAGGTACAAAGGTACTGTTTTTTTTTAAATATTCACATTATCAGTTATCTGTCCTTTAAAGATAGTTTTTAAAATTAAGTTGCGACCAAATAACTTAAGTTCTTTAAGAATGTCAACTAACACAGTTCTCTGGGCTGGAATAAATGACAGCCCTTTATTCAAAAGTAACATGTGCATCAGTTAATTTTAAAGATGAAAGATTTATTACCAGACTTTTGTGTTCTTGCTGCAGGTTACCATAGTGTTCCGTGTTGCTTCTGTGTTTGGTATCTGCCCAAATCGGCCCTTCCTTCCTCTGCTCCTTGATCTGATTTTTATCGGTAGAACATTCATTAGTGTAAAGGGTATCATTTTGAGTTCCTGATATTCCCTTCTGTTGCATGGGAAAAGGGGGATTCTCATTAGTTAGGTTTCTGTTATCATTCTTCTTGCTGCTTCTTGTATTTATATCCTTCGGTTTTACTGTTGAATGCTGCTCAGCAGGAGTCACTGGTAAACTTTGTGTTTCCTCAGTGTTAGTGGCTGCAGCCACTCCTTCTTCAGTTATTTACCATCTCGTTAGTGGTTGTGTGTTGTCTGTCACAAAAGGGGCTGAATTTACAGGCTGGTCTATTGCTGTAGTAAAAGGTTTAGGCCTTGACAAAACATCACCGGACTGAAAATCATTCATATCCCTTTGAGACTTTTTCAGCTTCATATTCTGTAATCTTTTCTCATAGCTGGATATGCATTCAAAGAGAGTATCTTGCCTTTAAAAATGGTTTCAAAGAAACAGTTTCATTAATGCAATCAAACCACCAGGCATTAATGAAACTGCTTCTTTGAAACCATTTTTAAAGGCAAGAGCCTTAAAGCACTAATTCTCTTCTACCTATAGGCATTCACATTTGAACTTGCATACTGTGTTTAACAGTTTTATGTCTATTTATGTTTTTTCTATTATTTTTAAATGAATTGAGTCTGATATAAATATTTAATTGTTTCTCTTAACTGATTGGCCACTTGAAAGTATATGTATCAAGGAAGGCATGGGATGTTTTATCAAGTCTGATGAAGCAAACTGGAAGGTTGTGAAAGTGTTCACTTTGTCCTTGCAAAAAAAGAATTTTCCTTCTACTGTGGCAGTTTGGATTTTTATACTTACTATTGGCTCTGAGGTGAAGATTGAGCTTTTCATCTGGTACCTGTGTTTTTGCCCCTCTCTTTGTACTTTTTGTGAACATCAGGACCAGAACATGGCAGAAGGGTATGAAATCAAACTGAATTACAATCCAAATGGGAATACCAACACTCAAAATGGAATAGAACATTTTAGTAGAATCCTAAACATGGAGGTAAACCCACTGGTTGAGAGACCAGTTTTCTCTGATGAATATTCTGTTGATATGGATGATGGGGCAGAAGTGCTCTTCAAAGTCAAATTTAGAGCCTTTGAAAATAAGTTATATAAGTATAGAAGGCTCCAATGGCAGTGGTCCCATTTGGAAGCCTGCTTAAGATATAAAATTGTTCCCAGAGGTCTGAGAGTTCTAACTATGCCAACTTATGGTGATGCTCTCCCTGATCTCCTAAAGAAATGGCAACAGCTTAATTTGCATTTAAGCTATGACTACATGAACTTACTAATTGACTGTTTTTTACCTGAAGAACGGGAGCTTGCAAATGAACTGAAGGCTCTGCAGATTGATCTATGCACTAACGTTATAAACAGTATTATTGGTGACAAGCTAGAAACTCTCGTTGAAAGCATATCCAGCTATGAGAAAAGATTACAGAATACAAAGCTGAAAAAGCTTCAAAGGGATATGAATGATTTTCAGTCCGGTGCTGTTTTGTCATGGCCCAAACCTTTTACTACAGCAATAGACCAGCCTGTAAACCCAGCCCTTTTTGTGATAGACAACAGACAACCACTAACGAGATGCCAAATAACTGAAGAGGAGTGGCTGCAGCCACTAACACTAAAGAAACACAGAGTTTACCAGTGACTCCTGCTGAGCAGCAGTCAACAGTAAAACCAAAGGATATAAATACAAGAAGCAGCAAGAAGAATGATAACAGAAACCTAATGAGAATCCCCCTTTTCCCACGCAACATAACAGAATATCAGGAACTCAAATGATACCCTTCACACTAATGAATGATCTACTGATAAAAAGCAGATCAAGGAGCAGAGAAAGGAAGGACTGAGTCAGGCAGATACCAAACACAGAAGCAACACAGAACACAATGGTAACCCCCAGCAAGAACACAAAAGTCTGGTAATAAATCTTTCATCTTTAACATTAACTGATGCACATATGTCACTTTTGAATAAATGGCTGTCGTTTATTCCAGCCTAGAGAACTGTGTTAGTTGACATTCTTAAAGAACTTAAGTTATTTGGTCGCAACTTAACTTTAAAAACTATGTTTAAATGACAGATGACTGATAATGTGAATATTTAAACAAAAACAGTACCTTTGTACCTAAATTACATCCTAAGGTAGAAGCCTATGTGTCAGTATGTGAAAAAGCAAATAAAAGAAGCATTTAATTCAGATAGAAGAGCTGTTTTTTATAACTTGAGTAAAAAATAATCTGATGCTCTGTATGACCTAAGGGAAATGCATTCAGTGGAAATTAGACCCACAGATAAAGGAGGGGGGATTGTGATTAGGGATAGGGAATTTTACATCCAGCAAATGATAAAACTACTGAATGACCATGAAACCTATACCTGTATCTCAGTAAATATAATAAATGTGTTATAGACGGGATTGCTGTTTTGCTGTTTGATTTGCTGACTACAAGTTTGATAACAGAGGTCTTATTTAAGTATTTTAATGTAGAAACTCCCACCATTCCAGTTATATATGGTCTTCCCAAGGTAAATAAAGATATCATATGTCCACCTATGAGACCCATAGTGGTTAGTAGAGGTTGGGCAACAGACGCCATGTCAATATATGTAGAGAATAATCTTCATCCAGTGCTTGAAAAGTGTGAAACAGTATTGGAAGACACAAACCCCTGGATTCACTATTCTTCCATGCAGGACTAGCTTAGTCCTGCACAGAAGCGGCCCTTTAGGAGCAGGACGGCAGCGCGCCATGCATATTAACAAGGCGTGCTGCCCAAGCTACTAGGCTTATGCCGCGCATTTACGAGTACAGGGGGCGTGTCTGAGAGCAGAGCTCTCAGAATAAACATGCCCCTGCAATGTAGAACAGCAGATGGTGTTAAGAAATGAGTGAGATCGCTCTTAGGTGTCCCCATATCCCCACCAACAGTCCTCAATGTGTACAACAGCAACAGTACCTATAAATTAAAAGAAGAAACCCTTTTAGTTATATTTTAAAATCTGAGTACAGCTAATCATAGGTGCTCGGGTGTGCCCATTGCTTAGCTGTGGTTATAGCAGCTTAAAAGGCTGAAGAGGATAACAAGGAAGATATATACAAATAAAACAACACACCACTAGTGTAGTGGGCAGAACATTCACCTAACAAGCAGGCGTTCCCGGTTTGAGTCCCACTGCAGTACATTCCTTTTTCCCTTCAAATCACTCTATGAGAAATATTTTTTGTGGCATAACCTAATAAATAACATACATATGTTAACTGCAGTACTGCATTTAATGCAGATGTGAGGTGTCAGTGTCATAATGTTGCAAAGTCCTCAAATAATCACATGTGCCCCATAAAGTATCACAGATACAAATAGAAGGTAAACTGTGTAATGAATGATAACCTCATACATTTTTCAAATCACCCACCTCCCCAAGAACCATTACACTATTACTGTCTAAAATGTATCACTAGTAAGCGGTAGTAAGATGTAGTAAGCATATTTAAGCACTAGTAAGCAGGTGTAAGCCCATGTACGCTGGGGTAAGCAATGCGCACAGAGGTTAAGCAAGATCAAAGCTGTCTGTAAGCATATGTAACTGGAGGTTAGCATTGTTTACCCTCGAGCAAATCAGCACAAACCCGCTTATACTTGCTTAAAAGTGCTTTAGTCACACTGCATCCAACAGCTCTTGTCTTACCCAGCAACAAAATGATCAGCACTCCCAAGTTGCAAATTCTGGATCTCATACCCTGTAGGCCAAGTGATCTACCACTAAGCCACAGCAACTACACATACATCTGTTGTTATCACAAACATATGTTCCAGCACAGTCATTCAACAGAATAGGAAATGTATGTAATTATGTAGATGTATGTGTGTGTATGTACAACTACATATATATATATATATATATATATATATATATATATATATATATATATATATATATATATATCACGAATGAACTTTGTGACAACAAAGCATTAAAAATGAATGAAAAGGAGAACACCAGCAACCCCTGTATTATTTAGCGCTGTCGTCTTATGTAATATCAAGACCCCTTCAGACAGACATGTTACATTAATACAAGCAGCCCTTTGTACATTGCTCAAATACAGTATATTGATCAGTTTATGTAAATTACCACAACTGTTCTTGTCTAATCATAATGTGAGAATAGTAGTCTTGCAAAAAACTTAAGAAAATAATAAAAAATGGTGCATGTCAAGGGGGCGTGTGGGCATTCTTCATGCTCAGAACGTCAAACCTGGGATGTCAGTTCTGCGGAACCGGGAGCTGAGGCTGGGCAGGTGTGTGAGCAAACCGCTGTTTCTCAACCCCCTGGCAGGATGCTAAAAGTGAGAGAAACAGTGTAGACCAGCTAAGTCTAATCTTGACACAAAAACAGGTCTGTCCCTTGCGGGACCAACCAAAACTTGTGAGTCAATCCGATGTTTACACGCGTCTCGAAAGATGAACAAGGCAAGGCTCATATGTACTTGGACTAAACGGATGAAGAGCCTGAAGAAGATTGGGTTGAGACAGCATACTGGATGAGTACTGAGACATGGAGAGAGGGCAATGTGTGGAGGTGTGGTATGGCTGAGCTAGCAACCGGAGAATGGATGGTTGCTGTGGATGTGGAGCTCAAGGGGGGGGGGAAGAAACCATGGGTATGAAATTATGGAAGATATATGCAAATGAAGCAGCTCAGCAATAGTGTAGTGGACAAAGCATCCACCTAATGAGCAGGCATTCCCAGTTCGAGTCCCACTGCAGCACAGTCTGTTTTACATGGCAAAGCACATTATAACCAATTTTTTTGTTGCAAAACCTACTAAATACACATATTTATGAACTAGAGTACCGCAGGAAATGCACATATGAAGTGTCAGTGTCATAATGAATAAGGCATTAGTAAGCAGGTTTAAGCATAAATAAGCAGTAGTAAGCATATGTAAGCACTAGTAAGAGTGTTTAAGTGCATCTGCATGGGGTTAAGCACTGCCTACACAGATTAAGCAATATTGAAACTAACTGAGTAGAAGAAAGTATAACCGGAAGTTAGCAGTGCTTAACTCTGTGCAAACGTGTGCACGCCAGCTTACAACTGCTTTAAAGTGCTTTAATCACTCTGTATCCAATGGCCCATGTTCTGCCCAGCAACAAAATAAACAGCCTCTGTAAGGCTTGAACCCAGGAGCCTGTACATTACAGTCACAGTAGTTAACCACTAAGCCATCATAGCGGTATGTACAACTAAGGTGTCAACAAACAAATCCATACCATAGGAAAATCAAACTGAATATGTGAAATGAATCAGTGTACAGTGTGATGTTGTATAACCTGCTGCATAACATAAATATGTGAAATGGAGTACTGCAGTAAGGCCAGATGTGAGGAGTTATTGCAATAAAATGTTAAAGTCTCCAGGACCCCATACAGTGTACAGACACAGGAATCGCAGATACCAAACACAGATATAACATGTAACAAATAATAAAGCAATGTCAAAAGGAAAATATAATGCTAACTAGATATTAAGCAACACTAAGCATTGCACAGGTCAGCCTACATGGTGTAAGCAATGTGTCATCTGGCTAACTCATTCTGTCCAGTGGTATGCCACTTTAAGCAATGCCAACATTAGGTAAGCAAGTGTGCTCATAGCTTAGCCTTTTCAAAACCATCCAATCATGAGAAAGTGCAGAAAACCGGCCGTATTTAAACCCCACAGGTGCCAATAATTCCCATACCTGGTTGCAGCTCCCTACTGTAGGCAGAATGGCTGGGGTTGGGGAAGGCACTCCATTTAGAGCGCAGCACTGTGGCACCCATGAGTCCAGATTCATGGTATGGCTCCTGGTAAAACACCATGAGGACAGACTACTGCAGGGCCAGTACCTGGGCTCTCAGTATAAAGTGGAGGCCTAGGTCAGTCTCGCCCGTGACCTCACCAGTGCCATTGATATCCCCCGGACTGGTGAGCAGGTCAGGCATCACCATGCTGACCTGAAGCGGCGGAGGGGTGATCTCTTGGACCAGTGGATCCAGGAAGTAAGGCAGATGGCCAATGCCCCAGCACTGATTAAGTACCCATTATACTACATAGATAAAGATTGCCTAGCTTGTGTATACTATGGATAGATAATGGCTAAATATCACTGTATTTCTCTGATAGCTGCAGATGAGTGGGCTGTGAACCTGCAAGCCCATGCTGCTAGGCTGCAAAGGCTGTGTCGCGAGGCAAGCTGGTAATATTCCTGTATGTACTGTCATAACAAATAAATATAACAGTTCTGGAAAGTGTTGTACGAGTATATAAATGTATTTTGTATGGGATGTGCTGAATAAACCAGACAATTTGGCAGGAAGACTGTCATATAGGTTGCATGGAAATAAAGGTGTAATAACTTGTGAATAAAACTATAACCCCAGGAGTGCTTGTGTACATTCTGCTTTCATATGTTGTTGTAGTGTTGCATTCTATAAATAGTACTGTTGTGTTAAGCAGTGTTACCCACACTGTTGAATGTATAAGAATGTTGGAAGTCCCAAAATGTCAGTCATATAAAACAACTGAGGGAGACTTAGAAAGAAAACATTGGAATGCTTTACACCATTTCCCTGATAGCACAGTGTACTGTGATGTCAACTGTAATAATTTTACCACACACAGCAGGGGTTTGAATCCTGGAAGAGGTAGTAAGTTGTATGCATAATCATACCCCACAACTGTATAGAGTTTGTGAGAATGTTCAGATAGAAAGCTGCATGCATAATTAGACCCAACAACTGTACAGACTTTGCTAGAATGTTCACATAGTACGTTGTAAGCATAATCATAACCATCAACTCTACAGACTGTGGCAGAATGTTCAGTTAGTAAGCTGTATGCATAGTCATACCCCTCAACTGTTCTGATCTGTCCAGCATGTCCAGATAATAGGCCCAAATCTGCTGCCCAGTAACCTGTTCCCCTGACAAATAAGTGTGATGATCCAAGAAATGTAGGCAGCTTATACTGACATATAATGGATAGTCAGACCTGAACATAAAAAGAGAATGTATATGGAAACAAACCTGTCATTGTAGCATCTCACCCAAAGTGTATGACAGCTATTCCAAAATATGTCACATTAACACCTGCAGCCTTGACCAGTGTGTGTGCAATAATGGACTGTTAGGTATGTGTATAACATCAACATGAAATCTGGGAGTATGTGTAGTATTTATCAGGTAGTGTTAAAGATTTCTCCACAACTATAACAGGTAAGAGGTGTAGACTGTAGGTACAACACAGTTCACTGATATACTTGTTCACAAGCATGAAATCTTGGAGTATGCATAGTATCTGTTGGGTAGTGTTAACAATGATTTTCCCCACAGCTATAACAGGTAAGAGGTGTAGACTGTAGTTACAACACAGTTCACACATATACTTGTCTAAAAGCATGGCATCTGGGAGTATGTGTAGAATTTGTCAGGTACTGTTAACAATGATTTTCTCAACAGCTATAACAGGTAAGAGGTGTAAACTATACATAAGACACAGTCCACGTATATACTAATCTACAAACATACCATTGTACAAAGTAAGACCATTGGGTAGTGTAATAATACATGTAAGGAATAAAATCACTGCAGTGGCTAAGAAAGTTGTGAAAACTACAGGGATATAATATTTGTTAATTGACCTCTCTCTCTCACCCCCACCATATGTGCAACAATAACCCAATTACACACCTCAATGGGTACGTGTACACTCCATACTTTTGTTGGGACATATGTCCTATTGGTTTACAAATATTCACATTTGGTTTTATGCATATGCCATGTTAAAATACCCCCATACTGGTGGCCTGTTGCCATCAATGAAACCTGCATGCTGCTGTAATGGCCAATGTTTTCCCATATATGCATGTGTTCTGCTTGCTCTGCAACTGATGTAAATCTGGTGTCTTGGGTTAATGGGAATACCTATGCATGCTGTTATAACTAAACCTGAATGCTGTTGACTATTACTAACTCATATCATTCTTAAAACTGCAATACCATAGCTCATATGGGAAGGCCGGTCCCAGCGGACCCACCTGTCCCACCTCAGCTGGCCATGGCACCGGGGACCAGCATGTCTGGGGCCCACCCTGGGACATCCTCCTCTGTTGGCCCTATACCATCTTTGGGTGAAACCATTGCAGGGGATGGGGTTCAACCCCCGTGGGAGTGGGGGCGGAGAGGTACCTGTCACCCACCGTCAGGTCCAGGCCATGGTGCGTAGGGAGCTCAACAGGGAGTTTTAAGACCAGCTACGCCAGCTTGAGGGCTGCATGGTGCAATTAGAGGGTGAGCCTGCCCCTCCTACAGCACAGCCACCCTTGAGGCTGTGAAGGTGCAGTGGTGATTGCCCATAGGTGGGGACCTCATTTCCACTGTTTCCATTTGTGGGCTCATGGGATTGTAACTTTGAAACACCCCTCCTCATCTAAGGTGTTGACCCCCTACATGTGTCATAAACCACCACCGTATGTGTCTTGTTTGTCTGTCTGTTAACCTACCCAACCTTACCACCCCAAATATTTCTAGTACCACTACCCAACATCCCACTCTCACCTGAAAAAAAAAAAAAGGCAATCTGTTCCCACAAAAAAATCTCGCCCCTTACATAGCTGTCCATTTCGCACACGTGTCCATTGGACACATGTAATCCGGTCTAATTGGCATCAAAATGAATTATTGTTGTCCTCACCCCCATCCAGTGGTTTGAGTGTCCAAATCTCCCTCCACATTCAGTGTATATGCACAGCTGTTACTGTAGAAGAAATGGGCAGCTATGGACCTTCCCTACACCCTTTCTACACATCCCTGGCTATTTTCCCTAATGTCTTTCCCTCTTTGAGCCCCTTTTTCACCACTTTCCTATCAACCCCTTCTTCTTTTCTTTTAAAGAAATTAGCATGGGGTTAAGCAGGAGTAAGCACTTTTAAGCAGCAGTAAGCGGGTTTAAGCCTGTTTGCATGGGGGTAAGCACTGCCTACACATGTTAAGCAATTTAGAAGCTAACTGAGTGTAAGAAACTGTGGCAAGATGTTAGCAGTGCTTACCATTGCACAAACCCGCGCAAACCCGTTTTACAACTGCTTAAAAGTGCCTTAATTACTCTGTATCCAACGGCCCTTGTTCTGCCCAGCAACAAAATAAACAGCCACTGCAAGGCTTAAACTCAGGACCCTGCACACCATACACAAAGTGATTTACCACTAAGCCATAACAAACAATACATAAAGCTGCTGTTTTCAGAAACATATCATCCAGCCCAGTCTTGCAACAGTACAGAGAATGTAAACCAGCTATGTAGGTATATACGGACAAAGTCATACATGTGTAAGCTGATATATATATCAATATAGGTTTATCTTTACATGTGCGAATGCACATGTTCAAACATGCACGTCCGTGAACCAAATACACAAATCCCGGAATGCCAAACTTCTGAAATGTCGTAAATTAATCGAATTTCAACATTTCCAAATGCACTACCACTGAAACGAGTGCTACCATGGGTCAAAAAGGGGGCGACATTTCGTAATTCGGCACTTTGGTATTCGCAATTATGGACGTACGCAGTTTGCAGTTTGCATTTACAGGTTCGAACATTTGCCGTTCGAACATGTAAAGGTAGACCATCTATATAGGTGTATGTGATCATACATCTGTAGATAGCAATGGTAGATTAACATAAACAGATATGTCCACATGCACCGTTAATGGGGTTGAAAGGCCCCAAACAATATACATCTTGTACAAATAGGCATACCCCCCAGCCAAACATGTCCACCCTGCAATACACTACCAAGTGTTGCAGATCCCATAACCAGGACCTGACATGACATGGGCACAAGATGTTAACAGTACTACATCCCACCTGAAAGATGTCAGGCTGGTATTGATAACATATCATGCAGTACATCATAGAAACAAACACCACACACAGGTTTGCAGGAATGGAAAACCTTTATTTGTGTATTATTACAGTTCTATATACTATTGCTACTGTAACTGGGATTGTCTTCACAGACATAGTGTATGTGGGAGGTCACATCTGCTTTCCACATGTGTGCCATTGGCTACTGACAGACATCCTAAGGACATCATAGTAAAGTACCACTGCTCACATGTACTGCCCCTTTTGACTGCAGCAGAGATATTGGCCAATATGTGTGGACATTTTGACACAGTCTGTACAGTCCAGAGGTATACACAGAATCCCTTAGTGCAAAACTTGTGTACCATGCCTGACAATATGGATGTTAACAGCCATGTAGATGGGTATAACACATAACAACTGGTATACATATGCCAACACCTTCCTCATATGTGCCAATCACACACTAACCCTACATATACTGGGCCACTACACAGTTTGGTCTGATGGCTGACTGTGGTATGGGACATGTGCGTGTATGACCCTACAAACATATAAGCCAATACGGTAACATACAGTGGAGCAGCAACTAACATCACTGGTACATATTAACAATACACATACTGTCAACATTCACCATAAGTACACAGACCTCAGTACTGTACAAACAACCACAGTATGTCCAGGTTATGTCATCAAATATAACCCCTACTGTACATAACATGTGTAGCAGTCTATCTCCCTGGCTTGTTATCAGTTATGATGACACTAAGTATGGTGTACAGCACATATGCACCTCTTCATGCACAACATATGTGCAAAGGTTGACAGAGTTGTGGCTGGAAGCACATACACAGGGCCAATATTGACATGTTGCTGTGATAACCTCATACATTTACTGTTGTAACAGGGTTTGTTGCAACATATGTCCTATGAGGGAAATGTAGTCGGTAACTGTCATGACTTTCACCATTTACAGACTGCAATCCTCACACTACCTTCTGCAGTCTACAGATAGCTGGTTAGCTGGTCCATGGGTAACACATGAAACCAAAGGCACAACACACTGCCCAGTCTGCAGATGACCCAGTGGATGGGGATTCCTCCTAAACACAGATCTGACATGGCAGGTATTGAGATATGTAGGACAGCCATATCCACACACATACTGTTAAACCAACGTTACTCCAAATGCAGTATAGCAGCACTTACAGTCTGTAGTCAGGTTAGGCACATTCCCCCTCCTGTGTGTTGCCCTGTTTCCACAGTGTATGTAAGAGGTAAACCCCCAATCCATCTGAGATGCTGTTTGCCAAACAACAGATCTAGTTCTTGCTCACAGTGAATGAAAAGGGCCAACACCAACATGATGTTCCTAGATATTGGAGTATGTTTCCATGCAATTGGCTATGTTGTGGAGCCCTCAGAACATATATGCGATGGTGAGTGACATCTGCAACAGGGATATGGTAGCTATACGATAGGTGACGTACACGTGCCTGTCCACATGAACAGGTGCGAGCGTCAACACAGCCACACTCTCACAGTGATGCACACACAGTGACATGTA
Organism: Protopterus annectens; assembly: GCF_019279795.1. Classification (NCBI taxonomy): domain Eukaryota; kingdom Metazoa; phylum Chordata; order Ceratodontiformes; family Protopteridae; genus Protopterus; species Protopterus annectens. Next base: position 1,898,276,718 of record NC_056739.1, on the reverse strand, counting down.
CCACACGGGTCATATGGAGGTTGTATGGGCAAAGGGTATGGGGAGGTGTCTGACATCAGACAGCATGCTTCAGTTTACCAATGGGGGTTGTAGTGAGTGTGGATGTGAACATACGCACCATACAACACACACACAAACACACAGGGTACCAGTACTGACATGCATGGGTGTGTGGAGGTTGACTGTGCCAATTGGCTATACAAGGCTAGGTGATGGGCATACCTTGGCATCAGGCCACATGACAATGGTCTGCATTGTGGATCAGGGCTGTAGTTTCTGAATTTGCCCACAGGTGGGTATTGTATCCCCCATCCAGTCACCTGGGTGACTATTGTGTGTGGCCAATGCTGTGCATCACTTGCCATATATGTGTTCCTTAGTCCATGGCATGGACGGTGTCTGGGATGTGCACACCTCCCACATGCATGTACAGTGATATGTGGAACTGGACCAGGGGTGTCTGGCCCATATTGTGAACACAGATTATCATCAGATGTGCCAGTCTTGCCCACCTGTACTGGGAATTGATAATGGGCAGCAGGTTTACCCTGCACCTTCATTGATATCATGCTAATGGCATTCCCTGGTGTCAGTGGCATTTGTCTATACAGGGCATGTTGTCAGGCATGTTCTGTCCTTTGTGGGTCACATGTGATGGCACCAGAGGTGTTGCAGGTGTCCATTGGGGAACATGGGGGAGGTGCATTGTCTGCATTTATGTGCATATTGGACAGATGGACAGGGTGCCATGCCCTCTGTAGCCCAATGATATCACTCCATAGTTACTATCAGTGGCCACTATGCAGTGTACTACCCACATATTGGCTGTTGCCTAGGCATGTGTGTGTGTATATGAGACATGGGTTGAGAGTGTGCTCTGGGTAATACTGGGGTTGCTAACTGTGATTGCATGGCCTTGATGTCACATGTATGGATATGGCTTTGTACCCCAGCCTCTCAGCTATTTCACATCTGTTATCCCTATACAGTGGGCATTGTGATATATAGTAGGCTGCCATATAAGAATTATGCAAAACCTGCTCCACATTGGCAAACAGGTGTCACACACTCATAACCAACTCCACACAGGATACAAGTTACAAACACACACCTGTTATGTCAAGGAGTAGAACCCCTACCTCACTAGTTTATTACGCTACAGCACTACGCAGTTATAGTACACGCCATGGAGATCATTGGAGTACTCCTTCCCCAAAGGTGTATTTCACAATGAACAACATCAGCAGGATTGCCAAAGTAGGCCATTTGAAATGTATTTTATGTGACTAGCCTAAAATGCATTGCTCCCTACACAGACAGTGACACACACACAAAACATTCACAACCCACAAGTGTGGGTATAGAACCCCTAACAGAGGTCTATATCACACTATAGCATGGAGCTGTTATAGGATGCACCATGGGGATTCCTGGAAAATCCTTTCCCCAAAGGTGTTTTTCACAATGAATGACATCATCAGCCTTGCCAAAGTTGAGTATATAAATTGTAGGCAGTGTGGGTAACCTAAAAAGCATTATTCTCTATACAGACAGAGTCAGACAAACACACACACACACACACACACACACACACACACACACACACACACACACACACACACACACACACACACACACACACACTTGCCATGTCTGGGATTAGAGCACCTACCTAACTACTTTATCACACTACAACAGTATGCCGTTACAGGACACGCTATGGAGATTACTGGGCTACAACCTTCCCAGAGGTGTATTTCTAGGTGGATGACATCAGCATCCTTGCCAAAGTTGAGTATATGACCTGTAAGCAGTGTGAGTACCCTAAAAAGGAATTGCTCTATACAGAGACAGACACACACACTTGTCATGTCTGGGATTAAAACACCTACGTAGCTACATTCTCACAATACAGCAGTGAGCAGTTACAAGATGCATTATGGAAATTACTGGGCTACAACATTCCCAGAGGTGTATTTCTAGATGGATGACATCAGCAGCTTTGCCAAAGTTGAGTATATGACCTATAGGCAGTGCTTGCTCCATAGACAGAGTCAGACATACCACACTTGCCATGTCAGGGATTAGAACGCCTACCTAATTACTTTATCACAGAACAGCAGTATGCCATTATAGGATGAGCTATAGAGATTACTGAGCTACAATCTTCCCAACAGTGAGCAGTTACAAGATGCATTACGGAAATTACTGGGCTACAACATTCCCAGAGGTGTATTTCTAGGTGGATGACATCAGCAGCCTTGCCAAGGTTGAGCATTTGAATTGTTGGGAGTGTGACTACCCTAAAAAGCATTGCTCGCTACACAGTCAGATGGACACACACACAAACACAGTTGTAAAACTCCTACCCAACTAGCTTATCACACTACAGCAGTATGCAGTTATGGGACACATCACAGAGATTACTGGACTACAACTCTTCCAAAGGTATATTTCACATTGGATGACCTCAGCAGGCTTGTCATAGTAGGGCTAGGGGAGGGCAGTGTGTGTGTGTGTGTGTGTGTGTGTGTGTGTGCGCATGGGCCGTAACCCATTCATTTAGGGGTTGACATTCCACATGCGGGCACACACAGGGTCATATTTCACAGGTATGTGTATACAGCTGCTAGATGACTACTTCCTTGTAGAGTCATGTTGCATAGCTGGCACATGCACCACATAGTCTGTAATGCTGACAGATACTGGTGGCTAGTATCTGCAGTGAGTGACATCTGCACCTCATGTGTTTGGGGCTCTTTGGCTGTATGCTGGGTGGGACAGGCCTGGATGGCTCCTTGTCACAGTCGTCCTCTTCCACACATCTATGTCCATCTACCTTTGGCTTATTATAGTGTGTTGCCCTTACATATATGTCTGTATTTTTATCCACTGTGTGTGCAAGGCATGAGTGGAGCATACTGGCAAGTGTCTGCACTAACAACTGCTACTGCCAAATATATCTGGTCCACTGGTGTTTGTAGACATGACCTTCATGTGTTTAAGTGTGTGAACATGCCCAGTATGACCTTTCAGTATGTTGTTCACTGACATTGCCTTCATTTCTCTAAGTGTGTGAGCATGCCCAGTATGTCCGGCTGTATTGCATGTGTGGATTAAGGCCAGGTAGTTTGTACTGCAGTGCTGACCTTTGTATTGTACACTGACAGGTAGCATGCTGTCTCTGCAGGGTATCCATCGATCATTTGGCATTGACTGTTACTATATGTCTGCATAGCAGGGGGAACACCTGACTCTTTCTACATTTCTACACAAGTTTTTTGGGGGGGGCACATCTGACTGTTACTATATTTCTATGTAGGATGGGGGCACACCTGACTATTTCTATATTTCTAGACAGGATCGGGGGGCACACCTGACTGTTACTATATTTCTATGTAGGATGGGGGCGTGCACACCTGACTATATCTACATTTCCACACAGGATTGGAAGGGGGCACACCTGATTGTTACTATATGTCTATGTAGGATGAGGAAGCACACTTGACACTTGTACACATTTTATTTATTTATTTTATTTATTTTACATTTGTTGACCGGGCTAGTCTAACTGGATACGTGTCCATTTTCAGTAGAGGCCCGGGGAGAAAAGTTCCAAGCAGCAATAATGACAACAATGCAGTAAAATTAAAATTAAAATTGGTAGAATGTTTACATTAAAAGATAGGGTTAAGCAGAGTTATTTAGAAACATTTAGGCTAGAATAAAATACCATGACTAGAAACAAAAAAAACAGAAAAAAAAAATGTTATTTTTATTTTTTTTGAGAAAGAGCAGGATGGGCAAGAGATATCAGTCAGGGTTAGAGCATTTGCTAGGACTGTACTGATATGTTGGGTACTCCATTTCAGTCTGTAGTCTTACCTATCATGCTCGCTAGAGGCATACCAGTGTACTACAGATCTTAGCTTTTAATTACCTACATATTAGTTTCTGACTTCCTAGACTTCACAGCTGACATCCCACTGCCTGGCCTGCTGTAGTCTGTCTGTGTAGGCCTGGGGGGGTGGTTACCCATAGGCCTCATTCAGAGGCCATAGCACAGCATTTGTTTGTGTTTGTCTACACCTGTCCTGCTGGCTGTGACTGTTGTTGGGTATGTGACCCCCACCTGACTGGCATGTGTGAGTCCCTTACATTGTGGGTGTCCCAGTATTGAGAGTGGTGCTGCAGGGCTGCCTATGTCAGATGCACATAGTGCACTGCCTATGCATGGTTAGGCACAGGTAGGGAAATGTCTGGCATCCCTTTTACTGTATGTGAGAGTCAGAGAGAGATGTTATTCCCTGGGAGAGGCTGGCATAATGGTTAAGGTGCTTACCTTAGAAACACAATGTGTAGGGTTTGATTCTCACATGTGGTGATTGGCTAGGCTAAAAAATGGCCCATGAGGGCAGTTAGCCTAGTACTAATCTATGTTTGGTATCCCTTTTACTGTATGTGAGAGTTGGAGAGTGGTGTTATTCCCTGGGTCTCACCCATGTCAGTGAATGTGCTATGCGTTGCCTCTTTGCCAAGGCCAGGGCATACTGATCATGCCTTCTTCTGCCTACTAAGGCAGGCTCAGGTTGTTCTTCCTCTGAGTCACTCTGTGCCTGTGCAGGCCTTGGCAATGGTGGGGGAGCTGTGTGGCCCTGCCCCGTGCTGTTCCTGTTGCAGCTGTTTCTGCAGGATCATAATGTGTAGCATGGCACATACAAGGACAATTTGGGTACATGTAGCTGGTGAGTACTGCAAGGCTCCATCGGATGTGTCCAGGCACTGGAACCGTGACTTGAGCATCCCAAACACACGCTCTATTATGATTCTTGTTTATCCGTGTGCCTCATTATGGAGTTCTTGTTCGGGTGTGTGTGCATTTCTGATGGGTGTCATCATCCATGTCTCCAGTACGTATCCAGCATCCCCACTAGGTGACCGTGTGGGATGTCCCCATTGCCAAATCTCTGGTATAGCTGCGTCAGATGCCAGATGTGGGAATCGTGTTAACTTCCAGGGCACCCAGCACACACTTTCATTATTATGCCCTGGGCATCACACATGAATTGGCAGTTGGAGGGGAAGCCCTTGCAGTTGATGTAGACCCTATCCCACTCAATGGGTGGTGCTTTGATGCATATGGGCATGCAGTCTATTGCACCCACTACCTCAGGGTATTCTGCTATTTGGTGGAAGAGATGCATATTGCTGGCCAACGCCTTACGGGTGTTGGGGAGATATACTTGCTCACTGACATGTGCTGACATGGCATCCAGAAACTGGTGGAGTACACTGGATGCTGATGCCTGTGAAATCCACATCATATCCCCACTTGGCCTTTGAATGGTACATGTAGCTAGTATTCTTAGACCTAGACATTCCTTGGTATCCACTGGGATGGGTTCTCCTCTGTTAGTTCTGTGTGTCAGGCGTGGCTGGCACAACTCAACAATTTGCTGTAGGAGGTCCCTGTCCACCCTATAGTGCTCCACTATCTCCAGCTCATGTAGCTCTTGGTAGGTTACCCTGGGTCTGTACACTCTTCTCCATCTCCTCACTGTGGGTTGGTCAGCAGCATTCACATCCTCACCACCATCAGCCTCTTCCACAAGTTGTATGATAGCTATTGCAGCCCCTAACATTTTGCTGTTGTGAGTGTTAAAAGTTCCCCGCTTGTTTACACCAGTGGTGTAGAGTGTGGGAAAAACCAGAGGGGTAGGTGTTTGCATAGTTTATAGTAGTGTTCTGGGCTGGGCTGGTGTGCTGCCTCTATAATTGGCTGATTCTGATACATTTCACCTGCCAGCTAAGCTAGTACTCTTTAATTACCTTCCTACTGCTGTTTTCCCTTCCCATTGCCTTCCTGTTTAAGACCAGGGGTGTGCCGCGCAAATACAGTGGTCAAATGTGCACCCTGCTGCTATTTCCTGTTTAACTTCTTTTTTCCTCCTGTAAAACCTGGTGCGCAGCACGCACACCTGCTTAGGCTTTGTAAAGACTGCTAGGCAGGTTTAGATACACCCCCTAGCTTAGCTGTGCTAAGCTAGGAGCAAACCCAAGCCACAGGGCTCCAATCCACTTACAGTATGCCTGACACCCCCACCCCATGATGTTACCTACCTCCTAGGCTTGCACCAAGCTGTTTCTACTCTTGCACTGTTGGGACCTGACTCACATGCTAAGGAAAACTAGGAATTCACTATCCTTCCCCTCATTTGCATAGGATTGCCTCTAAATGCATAGTTACATGTTTCACACTGAGCCTACCCCCTTAGCAACCACTACACACTGGCCTGGTTGTCTTCTGCCTGCCATTGACTTGCATGGCAGAATACTGATTTTAGTTAGAATGCTTATTTTAGGTTTATTTTATTATTTTCCCCCCGATCCCATTTGCGCGATAAAACAAAAGTTGATTTTTTTTTTATTTTTTGTATTATTTGCAATGCCAATGGCCTTATACTTGGCCATTGGCATGCTTACTACATGATATGCAGCCTTTATTTGGAGCTGTCATAGCTCCGTTTTGGATTTTGCAGAAATGTACTTGGTTACTAACCGAGTACATTTCTGCAGATAGCACTAGTCTTGCACAGACTGCTGCAATCTTCCTGGATTGCAAAATTACCTCATTTTCATGGATTTCACCTGCAAATGGTGTGATTTGCATACCAGGGCTTAGTCCATGCAAGGTTAGTGCAGGAGTGCTCATGCACGCCCATGCAGGATGTTCCTGGATCGCACGGCAGACATATTGCCTGCTTGAGCTCTTGTACTGATCTAGCACTCCATGCAAGCTTTTGAGAATCCGGGGGACAATCTTTCCTCCAAACTTTGTATTGTATAGAAAAACAAATTCAATAAACAAAGAGTATCTGCTTGTAACCTTAGATATTACATCACTTTTCACAGTGATTCCAAATTAGTGGGGAATATAGAACATTAGGAGCTTTCTATGTTCTAAATGTGCTTTATCTAACGATAAAGTGAATCTGTTATGCAGTCTGCTTGAAATAATTTTGGACAATAATGTTTTTGTCCTTAAAGAAGATTTTTACCTACAAAAGGTTGTCGTAGCTATGGGCACAGCTTGCGCAAACAGCTACCCCAACTTAACTTTAGTCCAATGGGAAGAAACATTTTTACTACAGGGAAACGAATTTAGGAAATATGTTCTGTGGTATGCACATTTTGTGCATGTCATGTTTTTTTCTATGGGAAAACTCAATAGAGAGACTGGGTAGATTCTTAGAGTACCTACACACAACAATACCATTTTCCAAGCGTACCTGTAAGTACTCAAATGAAGAGATAGAATTCCTTGATGTTCTAGGGGAAAAAATCAGAAATGGGGCAGATGGCTACCAGCCTGTATAGAAAACCAAGTAGAAAGAATTCTATATTACATAAAAACAGCATGCATCCAAGACATGTTAGCAAACATGTTATGAAAGGGCAGTTCCTGAAAGCCTCAAGATTACATAGTAAAAATGATGAGTTGGAGAGGTCCATGGAAGTGTTAAAAGGAGAACTTCTTGATAGAGGATATAACCAGACAGAAATAGACACCCCCATAGAGGAATATATCAAGAAAATCAAGGGAAGGGTAGACCTTACTTCTCAGAGCAAACTACAAGAGATAACCCTGAAACTGACTCTAGGGATGAGAAACTCAGGTTCCCCATTACATATGCAAGTGATGTTAATCAATTCTGTGATATATTTAGGAAGAACTGGAACATATTATTAGCCACTAAAGAACGTGAAGGTGTCATAGACTATGGACCCCACTTTTCATTTACAAACAAAAAAAATCACTTAAAAGGCAGCTATGTTATAAAACCCAAACACATAAGTCCCTGAACACATCAGATAGGATAGGGACAAATATAAGTAGGAACTGCAGAGCTTGTAAGTACATTTTATCATGTAGCACTTTTGTACATCCACAGCAAAAGTTTAGAATTGAATTTAATTTCTATTCAGACTGCAGGACTAGAAATATAGTCTATCTTAGTTTTTGCCTATATTGTAAAGTTTTTTTACGTGGGCAAGACTAACAGAATGCTGAAAGAATGCATTTTAGAACATATGAGGGACATAGTAAACAAAAAGGAGAGTAGTGCCCTAGCTAAACATGTAGAAGCTAAAGGGATGCACCACGTTTTAAATTTTTAGTTTTAGAAGTTCCTGAAGAAAATATCAGAGGGGGTGACATTAGAAATAGAACAGAAGAGGCTGAGCAAAAATGGATTCTGCAACTAAATGCAGACAAACCCCCAGGCATTAATGAAACTGTTTCTTTGAAACCATTTTTAAAGGCAAGAGCCTTAAAGCACTAATTCCCTTCTACATGGTCCTATAGACATTCACATTTGAACTTGCATACTGTTTTTAACAATGTTATGTCTATTTATATTTTTTCCTATTATTTTTAAATTGATTGAGTTTGATATAAATATTTAATTGTTTGTCTTAACTGATTGTTCACTTTGAAAGTATATATATCAAGAAAGGCGTGGGATGTTTTATTAAGTCTGATGAAGCAACCTGGAAGGTCGTGAAAGCACTCATTTTGGCCTTGCAATAAAGAATTTTCCTTCTACTGTAGCAGTTCGACTTTTTATGCATACTATGTACCTCTCATGACTGTATGAAGTGAGACATAATAGAGCTCACTGATTATGTGTCTCAGCGAGGTAGGAACCTAGCACTGAGCAGCATACTAGTTTCTCCAAGGATGATGCCATGTTACCAGCAGAAAATTATTGATTTTAACAATTGGCCTAGCTTCTGGTGTCAGTCCATGGGGGTGCAATATTTGATGGCCTGGGAGGACATGGTTGATAGACCACGCTGCTTTGCCAGAGATGTTTTCGACTTAACCACACTAGGCCTTTGGATATTGGCAAAGACCTTTTCCACCCCCGTAGTGAATTTTTTAGGCAATACCAAACTGAAAAATATACCGACTTAACTGAAGCTATGAAGGAATATCTGTAGGTTGTACTGCTCAATGCCAGAAGTCTTAAGCCTTTCTCTCCCTGGAGAATATGGACATATGTGGAGTAACGGAGAGTACCCCAGCAACGCAAGGTTATAATGCTTTTCACAGCTTTAGACCAGTTACTACACAGCAGGAAGCTAAAGGTTGAGGAGTGTCAGTCTATATTAAGACTAGTCTCACATCCAGACTAATTAAGTGTATGACACACTGGAACTCGTACATGTGCAACTCACCATAAACAGGGTGTTGCCCCACATCCTTGCAAAATGTAGGTCCTCCTTCATGTCCAGGAAACCCATACTACCTTTCTATATGTACTAGAGTCCCTCACCATTCAACCAAATATGATATTCATGAGGAGATCTCAACTATTCCTCTACAGATTGGGAATCCTACACCACTTCTAATGCACAAGCCCTCTGATTCCTTTGTTAATACCAACATCCTGAAACAGTTGGTCCATTCTCCTACCAGTGGTACAAACATCCTTGACCTTGTACTCACAAACATGGGGCACCAATGTTCCTCACCAAATGTAATATCTTCATTCATCAGACCTGACCATAAGGCAGTATTACTTGAAATAAAAATTAAATTGGGGAATCCAGTGAAACCAAAAATCTTTAGGAATTATTCCAAAGCTAGCCTCTCTCTACTAAGCTACACCTAGGCTAAATTTCAAGTACCTCCAAACCCAGTAAACAACATAGAATGCACTGAACTATTTATAAAATCTCTGTACAACCATATTGATTGCTGCACAGAATGAGCTGTGCCCACACATATTAAGATTAATACAAACTCAAAAGATAAGCCCTCTGCTGGACTCACAGTATCAATCAGTTATACACAAAAGAAAAAAAAATCTTGGCCAAAAGTGGGAGGGAAAAAGCCATGCATACTAAAAGCTCCCTGACCAATCTAAACAGGCAGCTAGGGGGTTAATTAATACTTCAAATATTATATTTGAAGAAATATAGCTTTTCAGGCTAAGGACAACCGCAAAGCTTTCTACAGCTATGTCTGTAACCTCAGAGGAAGTACACAACAGTGCATAGAACTTATTGTAAATGGCATCACTCAAACTGAACTGGAGGCCATTGCCAACCTTTTGGCTAACAGGTTAAGCTCAAATTTCTCCCCCCACTCCCCCATGGTAGTCCAAAGGAAATACCATATACCACAATCCCCCAACCATTTCTAGAGAACAGGTCATTAATGCACCTTCCAAGGCCAAAAACACTGTATTGTTGGGCCCCTATAACACTCTGTAATGTTTAGTAAATAGCATGAAACATGACATCTCTGGTCCACTTGAATCACTTTTCAACTGGAGCCTTCAGTCAAGTTTTCGGCACAAGGAAAGAGAGATGGCTACAGTCATGTCCCTGCACAAAGGAGGTCCAACCATTGATCCAGGTAGTTACAGGTCCATAGGCCTTAGCAGCCTGATATGTAAGGCCATGGAAAGAATCTTCATGGACATGATAAATGAGGACATAGGTAACCTGCAAATACATGACCCATCACAGTTCAGCTTTGTTAAAGGAAGGTCATGCCTATTAAATCTGGTGGACTTTTTTGTGAAGGTCACCAAAGCATTGGATGAAGGGAAGACTGTGTACACAACTTACCTTGACCTGGCCAAGGCTTTTGATATAATACCCCACTCAAACATTATAAACTAGTTCACTAATTTAGGTATAAACCTTTTTATCACCCACTGGATAGCCAACTCACTGATAGCACCCAGGTGGCCAGAATAGGTGTGACCACCTCCACCAAGAGGCCAGTCACTAGAGGAATTCCCCAGGGCTCGGTGCTGGGCCCACTCCTTTTTGACATCTATTTCTGTGAAATGGAAGCAAATGCTGAAAGTTTATGGCTGACTAAGTCTGCAGATGACTGCAAGCTGGGGGTTATCATCAACTCCCTTGCAGACACTAGCATTCTTCAAGAAGATCTATCTCTGACTAATAAATGGTGCCAATGCCATGGTCTTAAACTCAATGCTAAAAAATGCATAATTGTACCCTTCAGAAAATAAACCATCCCAGCTAATTACCATGCTGATAATACACCCCAAGAATTGTCCCAGTGGTCATGAATCTGGGTATGCACATAGACAGTAACCTTACCTTCGACTACCATGTGGTCACAGTGATGAGAGAGTCCTTTTATGTTTAACAACTTATAAGTAAAGGCATGGCATCTAGGTCCAAAGAGGTCCTCATCCCATTGTACTCCACCCCTGTCAGACCAATCACAGAGTGTAATGCACTCTATGTACCTGAACAGGCATATGCAGCAACTAGTGACCTAAAAGGTTCCATATATAATGAATACAAGGCATAACTAACCTGCCTTATGAAGAGCACCTTAAAGTCCTTTCCCTCTGCTCAGTCTTCTATACATTGTTGAATGGTGATCTATTTTTTGTGAGATTGTGCTCATATATTCAAAGCTTTCCTGTGCCTGGCTTGGACACCTGTGACTAGAAGACATGGCTTGCTTCTAAAACTATCTGGACTTAGAAAGCTGATAAAAAATTATTTTTTTTTACTTGGACTTGCTCAAAATGCTTCAGTGCTATTTAACACTTCTGTGCTGCATTTATTGATTTGCTTGAGTTTATCATTATTTTTTAGCTTGTACTTGTTAATGAAATGCCATCTTTTTGTTACTACACTGCTCTTAGGTTGTTTTAACAGTATTCTAATATTTCCTAACCTTCTCTGGTACTGCAAAAGCTGTTCTGAGTTTGACAAAGTTCTCCTGAGTCTGCCAAAATATTTGTGTTTTGCAACGTTTTTCTGTGCTGTTGTAATTCTCTTACATTGTGCCCTTTTTTTCTGTATTTTGTTGAGCATTTCTCAGGATTAGTGAACTTATTTCCAAGGATTCCTGACACTGCAAGATTTATGACTTTTGTTGTAAAGCATTTGTTACTGCACTTGAGCTCAAAGACAGTTTGCTTTACGTTAAGGGGGTTCTTTTGCACTCTGGTGGGAGCAGAGCTGAATTCAACCCATCTGAGTTGGAAACTGCTGGTGGAAAGGTTATTGTGTTTTTATCTGATTGGCCTGAGGGATTAATTGTGTAAAAAGTCTTTCATCCTGCTGGTATAAAAGCTCCATGCTTCGTATATAAGCAAACCTTTCCAGTTTAAAATCCTGTATAGGAAATGCTGTCTTTAGTCTCCCACTGTTCACAGCTGCTCAAAGAGCTGCCTGTTTGTGCAGAGTGCAGTACCACTGCAGGTCATGTAACCAGAGCTGCTCAACATTTGGCGACTTTTGCCAGAGGTCTGGAGAGATTCTGCTGAAATCCAATGTATCCACTGCTATAATTGAAAGAATAAGTACTTTTTGACTTGTTTTTTTTTTTGCATTTTGCTGACTGTATTTTATCATTTTGCTGATTTTTACTGTATTTTCTTTCCACCCAACTAACTACCTTGATTATAGCAAGCTCAGATGCTCATAAGCCTAGTACTTATTATACAGCAGGAACTTCTTATTGTAACATTTGTTAATGTCTGTTATGTACTTCGCAGATAAAGATTCTAGTTGTCTACTGATGTACTATGTTCTTCATCTGTAAATATGTTGTAATTAATTGCTATGTTAAATTGTTAATCACTATGTAATCCAATGTAACTACTGTCTGTTTATTTTAACTGTGGAGCATTTCTCCCCGGGCGTCCGCTGAAAATGGACCTACGTCCAGTCGGACACTCCCGGTCAACAAATGTAAATAATTAATTATTTAATTAATTAATTTTACTGTACTTTAAAAAAGCTGTTCTGCTGCCTTAAGTAGCTAGTACATAGCACACACTAGATTCAGATCTGCTGAATCTGGACTGTATTGTTACAGCTGAGCACTATTCTAGCTATCTTACATTAGGACAGTCTTGTCTGCACTTTTGTGGCAAAAGTATGTGGTCTGAGCCTTATCTTGGAGATTATTGGTGGAAACCTCATTGTGTGTTTCCCATTGTTTAACTTCACCTGTATTTAAGCCTCACATTTGCACATAGCTGTGCACCACACAATGGGGTTCAGCAGTACCCTGTATAAACATAAATGCCTTGAAAGGGAATTTTATCCTAGACATCTGTTAGTGAACCCTCCCAAGCTTCCCTGAAGCATTGCCATAGTTTACACATCTAGCCTTCAATACAATAAGCACCTTTCTTAATCCTAAAGCAAAATCAGGTCAAACTACCCCTCTCCCCAATGGTAGTTATGGTAAAAACCTGCCACAGTGAATGGTCAGTTTCCAACCATTTCTCTGGCCAGCCTGATTGTCATGGGCATACTGAGGCAATGTAGTAATTGCATCATGTATACTGACAACCACTTATTCCTAAAACAAAATTCACATTAGTTCTCACAGCCAACTGTTTTCTTCATCAATACAGGAGTCAAATATAATATGTGTAAATAGGTTAGATAACAAAATATAAGAAACTGATGTCTAAGAACAAGAGGGAACTCACTCAGCAGAAGAAGAATACCTCCACAGCTTGAACAAGCAAATCAGATATCTTGCGAAGTCCTTTAAATCTAGTAATGAAGCTAAATTAACATCCCTAGCTAAAGATAATCATAAGGAATTCTTTAGCTATGTCCAAAATCTAAAAGGAATGCCTAACTATGTACTGAATGTATAGTGGACGGTACCTGTCATACTGAACCTGAAGAAACTGCCAACCTACTAGCTGACATATTTGGTACAAACTTCACACCCCTGTCCCTACTAGCCATACCCCAAAACATACGTGACACCAGTCCTCTACCTAGTATCTCCAAAGGGCAGGTCATAGCTGCATTCTCCAAGGCCAAAATATGGTCTCTATGGGACCAGATAGCATTCCAGGCTGCTTACTAAACAATCTAAAACAAAACTTAGTGGAACCACTTGACACTGTCTTTAACTTCAACCTGAGCACTGGCTTTGTTCCAGCAGAGTGGAGAACAGCAACAAAGGGGGGCCATCAACCAACCCTGGGAACTATAGACACATAAGTCTAATTAGCCTTATCTGCAAGGCCTTGGATAAAATCATCATGGACCTTATCAACAAGGACATAGGTGACCTTCAGACTCATGACCCAGCCTAGTTTGGCTTCATTAAGGGTAGATCATGCTTATAGAAACTTGTGGACTTCTTTCAGACTGTCAATAAAGCCCTGGATAAAGGCAAAACAGTACATACTGCCAATTTTGACTTACCCAAGGCTTTTGACATGATCCCCCACTCAGGTATCATTGAGAAACTCTCCCAGATGGGGATTAAACCATATGTTACTAGATGGGTAGCCAACTGGCTCACTGACAGAATGCATACTGTCAAAATTGGGGATTCCATCTCTACCAGTAGACTAGTTACCAGTGGTGTACTACAAGGATCTGTGCAAGTCTCTCTACTGTGTGGAATCTATTTCTTGGAAGACAAGGCAAAAGGCGATGGACTGTGACTTACCAAGTTCATTGATGATTGCAAACCGGGCTTAAACATTGAGTTCCCAAACAATGTTAACATATTACAAAAGGGGCTAACATTGACAAATGATTGGTGCCATGGACTAAAACTAAATGCAAAAAATTACATTATTATTGACTTTGGCAAAGAGGAAGTCCCTGCAAATTACAGTATTGACAGCACCCCGTAAGCTCAATCCCAGTGGTGTGAGATTTGGGAACACAGGTTGATAACAATCTAAACATCAATCACCATGTGTCCATCAGTGGTAAGGAAAGCCTTCTACACTGTGCATCTCATAAGTAAGGGTATTGCATCCAAGACTAAGAATGTTATAACTCCTGTGCACTCAACCCTCATCCAACTAATAGAGTACAATACTCCCTTTTGCATGTACCTCACTAGACATCTGCAGCAGCTGGAGAGACCACAGAAGTTTCTCACCAAGAAAATTCAAGGCCTCCAAAACATGATCTACATGGGAAGACTGAATGCTCTGTTACTGTACTCTATATCCTACAGGCTGCTGAGAAGCGACTTGGCCTGGCCTACAGAGCAGTCTCTGACCCTGCCCTAATGGAAATGCTGCACATCTGCACACCAAATGGGACAAAAGTCACTCATGCCAGGGATCTCAACCTAGCATGTGACATTAACAGAACATGCTGGAGAGACAAATATATCTCCCAGAGATTGCTGCTCCTCTGGGATAAACTCCCAATTCATGTGAAGCAGAGCTCCTCAATGACCCTATTCAAGTTCAACATAGACAATTGAAAAGAAGAAAGTAAATTCACCCCAGGGGTGGCACCTATGCCCCTCATGGACAGAAGCAGTTGGTGCTGATCATAGACTCACTCTGCAAATACTGACCATCTAACCAGAGTCAATTAGGGAACATGGGTATAACATGCCGAGGCGTGTAAAAGCCCTAGGGCCATTAGCCTAGCAACCTCCTATGAACCTATGAACCTATGAGCCTATGCCTGCCTTACAAGGCATCCACAAACACCACACTTATGAATCTTGTACATAGTCATATGTCAAAGAGTGCCAGAAATGCAAGGTCTAGAGACCTGAATTTTGTCTGTGACTTAAACAGAACATGCTGGAGAAACAGATATGTATCCCAGAGACTGACCTTCCTATGGAACAGGTTTCTCATTCATGTGAATCTGACTCCATCTACTACCCAATTTAAGGACAATCTAGACTTGTGGATGAGGAGTAGGAAATTTACACCTATGTCCCTTATGGACAGAAGAAGCTTATAAATGGCTGGGCCTCAATGTCTTATTTGGATAGAGGACATTATTATTCTTTCAGGAAAACTTGGCTAGGCTTAGAAAGCCCTTTCAGGTCATTAGCCTAGTAACAGTGTATGAATCTTTGAATCTATGAATCTAAAAGGTTATTTAACAGAGCTATTTTCATTACATCTAAAGAGTAAAGCTGAGTCATTTGTTATGGAAGCTCCAAACTACTAATAAACATTTTGAAATATCTGCTGCAAGATTTTTATGCAGTCTTGATGCCAAATTTCTGCAACGGCTTATTTCATTTTCTTCTCTTCAAGTGTTTTGCCTTTCTAATACAATGACAAGAATGGACCTCACTCCTAAGTCAGGGTACAGTTAGAGTTCATGAAAATAGTATTATTTCAGTCCTTGATGTTAGCCAAGAGTGTCCTTCTCAGCACCTGCAAGTGTCCAGAATAGCCTCCTTCTGTCACTCAAATGGGGTTATATGTGTAGTTAGCATATTTAAGAATGACTGAAACTTCTTTTTTTATTAGACCTGTCAGTGCTACTTCTGCTGGCTGTGCTGATGTTTTGAGAAAAAAATTCAGTGAATATTTGAATCTACACTAACACACAAAGATATAATTAGGAGTAATGTTTTCTTACCTGCTGAATCAACACCACTTCTAGTTACTAAACTGATCATGAGTCAAAAATGTTAACAGATACTAATTTCTTTACCTTTGCTTCTTGCTCAGTTTACATAAACAGTGGTGAATCATGTAATGGAATGTATGTTAACTTGGGGGGGAATGGATGAATGGTTTCAGACATCCACAGATTAAAATGCATATTAAAAAGCAGCCATTCACTAATTTAACATGGACATATACACTCCACTGTTTTGTACATGAAAACTGTAAGGAAGATCAGGGCAGTATTTTCAGGAATCTTTTTGGAATACACCATGACACATCCATAGTGGCCTACTCTTGGCTTCTCAGCAATAGAGTAGTATGTCACATAGATAATTTGTTTGTGTACTTTAACTTGTGCAGACTTTTTACTGGCTAACTATATAGCATGTGAAAAATAAAGATAAGTTTGGACTTACTCTGTATATTTCATTTTGTGAAAAGGGGGAGGACTACTGATGTATGTAATTGTCTAAAGAAGATACTTATGCAGTAAATTCTGCAAAAATTCTTTTTCCTTTGCTGTTTGGATGAAGAGGTGGGACAGGGAAGAGTGTGTATCTGGCTTGAAAAGCCAGAGTAACAGAGCATACCTTTTTTATTGCTCTTCTAAGAAAGAGCTGAAGGAAGGAGGATGTGTGTCTTACTCTTAAAATGAAGAACTGGGCAGGGTAGTTGCCTGTTGCATCTGGCTTGGAGTAACAGTGTAACAAAGTGGAACTTTTTTGCAGGTTCAAAGGTAATTAATAGGCATGTAGTGTAGGAAACCATTTAGGAGACTAGCCTAAATTCCCAGCAGCCCCAGAATTTTAAGTGACGTGCTCAAGGTCACAGAGCTGGCAAATGAAGGTGAGAAGATCAAAATCTTCTAACCCTGGTGCAGGAAGCAGCTCATGAACAACTCACAACTTTAGTACTCTAGTGTGTGTGTGTGTGTGTGTGTGTGTGTGTGTGTGTGTGTGTGTGTGTGTGTGTGTGTGTGTGTGTGCATCTTTTACAACCTTCCTGGATTGTGGTCTGCCATCTGAACTTGGATTGTGTGTGTGTGTGTGTGTGTGTGTGTGTGTGTGTGTGTGTGTGTGTGTGTGTGTGTGTGTGTGTGTGTGTGTGTGCGTGTGTGAAAATTACAAGGAAAACCTAGCCAAACAAAAGTTTTCACTGTGTGATACCTTAAATGTCTGGGATATATGCAAATCACCCCTTTCGGACATCAAGTATTTCAGCATGGCTTCTGAATGTCCATGACCTTTTTACTATTTAAGTCTTTATGGTGACATTCAGACTAATAAAGTGAATTTAAACTGCCTGGTAGATAAGGCTCTCTGATGTTTCTGTAGTCAAAAATACATGGTTTGAATCCTTCCACCTCAATTTTACACCTGTGTGACTTTGAGCAAGTCATTTGACCAGATAGTGCTCCCTGGCCACATGTGAAAAAGCCCTATGAGTTTACCTGGTTAACAAATAGGTAAAATAAAATAATACCTAAAAATTGTTTTGGGGGGCCTTTACCGTGCTATTATTTAGATTTTGTCCAGCATTCTTGTATAAAGACGTTGAGAGGTATTTTGGTCTATTCCATGTAAAATTTGTAGTTTTCTGGGAAATTATTGTGGATTACAGTCACTAAATAATGACATGCATGTGAGTATCAGACTTTGTATCCTTCAGAAATAGTTTGCTAATGCAAAGCTTGTTATTCTAGTAATTTTTAAGTATATAAGGAAAATGTTTAAAATATGTCATAATTTTCAGTCTTTGCCTTCTATTTTTGACCTAGGAAGTTGAGAGGTTACATGGGCATTGTAATGCATTGCACTGTGTAGTTCTAACAACAGGCAGTTGAGATACATTTCTGAGCTATTATTTCTCAATGCATTATTTCCCTTGATATCAAGTATATATATATATATATATATATATATATATATATATATATATATATATATATATATATATATATATATATATATATATATATATATATATATATATATATGGTGTACATTCATGCAACAGGCTATAATTGATGGTCAGGTGTGAGTGTGCGCACACATGTGTGTGTGTATGTAAATATTTGGATCCTGCATCACAGCATAGTTGTGGTGTAAAGAAAATAATTCACTGTAATAAAGAAGAGCATCATTATAAGAGCCAGGTTCTTTGAGTACACTCCTTGGTCTCATTGTTTTGTTGACTTGTATCAATGTGTTCATAGGTTCATAGGTTCATAGGTTCATAGGTTGGTACTAGGCTATCAACCCTAGGACCTATACAAGCCTGACCATAACAATTCCCTGGCTATTTCTTCCCACATTATTTACTTCCCTGGACCCCTGTCTAGCAGGGTGACTGACGTGATCCCTGGGGTGAATTTGCTTTCTCCCATCCAATCGTCAAGGTTCCTTTTGAAGAGGGCCAAAGAGGCACTCTGCTTGACATGTATGGGCAATCTATTCCAGAGTCTGTGGAGTTTCTGGGTCAGGAACCTTTCCCTACAGCATGTTTTGTTTACTGTGATGACAAGGTTTAGATCCCTGGAGCATGTGGCTCTGAGGGATTGGGATTTCTTTAAGTGTAGCATGTCCAACAGCTCTGGGTTTGACATGGCCTTGAATGTTAAGCAGAGATTGCCTCTGAGTAGACGATATGCAACAGAGTATAGCTGGAGTTTTTTAAGGTGGTCAGCGTAGGGCATCTGCTTTAGGCCTGTGATTCTTTTAGTGAGGTATTTCTGTGGTCTTTCCAGTTGTTGCAGATGTCTTGAGAGGTACATACCAAATGAGGCCTTGTATTCTATGATGGGTCTAATGAGGGATGAGTACAGTGGGACAATGACTTCCTTTTTTCTGAATGAAAAGCCCTTAGTGATGAGGTGTGCCACATAGAAGTATTTCCGGACTGTTGTGGCGATGTGGTTATTGAAGGTGAGACCATTGTCCACCTGTGTCCCTAAGCCTCTTATCACACTTTCGGTGTTTAGTATATTGCCACCTATATGGTAATTCACAGATACATGTTTTTTCCCAAAGGGGATAACTATACATTTCTTGGCATTGAGATTGAGCCCATGGCTCTGGCACCAAGCATCTGTTTCTGTAAGGCCCTTTTGTAGAGTATCCACATCATTTGGGGATTCAATAATGGCTCCCAGTTTACAGTCATCTGCGAACCGTGTTAGCCAGAGTCCCTTAGTGTTGGCCTGTACTTCAGAGAAGTAGATGCCAAACAAGAGCGGTCCCTGGACTGAACCCTGAGGTACTCCACTTGTCACTTGTCTGGAGCTGCATTTGGAGTCGTCTACTTTTACAGTGTGGGTTCTATTAGTAAGCCAGTTAGCAACCCATTGGGTGACGTAAAGATTAATGCCCAGCTTAGTAAGTTTATCTATGATTCCAGAGTGGGGGATGGTGTCAAAGGCCTTGACAAGGTCTAGATAGGCTGTGTGGACCACCTTACCCTTGTTCATGGCTCTGGGGACTGACTTGAAGAAGTCAATCAGGTTCAGGGGACAAGATCGGCCCTTCACAATCCCAAACTGGGTGGGGTCCAGTGTTTGAAGGTTGCCAAAGTCTTTGTTTATAAGTTCCATGAAAATACGCTCCATGGCCTTGCAGATAAGGCTTGTCAGACTGATGGGATGGTAGTTTCTGGGATCCAAGGTGGATCCCCCCCTTGTGGAGTGGGATAACTGTAGCTCTGGGCCACTCAGTGGGCATGAAACCTGAGGTGAGGCTATGATTAAACATGACACTTAGGTGAGGTGCCAGTTCATACTGTAGTTCATGTAGTACACAGCCTGGGATGTCATCTGGTCCCATGGATGCTGTATTCTTAGCTTTGGAGAGTGCATTTTTTACCTGTGTGGCCGTTATTACCAGAATTTGGCAGTCTTCCGGTATTGAGATGGGCCATTTAGGGGATTGAGAGGTGGGTGAAGTTGGCACTGAATCGATCTGCCAGGATACTGGCAATATCCTTGGGATCAGTATATTTAATGCCATTCTGTTTTAGCTCAGAGAAGATCTGAGCATTGCCATTTAGATTCTTGACATAGTTAGAGAATGCCTTGTGGTTGTCTTTGGAATCTTTGGCAATTTTATTTTCGTAACTAGCTTTGGAGGATTTTATGAGGGATCTCATTTTCTTACTGAGGCTGGTAAGGGAGTTTTTTGCATCCTGGGATTTTCCTCTTTTCTGCAACAGTTTCTTCCTTTTGTTGTAAAGTTTGTTTATGGCAGGGGACCACCAGATTGGTTTCCTTTTTTTGGATGAGAGCATCTTGGTTCTATTTGGGATGGCATGATTCATGCATGAGTGGATGTGCTCGTACAGTGCCTTAGTGTAGGATTCAGCAGTTGAACTTTCAGTTCCCGTCTGCATGGGTGTCATGAAATTTGTAACTTCTGACTTGAGTAGCATGAAGTTGGCTTTGGAGAAGTTTTTTATGGAGGTTTCCTTACTGGGGGTTGGGGATGGGATGTAGATGTTAAGGGTGATTAGCTTATGGTCAGACCTGACTAACAAGGGGGTGACCATAGGTGTGGAGCATCGATTTCCCTTGTTGGTAATAACCAGGTCTAGGATATTGGAGCCCCTGGTGGGACTATGGATTAGTTGATCCAGGGCATTGGAATTTATGAATTCCAAGAACTGTTGGGCAAAGATGTTGGTACATGAGTAGTTTTCCCAGTTAATGGCAGGGTAGTTAAAATCACCCAGTATTAGGGTGTCTGGTTCTATCTTAATATTTTCCAGTATGTTAAGAAAGGTGTAGTGAGAATCTTGGGGTATGGTGGGGGATCTGTAGCAAGCTACAATTTGGATTCCAGTCTTACCTACTGTTAGTTGCACCTGAAGAATTTCAGATGCATTGTGTTGGGCAACTAGCCTGGTGGTGTGAATATCCTTGGTGAATATTGACACTCCTCCACCTTTAGTGTTTCGGTCCTGGTTTGGTGGCCAAAAAGTGTGGTAAGAGTTGTAGCCTGGTATTGCAGGGGTGCTCTCTGGAGCCTTGAACCAGGTCTCAGTTGCTGCACAGATATCGAAGTTCTCCATTTATAGGAGTGCCTCGAGAGTGTGCATTTTGAGGTTTAGACTTCTAGCGTTGAGTAGCATTACCTTCAGATTTTGCATGCTTGTACCTGTTACGGTGGTGGTTTTGTCTTTTGAACTTTGCCTAAAAAAGGCACTATAGGGGTGGCAAGAGCCTTAGCCAGTAACCTGAATCCCAGGGGCGACAGGTGCAGACCATCTCTGGCAAAGCATCGTGGTCTGTCAATCATGTTGTCTCAGGCAGACAGATACCGGATCCCCTTTGAATAACACCAGAAGCTTAGCCAATTATTGAAGTCAATAATTTTGTCCTTATATTGTGGTATCATTCTGGGCGAAGGCAGGATGCTACTCAGGGCTAGGGTCATACCTGCCTGAGCCACATGATCCAAGAGCTCTTCCATGTCTCTTTTCAGGTAGTCCAGGGAGGTACGTCTCAAGTCATTCACTCCAACATGGACAATGACAGAGTCATATTTGTACTTGTTGTGGAGTGACTTGAGTGCATGCATTATGTGGCGGATCCTGGCACCCGACACGCAGCTGACTGTAATTTTTTCCTTGTTCAACCTGGTGAGAGGGACATCAGTGTGCCGGACTATAAAGTCACCTATGACTAAAGTGTTATGTACATTGTCTTGCCTTACAGGCTGTTGCTGGGTGGCACACTGGTGTTGTGAACTATGTGACACTTTGACTGTGATTGGTGTTTATTTGCGTTTCAGCTTCAGAGGTCCTTGTTGCTTGGGCAGGTTACAGTTAAGGGCCTCTGCATATATGAATGTAGTGTTGCTATATGTGGGTGTTGGTGGTGTGAGTTTCAAAGGGCTATGTGTTGCTTGAGGTGTAGTGTGGGTGTTAACCTTCTCCTCTTGACTGTCTAGCACAATCTTGGGTGGAGAGAGCTTTGCTTTCATTTTGGCTATGTAAGTGCATCTCTCACAAGTTGTAGTGTTGGGTGATAGGAGGAGAGGGTTGTCTGTGTAGATGAGGCAATTGCTGCATTGCCTCAGTATGCTCAGATTCACTAGGTGGATGGGGGAAATCACCGGAAGCTGACCCTTGGACATGCCTGGCTTGGTGCTTTTTTTTTTTTTTTTTTTTTTTTTTAAAGTACAGGAGCTGTTTTCCCTTAGCTTAGCAAGATACTTTGCAATTATAGGCTGTTTAGTGCCTACTATTAATTTCTCCTTATTAGAAAGGAGAGTTGAGTGATTGTATCAGTTTAAGGCGTCCTAGTGCTTTCCAGCAGGTATTAGAGAAAGTGCTAGTCACAGGGATGCTTAAAGGTAAGATGAAAAAAAATGCACACTGCAGTATGCACTAGAGAAGTTAGATATGAAAGTAGGTAACTTAAGTTTTACATGTTTAAAAAGTTAAGGTTTAGTGGAGAGTTACTATTTTTAAAACAGCAAGATGGATTGAAAGGGGTGGTTTATTGTTTGTCTGGGAATAAATTGATCAACATGAAGTCAATGAGTTTATTTAACTATAAATACATTTTAATTTGCCTTATTTTTGTAGGCATCTGTTGTGAAATGAACTTTGCTGGGCTATATCAGTTTGTCTTCTACTTAGTACAGCTGATTAAGGCTATGAACTGCATCCTGTAGTGCAGGATTTGATTCTCTCAACCATTACACATTGTCTTTTGAATTTCTGCAAACTTCTCATACCCAGTAATATGTGCTTTACTATATAATATATAATTATGAATCTTAGCAAGTCTCTTGTAGTTTAAATGATTGCAAGTTGCATTTTCACTAAATGTGAGTTTCAATGGAAGAGAAGTCTACAGTCTTTCATGCTAAGTCAGCTTTTAGTACGAGTGCTTTGTTTTGTTTAGAAATTGACTGTTAGTATATTAATTGTAAAATTTGAAATAAAGGTTTTAAATGAAATCCAAATCTCCATAACAATTGTAAAAGTAAAGAAAACATGTGCACACATTGATAGGTTTGAACAGTGTTTAAACAGAATTTATGGTTGTGATGATATGAAGTAATGCCATCTGTGCCAGGGAGAATAGGGTAGTGCATGTGTAACATATGCCAACATAGCTAGTTGGAGTTTTATAAAGAATTGTATGTCATTTGATTATCACACTGATTTGTACAGATTATTGTGTTAAAATGTATTTGTAAAGTTGCTTGTGTTAAAAATACATCAACAGTGGGTCCTGCTAGACAGAAAAGAGATATACATGTATGTCAGACAGTATTATTATAACTGATTAAATTATATGTTTTAACAGAGAATTCTGAAAGGGAAGATGTTAATCTCAGGCCAGCTAATTTTGAATAACAGGTTAAAAATTAAATGGGTTGGTTTAGGCTGTAAAGAGTTTATTTTACAGTTCCAATTGCAGCCAAAGACAAAAAATGTCTGGGAAAACCAGGACTAGGAATTTTACTGTATTGTCTTTAAGGGTGAACTAATTGCTACTATGGAAGGGTAGAAGTTTTTAAAATTGTTTTATAGCCTTTAGATGCTGCAACAGATCTTATCAAAGCTGTGGGTGTTTATTGTACCAGAGTCAGGTGACCAGATGTTATGTCATTCTATAACCAGGACTGAAATTATTTTTTTTAGATATTAGTGAGAGATATGATGGAGCTCTCACAGCAGCACTTTATTTTTCATAACCTGACAGAAACGATCTCTCACAGATATCTCACACAACCTCACCTTATCTTGCCTTGCTGTAGTAAGCAACTCAACACTCACCATCTTGCCTTGCTCTAGTAAGTAAGTTAAATAGAAAACAGTAATTCTTTAGTCAGTCAGGAAAATATAGTGAGATTAGTTAAGTATTGTATTTCTGAATGTCTGTGAATCTATCTGTGTTATTTTTATATCTCCTGTGATTGAAACTTGGGTGTTTATTGTAACTAGATATTCAGTATTCTTTTTCTGTTTTATTATTTATTATTAAATATTTCTATACCTTTCATTGTGGCTACACTTTTAGAGAATACTTTTAACATCTTAAGAGTACTTATGCTTACTTTAGTACTTATGCTTATTTTAGTGACACTGTGGTCACTCCTGAAAGCCTTGCTGCATTGGTCAAACTCTACCATTTGTCTTTGTATTCATTTTACTCAGTATAATAGGGTACTTTTGTAAGTATTTGACTGGTAACAGCATAATTACATCATAGTCTGGGCAGAGAGGACACAACTGGTAAAATTGTGCCAGTCTTTCCCAGGTGCGTGCGTGTGTGTGTGTGTGTGTGTGTGTGTGTGTGTGTGTGTGTGTGTGTGTGTGTGTGTGTGTGTGTGTGTAAAACCAAAAATCTAAATGTTTGTGTCAGCTACTTAGAACAGAGATGCAGAGCTCCAAAGTGGTTAATGTGGGGTCTTGTTTTGAGCCTGGAGAGAGAGAGAGAGAGAGAGAGAGGGAGTCCAGTCCCATGTCTGGAGTGTGCTCCCCATGTGGTCTTAAGGGAAATTGTGCTTGGTGTAGATAGCTACATCTGAAAATACTGTATGTATCCATTTTTCATTCCAGTGGTCATTTCTCACCAAGTGTCAGTGGTGAGGACTGAGGCTCCTTGATTACCGACCCGAAGTAGGGACTGCCACAATGGCTATTTAGGTTACACAGCTAAGTAATTAGGCATTGGTGTTACTGTCAGAGGCCTGGTTCATTACCTTGCATAAGGACCCATTTGACCAGGATCCATCTCTTTTGTCTTTGGAGGCATATGCCACAAAATATGGAATTAACAGCCATTCACATAGGTCAAACCTGAGTAATATCAGAGGTGATAGAAATTCATGATTACAAGGAAGACATAGGGATGTCAAAAATGAGATGTAGGTATTCTGGAAGTATAAATGCACCCCCCCACACAAAAAAACAGTATG
Organism: Protopterus annectens; assembly: GCF_019279795.1. Classification (NCBI taxonomy): domain Eukaryota; kingdom Metazoa; phylum Chordata; order Ceratodontiformes; family Protopteridae; genus Protopterus; species Protopterus annectens. The sequence continues at coordinate 1,898,251,355 of NC_056739.1, read as the reverse complement.
TTGTATTCAGTAAGATTTATTTGTGCAACATCTTTATAGTCTTTAATTATTTTGCTTTATTCACTGCATTAAAAAATGGCTTAATTCATTAAAAAATTGATTGTGTAATATTGTTAAAATGTACCGAATTTTAGAAATATATTTTTTCATTACCTCCTTTACAGCATTCAGCAAACATGATGAAGTTGCTATTTATCAGGTCAGTATAGCATGAAATTTGCAGACATCATTGTATATTACTGTGATACAGTCTTCTCTACCAGATCAGACTGTTTAGGATTTCTGCATTTAGTTAAAAACTGGCAGTTAATGCAGAGGACTAAAGCTCTGATTTGTTTGTGAGCTGCTCCCTTTAACAAGGTAAAGTTTGAATCTGTCCATCTTCATTTACCTACTGTGTGACCATGAGCAAGTTACCTAAGCAGACATTGCTTTGGTGAAGTTTTGAAATTACAAGTCTTCTGGACTGCATGACTTGTGATTAACTATGAATGTTTTGTTGTTTACTGAAAGCCATTCCTTATTGTATAACTAATATAATTACGGAAATGCTATGGCAATATTAACAGCATGCCAAAGTGCAACATAGGCCATTTATTCATCAAGGGCAGAAATCAATGCATTTGTAGATGAGGGACTGAAATGCAAAACTATTTGCCCACTCCATCTGCTTTAATAATAGTTCTCTTTAATGTGGAATTATTCAAATGACTTTTACCTTTGCAGAGAATGTGCATATTGAGTTTGCTTATGTTATCAAATGCTTAATTTTTTTATGTTCTCATCATAAATAATTTCTATATAAACTGTGCTACATATATCGGGATCTTATAGTGTGATGCTAGTGATCTTTATGGTTAGTGTGTGGGGGCCATCTGTGGATTAAAGTACCTTATGCTCTTACCATCTGTTCATTTTCAAACAGTCTATATTCAGGATTTGTAGGACTAGTATACATGTGTGTGTGAATCAAGGTGAAATTATTTGCTAAGACTACTGTGTGGTTTTATAAACAAACCTAAAATATGTTACTTTGGTCAGTATTATTATTGCTGTTATTATTATCATCAGCATCATTACATTTACTATTATGCTTAATATTCTTATGCTTATTATTATTTATTTATTTAGTGATTGATTTTTTGATTCATTGGCACATAGATCTGAGAAGAACGCTCTCGACATTGTGTTTATAATTGCTGGATGTGGAGATGTCTCTGGATAATAATAGCTGACTCTGCTGAGTTGGTAAAGTTAAACAGTCATCAGTCTGTGTTTGGAGTACTAGTGTGCCTTTCTGTAAAGTAAATTAGAATAAATTACTCTGGCCATTTTTTAAAACACTCATACATGTGATGTCTACACAGTCAATAAAGTAACCGTAATTGCCGAGTATGGATATTAGTGTATTATGATGACAGCAATTTGAATGGTTTTCTGGTTGCATGTTCTGAAATGGGTACTTTTGTCAATTGGTCAATACCTTTTGTTTTGCTGCCCCCTGGAACTACAAATATAAAATACATTTTAATAAATATTGCTAAATTAAATTAGAAATGTTATTTAAAGCAATTAGGAATGTGACTTTAAAAGAATGCATGTATTTGTGCATGTTCCTAAAATGTGTGCTGGGATCATGGATTGAAAACTTCCCATGACACAAGGTACACTTTATCCACCACTGATGTTAATATACATGCCTTTGCTACATATACAGGATTTGTACACGAAACACTCTTGTGCACTTTCCTTACCTATTTAAAGTCTGAATCCACCCACACAGATAAAGAATAGGCAAGTTTAAAATATTAATTAACTGCTTTTACTAGTTAGAAGTGTGTGTAGATGGCTAATCTATGTTTACATCTCTTGGTATTATCATGTCCTAATATTAGCTGTGAATCAAACAAATTAATATTTGTTTTACATAAACAGTAGACGTATACTATTTTGCATAAATTCACTTTAAGTGTACATAGGATTACTTCTGATTTATTAAAAGATGGTATTGTAACTGGTTTGGTAGCAAAAAGTAGTTTATCTAAATATAATATTCCTATTCCTCCAGCTTTTTTAGATAAACAGCATTTTCTTAAAACATTAACAGTGTGGAACTCCTCCGTGTCCAATTTACCCATAACAAGACCTCTATTCACATCATGGTTAATTATTAATTAACTCCTCTTAGCTCATAACTCCTACCTAACTAGAATGGAGTCCCTATGCATTAAGCCAAATCCCAATTTCCTAGGGGCCTTCAATTACCATTTCATTAAATGGGAAACATATACATCCTCTAACATGCATGCATAGAGATTTTTGGACTTCATCAATACAAAGTCTCAAGACCAGTTACTCTAACCCTCTAGCAGGAGTGATAAAATCCTTGACTTGGTCCTCTTTAATATGGGACAGCTCTGCTCTTTAACAAACATAACTTCCTCCCTGGTCAAACTGGACCACATATCTGTCACATTCACCTTAATAGGGAAGCCACAAGCATCCTCCAATACCTCTGAGTTTAGAAATTATGCCAGTGCCAGTCTTCTGCAACTTAGTGATGACCTGGTTAAATTCAGCATCTCCTTCCAACTCAGTGACCTCACAGTTTAAGTGGAATCTTCTACTGCCAAATTACATGCACATGTGAATAGGTACACAGATGCAGCTGTCCCCAGCTAAAGTAAATGCATTGACAAATTCAAAAATAAAGCCATATAGATTAATCTATATATAAACAGTCTCTACAATAAAATAAATAAATAATTGCAGGAAAAATAAATGTCATTTCAAGATGCAAAAAAAAAAAAAAGCCATTGCTCAAGGTAACAGTGAACTCCAGACCCTGATCAAATATATAGATAAAACAATTGCCACCAAGGTGAAGGACAGCCATAAAGCCTTCTTTAACAATGTTAAAAGCCTTAGAAACAATCCTCAGCATTGTGCAGAGGTAATAGCAAATTATATCATATACTCTCACCCAGAGGACATAGCTAATCTACTAATGGATACATTCAGCTCTAACTTCACATCCCTCTCCTCTTCTACATTCCCATATCTCATACCTTCATCTACAGCCCCTCTCAAATATTCCATGAACTAGTCTTCAAGGCACTATCCAAGGCTATGAACTGTACTTCTGTGGGGCCAGGTAACATCCCAAGCTACTTACTTGCCAACTTGAAACAAGACCTGTAAGCCACCTCCCCCCATGTAAATGCCATTCATTGTCAGCCTGCAAGCAGGCTTTGTGCCAGATGACTGGATGGCAGTAACTGTTATCTCCTTGCACAAAGGTGGAGCATCAATGAACAAAGGAAATTATGGACTGTAAAAGTTTGACCAGCCTCATCTGTAAGGTTATGGAAGGGATCACTGTGGACTTAAGGTCACCTACAGAGATTTGTTAAGGCCAGATCATGTTTACTTAAACTGTTTGACTTCTTTGAGAGGGTTACTAAAGCAACGTAAAAGAATATATAAGACTGTATTATACTGGAATTAATTGGACACAAATGAAACGAGTCTGGAATGAAAGTCTTTATCTGTTAATTACCCAAACTTGTGCTGAACAGGTGCCAGTCTTTCCTTTATGGGCTAAGTCTACTTTTGTACTTTCTCAATAAAGTCTGTAAACACTGTAGTTTGGTTAATAATGGTTTATTAGATGTTAACAATATCCGAATACTGTCTTCAATAACAGTGCTGATAAACAATAACAGTTTGTAGAAATTCTGGAATGCTGGATAAAATAACAATGCTGATAAATATATCCAAAGTTTCTGCACATATATTCTGATTCTCCTGAATAATATCACCTTAAACAGTCTTTTCCTCCTGAATAGTATGGATATTTAACCTGACTTCTGTACTCAGGCTTGAGTGTCTCTGCTATAAAGACACTTTTACATATCTTTCCAAAAGCTAACTTACTGACTTCCCTGACCATGTCTGAAGTATATCCTAACAATATCAAAACCCTGCATTGTTTTACATGCCTCTTTAGCCTTGGTTTCCAAGCATTGTCTTGCGTGCACCTCACAGTATATTATTTATCTAACATTCCATTGCAAGTATACATATGTTTTCCTTGAGAAAGTAACATTCTGTATTTCTGCACCTTTCATGCTTAGCCGGCAAGATTATATTTTCCTTTCTAATAAACTGTCTTTCTTTGAAACTGAATGCATACATGAAGCACAAGTCTGACACTGTATTTTCAGGCCTATTAGTCTACCTTAATGCACAATAGTGAACTCAGTAAGAATACCCTCAGTCTAACACACAGGATGAGGACAAACCAATACAAACTATGTATCTCGACCTCACAAAGGCATTCAATATCATCCAGTACTCAGGCACCAGAGATAAAATGTCCCAGCTAAATGTTAATCCCTTATGTAACTGGAATAGTAATTTGCCTCACAAATCAAACTCAGAAGATTAAAAGACCTGTTACTAACAGTGTACCCCAGGCATCAGTTCTTGAGCCTTTCTTCTTTGGCATTTATATCACAGAGGTCAAAACTACTGTTAATGTTTTATGGCTAAACAGTTTTACTGATGATTGTAAAATTAGTGCCATCCTAAACTCCAAACATAACATCAAGATCCTCCAAGAAGGCCTTTCCCAAACCAATAGCTGGTGTAAAAATCGTGGTCTAAAACTGAATGCCAAGAAATGTATAATAGTATTCCTCCTCAAGCAATACTGTCCTTAAAACTATCACATTAACAATGCACCCCTGAAAATTAATCCAGTAGTTAATGGCCTGGGAACCTAAGTAGACATGAAAGGTCTTTTGATCACCATGTATCCACTGTTGCCAGAAAATACTTTTTCATTGCATAGCTTTTTACTAATACTATGGTGTTCAGGTCCAAGGGTGTGATCGCTCCACTTTATTCTGCACTCATCAGGACAAACATTAAGTATAATACCCACTTTGGTATGTACCTGACCAAACATTTGTCATAACTCAAATGCCCACAGCACTTTCTTAATAAGAAAATAAAGGGCTTAAACCATAAAAGCTATGCAAGCCATCTCAAAGCTTTGCCCCTTTTCTTAGTGTCATGCAGTTACTAAGGGGCAATCCCTGTTTCAAGTACAGAGCGTCAACAGACCCCATCCTTTCAGACCTACTCCATTCTTGCATATCCAACAGGGGCTTAAGCACCTGATCTAAATCTCTTTTGAAACATACACAGAACATGTTGGAGTGATAGATATGCATCACAGACAATGCCACTTCTTTGGAACTGTCTTCTTCTCCACATAAGGCAAAGGACTTTTCTTACACTATTCAAATGCAATATGAATTAATGGATAGAGAAGTACAAATTCATTCCTAGCTTAGCACCCTTGTCTGTCATGAATGGAGCAACATACAAATGTTTTTCTTGTCTCTAGGTTATTCATCCTTAAAATATAATGATTAAACAATTCAGGGGAATACATAGCTAGACTTCTAAAGATCCTTGCTAATCAACAACCTAGTAAGTACCTTTGATCCTAACTTATGAGCTTTCCTTGTATCCACATAGAAGAACTTTATTGTCACAAAACTTTTGTTTTAACCATGTCTCATATATGGTTGGGATATGAGGTTTATAGGTTTTAATCCAGCTGGAAGAAGATGGGGAAGATTGTTGCATATGCTTTAAGTATTGATGTGGCACATTTTTAAGCTTGTTGACACTTCAGTAGAGGCAACAGTTAATAAAGCTGAATATAATTGCAGAAGGTTTGATTGCATTTCTCCACATCTGATGAAACTACTATGGAAAGGCATCTGGTAATGTTTTAGGTGTTTAATTTTTTGTAGAAGTTTTTGTTGCTTTCTGATACTTTTCATAAATTGGTAGATAGATTAGTTCTCAAAGGTCTGAATTTTGATATTTGAATAGAGGCGAGTTGTTTACTCGATTGTAGTAGTTACTTTTCTGTTATTGTGATTATGCAGAAAGACTGTTTTCATTTTTATTTGAGGAAATGCTGGTAGCTAGTTTTATTTATTTATTTATTTACATTTGTTGGCCGGGAGTGTCAGACTGGACGTAGGTCCATTTTCAGCAGAGGCCCGGGGAGAAAAGCTCCACAGTTAAAATAAACAGACAGTAGTTACAATGGATTACATAGCGATTAACAATTTGATTAATATAGCAATTAATTACAAACATATTTACAGATGAAGAAAATAGTACATCAGTAGACAACTAGAATCTTTATCTGCAAAGTAAATGAAAGTGAAAATGAGCTAGATGACACTGCAACTGGTAACAATATAAAGTACTAAAGATGTTAGGATGATGCGTAAGGTAGCCATTATTGAGAAATTGTGGTAGAAGTGAGTGTAGGACAAGTATGTCTGTCAATCAATAGCTGTATTTTAGACTTCCATATTGATTTTTTACTCCTGGAAATAAATGCATCCATTTTATTATAATATTGTAAGTAGTTGTATAGTTACTGGGATGTTTGCACATAGACAAGGGATCACTATTGAAATGTACCCACTCAAAATGCCAAGTGCCTAGATAGGATCATAGGAGGTTACTAGGCTAATAGCCCTAGGGCCCTTACAAGCCTAGCCAAGAGTTTATCAAAAAAAGAAACCTCAGTCAACACCTGTAACCCCTATCAATGAGGGGCACAGGTGGAACCTGTGCAGAAAAAGACTGCAAATCCAGGAAATGTGCAGATCTGGAACATCACTCTTCGCATTTAAATATCTTTTTTGCTTGGGGGCACCTTCCAAACTTAGATATATAAATATATATATATATATAAATATATATATATATATATATATATATATATATATATATATATATATATATATATATCAGCTCTGAGATCACCGTATTCTGGAGAAAAGGGAATATTCCACTAAATGGCCATCTTGGACTTGATATGTACGAGTCCATTTTTTTCAGCCATTTAGTCTCCATGTTTTGGGACTCAAAGTAGTTGCTCCTAACATTTCTAATGGTTACCTTGGATAGGTAATGAGATTGCACCTACTTTTTCTTTCATAACCCATTTTTGATTGTGGGTGCATGGACAGGATGCCATATGGGGCTTAATATTCCACAGACAGAAGTTATTTGATTTCTTTCAGTGAACTGAAAATAATTTTGTAGTTTTTCTAGCAGTTCCAACCCATAAGACCTATTCACACATATACAGAAAGACACAGCTCCATACCTCATACACACACACACACACACACACACACACACACACACACACACACGCACGCACGCATACGCACGCACACACACGCACACGCACACACGCACACACACACATACAAACTCATGCATACACACACACACACACACACACACACACACACACACACACACACACACATGCACACATAAAATCTCACAAAACTCCCTCAGGTACATCACACATTCTTACATTGCATCTGTCACAGTGATATTGAAGGTTATCTAAATTTTATTTAAAGGCTTAATTTTCTTTTATAAGTCTTAACAAAATGACTTCTATTTTAGCATTTTATTTAATAAAACACTGTTATAAACATTTATACTGCTGTTGATTTATAGTTTGCTTTACTAGAATCAGTTCAGCAGTTTCTTGATCCTGTCTGTATTCATGTTGAAACATTTTAGCCAAAATGCCAGTGGCTGAATTGTGAAGAATGAAGAACTATGAATTTGTTTCATCTATAGATGTTTGGTGTAAATGAATCTGAGAGATTTCTGCAATGAAAACATGTCTGGTAAGGCAGCTGGACTGGTGTAGGGAGATAAATCACTGAGTTCAGTTGAGGTGGACTGAGTTTATTTAGCAGTTTAGGTACCTGCTGGAGCTGACACCATTGAAGAGATGAATGACAGCATGGTTTGCTTCTCTTCAGAGGCAGGGATAGGCTAACATGATGCTTTAGACAGGTTACCCTGGTAAGGCTGGTAGAGACAGAAGCTAAAACTGTTGTTGGGATAGATGTGCAGGTGGGTTGGGAGGCTTTGCTACCCTTGGCAGGGAAACTCCTAGGTCTGTCAAGGAGTGCCTGTATATAGAGGATGGGACCTGCACCACTTTAGTTAAATCTAGGCTTCTATATGTAGTTATGGAAACTTTCTGTCCCTGTTACTTCCCACAAAACCTGCTCTTACCAGCTAATGAGAGAGGAGCTGGCAACCCCAGCTAGGGGGTATCATCTGATAACACTGAGTAATATGTAGATTGAGTTGGCTCATGAGGGATGCTGTACTGCCCAGATCCACAACCCAATCTAGCAAATACAATGAATAGGGAGAAAAGGTAAGTAAGGTTACGTGTTTTCTTTTCCATATCTCTGTTTACTATCTGAAAAGTGTCCAACATCCCAAGGATCACTGATGGCATCTGGTAAATATTCAAACTCCAAAATGTTTGAAATTATGTCATAATGAATATGACAGATTTATGTGTCACAAGAGCAGGTCTGAGCAAGTTCACACAGACACATGCACACTTGAGGTCGACATAGCTACATATGCAGGTACACATGCACACACATACCCACCAACCCCACACGCACACACATACACACAAAGAAATAATTCCTTATCACTCATCAAACCATGCACACAGTGGCAAACTTGATTCAGTAGCAGTTGCTGGCAAAATTTAAAAAAATGGCTAGAATAACCTGTCTTGGAGGAAAGCTACATATATTGGTAAAACATGCTAATGATTCCTTGGGCAATAATGAAGTGTCATTTGGTCACTGCAGGAGTCGTTTAGAATTATCAGAAGCTTCAGCTTCAATTATTATAGCAAACAAAATGCTCATTAAAATCAGGACTTGAACTATTGTTTCACAAAACAAAAATAGTCTTTTAATGAACATATGAAATGTACCTCTGAAGTTCAAGCCCACTCTCTTACACAGTCTTGCCTTCTAATTAATTATCATCAGAATGTAAGTTCATTTAGTTAGCAGTAGGAAATGCTCATCAGCACCGCATGCCACTGCTCATACAGAGGCTAATATTCCCCGTAATTATCTGCAGACTCTTGTTTCCTTTAGTCAACAATATCTCTTTTTTGCAGGCCAACAATTTGGCATTTTCATAGCTATGATTAGTTTTACAGTAATCAATGTCAGTGCTACCACAGTTATGAATCTATTGTTCCCAGTGCTTAAAACTGTAAATCCAGCAGTCACATATTTTAAATGTTATTAGTCTTTTTTATGGAAATGCTACTGTATAAAATCAATGAACATTGACTATAAAGCAAGAATACTGTCTTGTGTTATTAACTGCACAAAGTATAGTTACATACTTAGTACCTTTGTTAAAAGTACAATACACTGTGTGTGATTAACAGAAAGAAAAAAAAAGTTCTAGAACTTTTCTTAGGAAAGCTGGTCTTGCACTTTTTAAACCTTGCTAATATTCTCAAGGTTGATGCTTCAGATAAGACTATGCTGTAATAATACTAGCAGTAGGCCAGAGACACTGGTTAACTGCTCATTGAAGGTTTATAGAAGCCTATTTTATAATTTTAATTATTTCACATTTTTGCCTTGCTAATGAGAAGAGAAACATGCCTTTGCTTTGTAGTAGGTGATAAGAAGGAGGTGCCAGAGACATAGTTTTCCAACATTATTGTCTGAATCAAGATACTAGATACAGATTCTGATGGTAATACACTGACTTATGGTAAAGTACAAGTGACAATGAAAATCTAGGAGAACCACAACAGACAAAGGTGGAAAAGATGATTAAAAAATATACCAGATGCACGGGCTGTTAGTCCACAATCTGTATACAGAATGGTAATTATTAGGCAGATTTACTTAAGCAAAATCTGTCTGGCTTCATTGCAGGTCTATAACCATTGCCTGACATACAAATTACAAATGGAGCTAATTGCAGCTGTGAGATTTTCGCCACCCATTAAGTAACTGTAACAAATGGTAATAAAGGTTGTTTGACTAGCCCTTTTATCGCCCTAATCAAATGAATAAATAAATAACCATACTCACCCTCATCTACATACTCGCTATATTACCCCTGCTCATTCATCAGATTAACATTGCTTCTCTGGGATTCTCACTTCTCTAGTATCCTCTGTCCAAATAGTGATAGTAGGGTGAGTCCATTCTGCAACTGATAGCACAAAGAATAATTAAAAATGGCTACCTCTTCCTTTAACTTGATGTAGGAAACACAAATGTTACAATTTTGAATTTTTGAATTTCAAACTGGACTGAGATTTTGGAAAACAAAGGTGGAGTTTGAATGCTGCTGCAGTGTAGAGTTTGAAGTGAGATCTCTGAGACAAAGGTAGAATTTATGTAATCAAACCTGAAGTCAGTATTCCTAAAGGAAAAAAGAAATTTTCACCTTACTGGCCTCCTTATTAAAATTGCATTTTCACATGGTTATGCAGTTGCACAAACGAATATTGCAGCAAACATGTACTACCATTTCCTATAATGGACATAATGGTCTGTCATCTTCGATCGCATCCATGCTCTGCCCTCAGACTATAAACAAACCTCACCAGCCTACCATATACTCACACTTTGAAAAGAATAGAAGACACAAAACCATGTTGTCCTTTGACTGTAGGCATACTTAAACTCCTGCGAATCTAACTTTGAAGACGTTTCACTTTTCTTTTCCTGTGTGGTTTGTTTATGTATTTATATATGTGTTTATTTAACTATGTTTCTACTTGGTCATTGTTCTAGTTGTCACTGCTAACTAAGTGAATCCACTAAATATGTGCATATTTTCATGGGCATCTTTGAAGCACGATCTCAGAAACACACATTAGACAAATGGAAATCAACAGAATTCAATTCGATCTACAGCACAAAATTCAAAAGCTCAAAATTTTACTTTATAGATCTTTTATTTATTTGTATTTGTTAACCATATAAATGTATCTACATTTTAGGTATTTTTAAGTCTCCTTTTGTATATTCCCTTAACTTACACCTGTTGTTCTTGACATGTCCATGTATTTCTTTTACCTTGAATTCTGCATAACTTACACTCATCTTACAGAGTATCCTGTCACATTTAATTGTATCGTAATTTCACATATGCAATGTCTATATTGTTTATATAATTTATATAATGTATATCATGCATGTTGTCCCAAGTTCATAATGCTTATTACCTGCATGTTTTTGCATTTGGTATCATTTAATGTGATACTGCATTCTACCTCTCCATCTAATTTAGTTCTTCTCAATTTAAGTATTGATTTTGCATTTCTCTCAAGCTAACACTGAAACTGATCTATACTGATCAGCACTCTACCTTGGTTAACAAATAAATAAATAAATAAATTAGGTTCAACCCAGAAATACACATTTACAGTCAGATCAAACATAGCACATAGCAGTCTATTTTAAAACAATTGCAATTATTCACACAGTAGTCATAGTATAGCTGTAACATGGTCAGAAAACTACACATTTTTAATTGGTTATATTTACAGTATATTACAAACAGAATTTCTTCCGAGAAAAACATTTTGGGGTGGATTTTTGTAACTCCACTGTTAAGAAGACACTTCCACTTACATTTTGTCAGTTTAGCACAGACTGTTAAAGTTAAACTGTTCTCCACTGATCATGTCTTTTCAATTGCACAATGCTAGAAGGTGATCCATATTGCTGAAATCGTCATCCATGTGTATCACACTTCAACTGCTACAAGCCTTCACATCTGATGCAGGAAGACCATGACACAAACCTGCAGAGCACTCAAAGAAAAAGCTTTTCACCCTTAACAAAAGTGGATGTGGAGGGCACCAGTGACACATTCAGCAAGGAAACCATCATCCTCCTGCTTGAAGACAGCATAAGTGGTCACTGATGAGCCAGCATCAAATGCTTTAGCCAGTGTTGGCCGAAGAAAGCATGATCGTACCTCCTTCCTTACCTACATTGGGGATTTCGGGGTGGATTTTTGTGACACAACTATTACGGAAGTACTTACATTTTGTATGTTTAAATAAAAATGCCTTTGATTCTGAGTGAAATTTAGGAAAGGGTGTAATAAATGTTTTTGTGTGAAGAGATGGTAGCCCAGATTTTAGGAGTTGATTGCTCACTGGCTGGCAAAAGGTTGGCTGGTCGAGGGCTTGTAGTAAGCACTCATTGGTCCTTCTGAGCTTTTTTAAAGTTATATCAGCTTGTACCTTCTGGTATTTAGGCCATACCTTTGACAAGAATTCTGTTTATACACACTGAGCTGAATGGAGGAGGGGCACTGACCCCAACTCTGATCTGTGATATATATAAGAATAAGTATCCGTTTTTTTTTTTTTTTTTTTTGCTTATTTTTACTAGTTATTGCTTAATTGCCTATTCTAACCATTTATAGCACTAGTTTGTCTGCTGCCTATGAATTTTTACTATATTTTATTACTATAAATTAATCTGGAGTATTGTACTGAAATTGTCTGCCTTACAGGGGCTGTTAAATCACTTTTGCTACTGTCACACTGTTTGTAAAGCCTTTTTATCTAGTTTCACTGTGTAAAAGGTATTAACTGGAAATTTTCTCTATTTGTGAAGCAGCTGTTTGTTCTGATTTCCTGCCAAGGAGTGTATCATATAACTGATTTGTTTGCATTCAAAAACATTCTGTATAGGCTCCTTACTCCTTTATCTGTTTAAAACTTTCATTTAATGTCTCACTGCTGTTTTTATGCTGTGATAAACATTTCTATAGAGTTTCTGCCTAAAATAGTACACTCAATAGCTGTAGCATAGTCCAAGTTCAGACTTGCTGTCTCTGGGCCTGTTTGCTTGTTTTCAGTGGCTTGTTTGTTCTGAGCACATGTCCCAGGCCATTTTGAATTAGCAAAAGCCTTTCTTCAACTTAGTGAGAAGATTGTGTTGATTGGTCACTGGCTGTTAAAGTTTGGCTGGTCTAGTTCTTGGAGTAAGTACTCATTGGTCCTTCTGAACTTTTTTTAAGTTGTTTCAGGTTGTACCTTCTGGTATTTAGGCCCTGCCTTTGAAAGGAATTCTGTTTATTCACACTGAGCTGAACATAGGAGGGGCACTGACCACAACTCTGATCTGTGATATAGAACAATAAGTATCCTGTTTTTTTTTTGCTCATTTATATTAGTTATTATTTATTCTAACCATTTATAGCACTTTTTATTGTCTGCTGCCTACTATTTTTACTGTATTTTATTGCTATAAACTAATCTACGCAATTGTACTAAAATTGCCTGACTTACAGGGCCTGTTAAATCAATTACTGTCACACTGTTTGCAAAGCTTTTTTAGCTAGTATCACTGTGTGAAAGGTATAATGTACCTTCGTTGAAGGTTGTGCATCAGAGCCGGCAACTCGGTACGTAAAAATCTACTGTCAATCATTAGCGGACCGGAGTTCCGCTATGGCGACCCCTAACCGGGAAAAGCCGAAAGACACAACATCAACTGTGTGAAAGGTATTAACTGGAAATTGTCCCTATTTGTTAAGCATCTGTTTGTTCTGATTTCCTGCCAAGGAGTGCATCATATTACTGATTTGTTTTACAGTTAAAAGCATTCCCTTGAGTCCCCTTGCTCTTTTATCTGTTTAAAATTTTCATTTAATGTCTCACTGGTGTTTTTCTGCTGTGATAAACATTTCTGTAGTGTTTTCTTCCTAAATTAGTGTAGTTAGTAGTTGTAGGGAAGTCGCAGTTCAGATGTGCTGTCCCTAGGCCTGTTTGTTTGTTTGTTTTTGTTTGTTTGTTTGTTTGTTTGCAGTGGTTTGTTTGTTCTGAGTACATGTCCCCAGGCCATCTTGAATTAGCAGAAGCCTTTCTTCACCTTAGTGAGAGGATGGTTTCTGGCCCAGTAATTGTAGTTTATTGCCCATTTTGGCAGTTTTTCCATATCCTTCAACTTTCTGGTTAAAAAGCCCACTTTTGGGATTGTTTCCCACCTTTCCTATAACAAGTGTAGTCCAGATACAGATTTGCTGTATCCAGGACTGTTTGTAAGCTTCTGAGTGGTGCCAAAGTCTGCTCTTCAATTTTTCCCTAAGATTGACTACTTTTCTCCTCTCCTGCACCTTTACTAGCTTATTAGTCTAGCACTTTACCAGACTTCTTGTAGCAATTATTGTAGTACACAAACGTGCTACCAGCACTAAACATTCTACAAAGAAACAGCTCCAGTACTTATTATTAATGCCCACCCCTACAGGCTTGTCTAAAGATCTATTCCCTTTGCTTTCTCCTATTAACCTAGTGAACTTGGGCATCCTGAGGCAATGTAGCAACTGCCTCATTTACACTGACAATGCTCTCCTCTTACCTCCAAACACTCAGACTTGTGAGAGATGCACTTATACAAACAAATTGGAAGCCACGCACTCTCCAGCCAAGACTGAATAGCTGGTCAGGGGGAGAAGGTCTTGCGCCACACCACATGGAACACATAGCCCTCCAGAACATACACACCAGCACTGCCTTCACATAAAAACACAAACTGCTCACCCACCTTTGCAGAGGTTCTCAATAAAACTCTACCCAAAGAGCAGATCCCCGAAGCAAAGAGGCACTCGACCACCACAACACAATACTAATGACGAGACACATAACTCTCTTAAACAGTGTGCCACTCAACCAAAGCCCAAAATAAGGTTGAATAAGGAGAAAGTAACAGTCAGCTGCCTGTCAAGCACCAGGATCTGCCACATAATGCATGCACTCAGGTCTCTCAACAACAGGTACAAATATGACTCTGTCATTGTACATGTGGGTATGAATGACCTGGGATGTACCTCCCTGGACTACATGAAAAGAGACATGGAGGAGCTCTGGGATTGTGTAACCCAGGTGGATATGACCCTAGCCCTGAGCATCCTACCATCACCCAGAATGATACCACAGTACAAGCACAAAATGATTGATTTCAACAATTGGTTAAGTCTCTGGTGTCATTCTAAGGGTATCCAGTATTTGTCTGCCTAGGATGACATGAATGACAGACTTCAATGCTATGCCAGAGAGGGCCTGCATCTGTCACCCCTCAGCTTCTGGATACTGGCCAAGGCTCTTGCCACCCATATAGTGTCTTTTTAGGTGGTGTTCCAAAGACCAAATTACCACCATAACAGCTACAAACAAATGCAATCTAAGGGTTATGCTGCTCAACACTAGAAGTCTAAATTTCAAACTGCACTCACTCAAAGCACTCCTTAAAATGGAAAACATCGATATTTGTACCGTAACAGAGACCTGGTTCAAGGCAGCAGAAAGCACCCCTGCGCTACCAGGCTATAACTCATTCCACACCTTTCAGCCCCCGAACTTGGACCAAAGCTCCAAAGTTGGTGGTGTTTCCATATTCTTAAAGGATGTGCACACTTTCAGTCTGGTAGCCCAACATAACGCATCTGAGACACTTCAGGTATCAGATGCTAACATTGGGTAAGACATTGATTCAGGTCATAGCCTGCTATAGATCCCCAACCATGTCCCAAGACTCACACTCCACATTCCTAAACACCCTGGAGAATATTAGGGTCAAACCTAATACTCTCATACTGGGCAAATTCAACTACCCCTCCATTAACCGGGAAAACTCCTCATGTACCAATACACTTGCCCAACATTTCCTGGAATTCATTAATTCCAAAGCCCTGGACCAGCTCGTTCTTACCCCCACTAGAGGTAGCAACATTCTTGACCTGGTTATTACTAACATGGGCGACAGTTGCTCTACACCAGTAGTCAAGTCAACTCCTCCCTGGTTAGATCTGACCACAAACTAATCAACACCCCCCCCCCCCGCAAAGGTTACCACCATGAAAAACTTATCCAATGCTAATTTTGGGTTCCTAAAAACAGAGGTGGCTAACTTCACAGCACCCATGCAAATGGAGATCAGTTGCATGACTGCCGAATCATACACCAATGCACTGTACGAACACCTAAACAAATGCATGGATCTCACCATACACAATAGAACCAAGACACTCTCCTCTAAAAAAAAAATTAAGTCAATCTGGTGGTCCCCTGCCATAGACAAACTCTACAACAGAAGGAGGAAACTGATGTGGAATAAGGTGAAGTCCCAAGACTGGAAAAACTCCCTTATTAGTCTCAACAAAAAATTGAGATCTCTCATCAAATCCTCTAAAACTAGCTATGAAAACAGAATTGCAGCAGATAATAAAGACAATCACATGGCCTTCTATAGTTATTTAAAGAATCTCCACAGCAATACCCAGATTTGCTCTGAGCTACTGCACAATGGAACCTCCAATACCGAGCCAACAGATATTGCCAATATACTGGTTGACAGATTCAGTGCCAACTTTACCCCCCCACAAGGGACAACTCACAATAAGAGTAGATTGTCAGACATCCAGTATTACTGCTGCACAGGTTAAAACAGCACTGTACAAAGCCAAGAATACAACTTCTATGGGACCTGACAATATCCCTGGCTGTGTTCTACATGAACTACAGAGTGAACTGGCACCTCACCTGAGTGTGCCCTATTCAATCACAGTCTCACCTCAGGCTTTCTTCCTACTGAATGGCGCACTACTACAGTCATCTCTCTCCACAAAGGAGGAGCGACTACAGACCCTGGGAACTATTGCCCCATTAGCCTGACAAATTTGATATGCAAAGCTATGGAATGCATCATCATGGGCCTGATAAACAAGGATATAGGGAATCTCCAAACTCTGGATCCCACACAGTTTGGTTTTGTGAAGGTTAGATCATGCCTGCTCAACTTAAAGAATCTCCACAGCAATACCCAGATTTGCTCTGAGCTACTGCACAATGGAACCTCCAATACCGAGCCAACAGACATGGGTGACAGTTGCTCTACACCAGTAGTCAAGTCAACTCCTCCCTGGTTAGATCTGACCACAAACTAATCAACACCCCCCCGCAAAGGTAACCACCATGAAAAACTTATCCAATGCTAATTTTGGGTTCCTAAAAACAGAGGTGGCTAACTTCACAGCACCCATGCAAATGGAGATCAGTTGCATGACTGCCGAATCATACACCAATGCACTGTACGAACACCTAAACAAATGCATGGATCTCACCATACACAATAGAACCAAGACACTCTCCTCTAAAAAAAAAAATTAAGTCAATCTGGTGGTCCCCTGCCATAGACAAACTCTACAACAGAAGGAGGAAACTGATGTGGAATAAGGTGAAGTCCCAAGACTGGAAAAACTCCCTTATTAGTCTCAACAAAAAATTGAGATCTCTCATCAAATCCTCTAAAACTAGCTATGAAAACAGAATTGCAGCAGATAATAAAGACAATCACAAGGCCTTCTATAGTTATTTAAAGAATCTCCACAGCAATACCCAGATTTGCTCTGAGCTACTGCACAATGGAACCTCCAATACCGAGCCAACAGATATTGCCAATATACTGGTTGACAGATTCAGTGCCAACTTTACCCCCCCACAAGGGACAACTCACAATAAGAGTAGATTGTCAGACATCCAGTATTACTGCTGCACAGGTTAAAACAGCACTGTACAAAGCCAAGAATACAACTTCTATGGGACCTGACGATATCCCTGGCTGTGCTCTACATGAACTACAGAGTGAACTGGCGCCTCACCTGAGTGTGCCCTATTCAATCACAGTCTCACCTCAGGCTTTCTTCCTACTGAATGGCGCACTGCTACAGTCATCTCTCTCCACAAAGGAGGAGCGACTACCGACCCTGGGAACTATTGCCCCATTAGCCTGACAAATTTGATATGCAAAGCTATGGAATGCATCATCATGGGCCTGATAAACAAGGATATAGGGAATCTCCAAACTCTGGATCCCACACAGTTTGGTTTTGTGAAGGTTAGATCATGCCTGCTCAACTTGGTTAAATTCTTTGAGTGAGTCAACAGAGCTGTGGATGAAGGCAAGATGGTTCATACCGCCTGCCTTGATCAGGCCAAGGCCTTTGATACCATTCCCCACTCAGGAATAAGAAAACCTCACTAAGCTAGACATCAACTCCTACATCACTAGGTGAATTGCAGACTGGCTCACAGGTAGAACCTACAGTGTGAAAGTAGCTGACTTTAAGTCAGACTGCCAACCAGTCATGAATGGAGTCCCACAGGGTCCTGTACTGGGTCCTCTCCTGTTTCGTATCTACTTCTCTGAAGTCCAGGCCAACACAAAGGGACTCTGGCTGACAAAGTTCACAGATGATTCCAAGTTGGGAGCTATTATTAACTCCCTGAGTGATGTTGACATCCTACAGAAAGGCCTCACTGAGACCAATGACTGGTGTCAGAATGGCCTTAAGCTCAATGGCAAAAAATGTGTAGTCATCCCCTTTGGGAAAAACCCATTACCCAAGAATTACCACATCTATGGTAGTCCACTGAACACAGAAGGCATTATAAGAGATCTGTGAACACAGGTTGACAGCAACCTCTCTTTTGACCACCACATTGCCACTGTGGTCAGAAAGCCCTTCTGTGTGGCACATCTCATTACTAAGATTTTGCATCCTGGAAGAAAGAGGTCATTGTCTCCTTCTACTCCTCTCTGATTAGGCTACTCATTGAGTACAATGATCCATTTGGCATGTACCTCACTAAACACCTGCAACAACTGGAGAGGCCACAAAAGTACCTCACAAAGAAGATCCTAGGCTTTAAAAATTTGTCCTATATGGACAAACTAAAAAATCTCCAACTATTCTTTGTCTCATATCGTCAACTTAGAGGCGATCTCTGCTTGACTTACAAAGCCATGTCTGACCCAGCTCTGTTAGAAATGCTACATCTAAAGAAATCCCTCCACACCACATGCTCCAGGGACCACAACCTCATTACCACAATCAGCAGAACATGCTGGAGGGACAGGTTCATAACCTAAAGACTGCCCATGCTATGGAATAGACTTCCCATACATGTCAAGCAGAGCACCTCACTGGCCCTCTTCAAGAGAAATATTGATGAGTGGATGGGAAATAGAAAATTCACCCCAGGGATCACTCCAGTGGCTTTACTCAACAGAGGCACTGGGAAATAAGGTTGGATGGCACAATGCCAGGGTAATCCTATGGGCTAGCCTTATAAAGGCATCAGGGCCATTAGCCTAGTACACACCTATGAACTTATGAACCTATGATTGTGTTGATTGGTAACTGGCTGGTAAAGGTTGGCTGGTCTATGGTTTGGAGTAAACACTCATTGGTTCTTCTGAGCTTTTTTTAAATTGTTTCAGGTAGTACCTTCTGGTATTTAGGCCCTGCCTTTGAGAGGAATTCTGTTTATTCACACTGAGCTGAAATGAGCTGGGGTACTGACCACAACTCTGATCTGTGATATATAACAATAAGTTTCCTGATTTTTGCTTATTATTACTAGTTAGTGCTTATTCTAACCATTTATATCACTTTTTCTTGTCTGCTGCCTACTATTTTTACCGTATTTTATTGCTATAAACTAATCTGCACTATTGCATTGAAATTGTCTGCCTTACAGAGCCTGTTAAATCACTTTTGTTACTGTTACACTGTTTGTAAAGCTTTTGTAGCTAGTTTCATTGTGTGAAAGGTATTAACTGGAAATTTTCTCTATTTAAGCATCTGTTTGTTTGATCTGATTTCCTGCCAAGGATTGTATCATATAACTGATTTGTTTGCAGTTAAAAGCATTCTCTAGAGTCTTGATGTTCCTTTATCTGTTTAAAACTTTCATTATGTGTATCACTGTTTTTTTTCTGCTGTGATAAACATTTCTGTAGTGTTTCTGCCTAAAATAGTTAGTTAGTACCTGTAGCATAGTCCCAGTTCAGATTTCTGTCCCTAGGCCTGTTTGTTTGTTTGCATTGGCTTGTATGTTCTGAGCACATGTCCCAAGCTGTCTTGAATTAGCAGAAGTCTTTCTTCGCCTTAGTGAGAGAATTGTTTTGATTGGTCACTGGCTGGTAAAGGTTGGCTGTTCTAGGGCTTGGAGTAAGCACTCATTGGTCCTTCTGAGCTTTTTTAAGCTGTTTCAGGTTGTACCTTCTGGTATAAGGTTCTGCTTTGTGAGGAATTCTGTTTATTAGCACTGTGCTGAAGAGAGGAGGGGCACTGACCACAACTCTGATCTGTGCTATATAACAATAAATATCCTGTTTTTTTTTCCTTATTTTTACTAGTTATTGTTTATTCCAACCATTTATAGTGTTTTTATATTGTCTGCTGCCTACTATTTGTTACTGTATTTTATTGCTATAAACTAATCTGCACTATTGTACTGAAATTGTATGCCTTACAGGGCCTGTAAAATAACTTTTGTTACTGTCACACCATTTGTAAAGCATTTTAGCTAATTTCATTGTATGAAAGGTATTAACTGTAAATTTTCTCTATTTCTTAACTATCTGTTTGTTTGTTCTGATTTCCTGCCAAGGAGTGTATCAGATAACTGATTTGTTTGCAATTAAAAGCATTCTGTACAGTCTCCTTGCTCCTTTATCTGTTTAAAACTTTAATTTAGTGTCTCACTGCTGTTTTTCTGCTGTGATAAACATTTCTGTAGTGTTTTCTGCCTAAAATAGTGTAGCTAGTAGCTGTAGCATAGTCCCAGTTCAGATATTATGTCTCTGGGTGTGTTTCTTTGTTTGTTTGTTTGTTTGAAGTGGCTTATTTATTCTGAGTCCATGTCCCAGGCCATCTTGAGTTAGCAGAAGCCCTTCTTCACCTTAGTCAGAGGATTGTGTTGACTGGTCATTGGCTGTTAAAGGGTGGCTGGTCAAGGCTTTGAGTAAACACTCATCGGTCTTTCTGAGCTTTTCTTAAGTTGTTTCAGGTTGTACCTTCTGGTATTTAGGCCCTGACTTTGAGAGGAAATCTGTTTATTCACACTGAACTGAACGGAGGAGGGGCACTAACCACAGCTCTGATCTTGATATATAACAATAAGTATCCTTTTTTTTTTTTGCTTTTTTTTACAAGTTATTGCTTATTCTAACCATTTATAGTACTTTTTTATTGTCTGCTATCTACTGTGTTTTACTGTATTGTATTGCTATAAACTAATCTGCATTATTGTATTGAAATGGTCAGCCTTACAGGGCATGTTAAATCACTTTTGTTACTGTCACACTGTTTGTAAAGCTTTTTTAGCTAGTTTCACTGTGTGAAAGGTATTAACTTGAAATTGTCTCTGTTTGTTAAACATCTGTTATCTTGTTCTGATTTCCTGCCAAGGAGTGTATCATATAACTGATTTATTTGCAGTTAAAAACATTCTCTAGAGTCTTGATCCTCCTTTATCTGTTTAAAACTTTTATTAAGTGTCTCACTGCTCTTTTTCTGCTGTGATAAACATTCCATAGTGTTTTATGTCTAAAATAGTGTAGTTAGTAGCTGTAGCATAGTCTCAATTCAGATTTACTGTCTCTGGGCCTGTTTGTTTTCAGTGGTTGGTTTGTTCTGAGCACATGTCCCAGGTCATCTTGAATTAACAGAATCCTTTCTTCACCTTAGTGAGAGGATTGTGTTGTTTGGTCACTGGCAGGTAAAGGTTGGCTGGTCTAGGGTTTGGAGTAAGCACTCATTGGTCCTTCTGAAATTTTTTAAGTTGTTTCAGGTTGTACCTTCTGGTATTTAGGCCCTGCCTTTGAGAAGAATTCTATTTAGTCACACTGAGCTAAACGGAGGAGGGGCATTGACCATAGCCCTGATCTGTGATATATAGCAATGGGTATTGTGTTTGTTTATTTATTTATTTGCTTATTTTTACTAGTTATTGCTTATTCTAACCATTTATAGCACTTTTTTATTGTCTGCTGCCTACCATTTTGTACTGTATTTTATTGCTATAAACTAATCTGCACTATTGAACTGAAACTGCCTGCTTTACAGGGCCCACTAAATCACTTTTGTTACTGTTACATTGTTTGTAAAGTGGTTTTAGCTAGTTTCGCTGTGTGAAAGGTATTAACTGGAAATTTTCTCTGTTTGTTAAGCAGCCATTTGTTTGTTCTGATTTCATGTCAAGGACTGTATCATATAACTGATTTGTTTGCAGTTAAAAGCATTCTCTAGAATATCCTTGCTCCTATATCTGTTTCAAACTTTCATTTAGTTTCGCACTACTGTTTTTCTGCTGTGATAAACATTTCTGTAGTATTTTCTGCATAAAACGGTGTACTAGTAACTGTAACATACTCCCTGTTCAGATTTGCTATCACTGAGCCTGTTTCTTTGTTTGAAGTGGCTTGTTTGTTCTGAGCACATTTCCCAGGCCATCTTCACCTTAGTGAGAGGCTTGTGTTTATTGGTTACTGGCAGGTAAAGGTTGGCTGGTCTAGGGCTTGGAGTAAGCACTCATTGGGCCTTCTGAGCTTTTTTAAAGTGGTTTCAGGTTGTACCTTCTGGTATTAAGCCCCTGCCTTTGAGAGGAATTATATTTAGTCACACTGACCTGAACAGAGGATGGGCACTGACCACAACTTTGATCTGGGATATATAACAATAGGTATCCTGTTTTTTTTATTTATTTTTGCTTATTTTACTAGTTATTGCTCATTCTAATCATTTATAGCACTTTTTTTATTTTCTGATGCCTACTGTTTTTTACTGTATTTTATTGCTATAAGCTAATCTGCACTATTTTAATGAAATTGTTTGCCTTACAGGACCTGTTATATCACTTTCATTACTGTCACACTGTTTGTAAAGCTTTCTTAGCTAGTTTCACTGTGTGAAAGGTATTAAATAGAAATTGTCTCTATTTGTTAAGCATCTGTTTGTTCTGATTTCTTGCCACGGAGTGTATCATATAACTGATTTATTTGCGGTTAAAAGCATTCTTTAGAGTCTCCTTGCTCCTTTATTTGTTTAAAACTTTAATTTAGTGTCTCACTGCTGTTTTTCTGCTGTGATAAACATTTCTGTAGTTCTGCCTAAAACAGTGTAGCTAGTAACTGTAGTATAGTTTCCCACCCTCCCTCCCTATTGGTGTGTTATGCTCATGATTGGTAGCATTGCAGTTCCCCACCCCTAGTGTAAACTTTATCTGAGACACTCCTCCAAGTCCAATCTCATTAGCTCATTCTACCTAATACAGGAGAACATTTGGGAACGCCAACCCACTTAGTTTCTTAACCTTGAATTATCTCCTTTCTCCCTTTCTACTTTACTAAAAAAAATTATTCAGCTGCTTTTACAGTATTTGTGTTTCCTCCCCCTACTCTATCACTTCATATTGGCTTTTCTGCTACTTGTTCTTGAAAGTGTTCAACTGCATCTTCCCTGCTGCATTTATTACTGCTTGTTTTTAGCCTGTTTAAATTTTAAGTGTTATTCTAAGCCTCTTAGTTTTGGTTTAAGCACTTGGGCTTTAGGCCTACCCCTTACCTCTCCCTGGCCTCTCACTCAGATTCTCACAAATATGTAGGGACAATTTCCTACAGTTTCTCCTGCCAGCCTGGTTAATGTGGGCATCCTGGGACAGTGTAGCAACTGCCTCATGTACATGGACAACCATCTGCTACTACCTCCTAGGAATACAATTTATGATTGATGCAATTACATAAATAAGCTAGTGTCTATGCTCTGTCCCACACAAGCCAGCATATCTAGCATTGAGTAGGTTGTCAACACAATCACTACACCTCAAACACCATCCACGACTACACAACACACACCCACATATGCAGAGGTTCTCAACAAAAACAAATCCAAGCAAAGGAGACCGCAGAGGAAAAAACGCATGAGAACTCCACAACCCTCCACACCACATACCATGCATAGTCCATACACCAGTGTCTCATAACTACTAAGTCCTAACCATAAACCCAACATATTAGTCATAGGAGACTCCATTGTGAGACACACAGATGTGACTCTCACCAGGCTGCATAAGGAGAAAGTCACGTTTAGTTGTTTGTCAGGTGCCAGAATTCACAATATCACACACACACTCAAGTCTCTCAACAACAGGTACTGTTATGACTCTGTCACAGTCCATGTTGGCATGAATGACTTGAGACGTACCTCCCTGAACTAGTTGAAGAGAGACATGATTGAGCTCACTGAATATGCGTCCCAAGCAGGTATGTCCCTAGCCTTAAGCAGCATTCTACTGTCACCCAAAATGATGCTTCAATGCAAACAGAAAATGACTGACTTTAACAATTGGCTTTGTTTTTGGTGTCATTCCAGGGAGATCCAGTGCCTGACAGCCTGGAAGATGTGATCAACAGACCATAATGCTTTGCTAGAAATGGCCTGCATCTCTCTCACTTGGGCCTCAGGCTTCTGGCAAAGGCCCTTGCCTCCCCCACAGTGCCTTTTTTAGGAAAAGTCATGAGGTCGATACTACCAACATAAATATTTCAACGTAATGCAAATTAGAGGTCATGCTACTAAATGCTAGGAGTCTAAACATGAAACTGCACTCATTGCAAGCATTCCTAACCCTAGAAGATGTTGACATTTGTGCAGTCACAGAAACATGGTTCAAAGCTGAGGACAGCACCCCAGCCTTACCTGGTTACTCATCTTATCATACATTCAGATCCAAAAATGTGGGCAGCAAAGCCAAAGGAAGTGAAGTTTCAACATATATTAAAGACACACACACCTCCAGGCTTATCAAACAGTATGATGCACAGGAGACACTCCAGGTGCAGTGAACCATTGACAAGACCCCTATTCAAATTATAGCTAGCTACAGGCCCCCAAATTTGACTCAAGATGCCCACTCCACCTATCTGGAACTCTTCAAATATATCAAGATTCAACCCTTTATCCTGATCCTGGGTGACTTTAATTACCCAAACATAGATTGTAAAAACTATTCATGCCAGAACACAAATGCCCAGAGATTCCTCAATTTTATCAATGCAAATGCCTTGGAACAGCTAGTCAGTACTCCCACAAGAGGTGATAATATCTTGGACTTGGTTTTAACCAACACGAGTAACCACTGCAGCACCCCTATGTTATCATCCTCCCTGGTAAGATCAGACCATAAAGAGGTCACTTTCAAAGTCACCATCTCCCCTGAGCCCCCTCTAGCTAGGGTCAAACAAAAAAACTTCTCCAAAGCTGATTACAACCTCCTGAGGGATGGTATAAACAGCTTCACAGCCTTCTCCCCCACTGTAAGAACTGGCACCAATGTCCAAATCTACACCAAAGTATTATATGAGCATTTATATGGAATCAGCAATAACTGACAGGACAAAGTCATCCTCTGCAAGGAAGAGTAAATCTGTCTGGTGGACATCTACAATAAATAAACTATATAACAAAAGGAAAAAAAATTGTTGTCCAGGACCAAGAAGGAGCAGGTGCCCAATTGGAAGCAATCTCTCCTTAGCCTGAACAAGCAAATAAGAGCACTAGTGAAATCCACTAAATACAACTTCAAGTCCTTGCCACATCTACTAGAGACAACCATAAGGCCTTCTTCACATGTATCCGTAATCTCAAAGGAAGCACCCAGATCAGTTCAAAACTGGTGTTCAAAGACACCACATACACAAATGTGTAGATATAGCAAATCTACTGGCTGACAGATTTAGTAAAAACTTCTCCTCTCTGTCCCCCCATCAGTAAATCAGAACATCCCCAGTACCTGCCCCCACCCTTTATCTCTGCCCTCTCAAAGACATAAAATAGAGTCTCCATGGGACCCGATAACATTCAGGCTGAATCCTACATGAACTCAGGTATGAACTTGCAGCAACATTAGGGACCCTATTCAACCAAAGCCTGAGTACCAGCTTTGTCCCAACTGAGTAGAAGACAGCCATCCCTTTACACAAAGGTGGAGTGTCCACTGATCAAGGAAATGACAGATCCATCAGCCTAACTAGCCTAATCTCCAAGGCCATGGAACGGATTATCATGGACCTCATTAATAGGGACATTAGCAACCTCCATACACTCGACCCCACACAGTTTGGCTTTGTTAAAGGGTAGTCATGTCTGTTAAATCTGTTTGAGTTCTTTGAGACAGTCACAAAATCCATGGATGAGGGGAAGACAGTGCACACCACCTACCTTGACCTGGCCAAAGCCTTCAACACTATTCCCCACCCAAGCATAGTAGATAAATTCTCTCAACTAGGTAACAATCCATATGCTACCAGATGGGTAGCAAACCGGCTCACTGATAAAACCCACCTAATCAAAATAGGGTAAGCTATCTCAAACAGTAGACCCGTAACAAGTGGTGTACCTCAAGGATCAGTCTTGGGGCATCTATTATTCAGGATATACTTCTCTGAGATGCAGGCCAAAACCAGTGGGCTATGGCTAACCAAGTTTGCAGATGACTGCAAGCTGGATGCAGTCATCAATTCCCCAAGTGGTGTGGACATCTTCCAAGAGGGTCTTACCCAAACAAATGACTGGTGACAGAAACACGGCCTCAAGCTGAAAGCCAAAAAAATGCATCATCAACCCTTTGGGGAGAGTAATGTCCCCACATATTATCACATTAATAACAATGTCCTAAGTACACAATCAGTAGTGGGGGATTTAGGCATCCAGGTTGATAGCAAACTGACATTTGACCACCATGTTGCTTCTGTTGTGCAGAAAGCTTTCTACATGGCCCACCTCATAAATAGGGGTATCTTATCCTGGGACAAAGAGGTCATAACATCCCTGTATTCTTCCCTTATAAGGTTGATTATTGAGTACAATGTCCCCTTAGGCATGTACCTCACAAAGCAAATGCAGCAGCTGGAGAGACCACAGAGGTTCCTCACCAGGAGAATCCAGGGCCTCAAACACCTACCCTATACAGATAGGCTAAAAGGTCTGTCTACTCAGTTTCATACAGACTTTTCAGAGGTGACCTCTGTCTGGCATACAAAGCAATTTCAGTCCCCATCTTGATGGGACTGCTGCATATCCGCAAGTCAAGCTCCACTCGAGCAACCCATACGAATGACCTCAACCTGGTCTATGATATCAGTAGGACTTGTTGGCAGGACAGATTTGTGCCCTAGAGACTCTCCATCTGTGGAATAGACTCCCTCTCTACGTCAAGCAGAGTACCTCATTATCCCTTTTTAAGCGCAACCTGGATAACTGCATGGGAAACAGAAAATACACCCCTGGGATTCCACCTGTGTCCCTGCTGAACAGGGGATCTGGGTGCTGACTTGTCTAAACATGGGCTAAACTCTTGGCTAGCCTTATAAGGGCCTCAGGGCCAGTAGCCTAGTAACTTCCTATGATCCTATGATCCTATGAATAGAGAAGACATGCTCATTGGAGAGCAGTTTTATCTTTAAATGTCTGTGCTAAACTGCCAAACTTTTTATGTCAACATTTTTGACATGATATTCTTTCACAACTACAGACCTCAATAGTACATCTTTCCCCTGTACCACTAAACAAGGATGTTAAGGAATTACGTTATCTCAAACAATGTCCTTAAACCCCCAAATAAAGACATAAGTCAATAAAGTGTTATCACAGTTAAAACTCTCTCACATAATGTGTAATCTTCCCATTTCTGAGGCCAAGCTTTCTGGGTCTATATCATTTCTTCGCACTGACAGTTCAACGAACATTTCTTTGGAAATGCCATTCGTCAAATTCTGCTCATGTGGGGGGACTGCAACCCCCACAACCTCGACTAATCATATATATCAACTCTGAGATCACACTATAGTGGGGAAATGGCAAATTTTCCTATTCTCACAGTACTGCAATCTCAGTATGAACAGTTCAACGAACAGCATTTTTGATGTAAATTCATTGAAAATGTTGTTCGCTAAACTGATTTTTCACTGAACTGATAGGGACCCGGCATTCCATAGATATCAATGTACTCATGCATAGGATAGAATATGGCCTACTTCAATAACCAAATTCTCAGCAGAGAACACTTTTCTCTTTCATACTACTGATAACCAAATATGTATTACATACAGCTAGCAAGCAAAAGGGAGATTCACTGAACTATAAGTGAGAAGGGCAAATGGTTGCCAGTGTCACTTGGTGCCTTACTATTGTAAATACCTAGATTTATAATCTTTTTTTTAGCACAAGATACTGTCCACCTCTAAAAAAATCTATTTAATCATGAGTAAACTTACAGTTTAAGAAATTCTGATTCCCTAAAGCTGAGAAGCCCCTTCTTCATTTGAATTAAGCACTACTGAGAAAGTTTTCTGCAGAGTTCTCCAGTAAGTTGAAATAAAATAAATCACAATATTAGGAGACTCAACAACATATCTATTTTTCCAGAAGATATACCAGGAATACCTGAAGAAACTGCAAATGTTTTAGAATATGGGTAAATAGATCAGATTCATAGTTAGTCTTTGGATTATTGTAAAAAAAATACCTTGAAATGTGTTAATGTTTGTTAATTTTCTAATATTCAAAATTTTTGAAAATTTACTGTCTGCTCATGTTCTAATGTTTAAACTGTCATCATCATATATGCTTGTTCATTGATAATGTTCAAAATGCCCTTATCAAAACCACCCTTAGGTATTGTGTCTGTTCACATGTTAATGTGCAAGATAAATCTATGTTTGAATGTAAAATCATCCTTTTGTTATGTCATTGCTGTAAAGCACTGTATTTTTATATTGTACTGCCATTATTTGGCCCTGGTCATGAGTGCCCTTGGGCCAGTTCACTTACCTGGTTAAGAAAGGTAAAATAAGGAAGTAAATAAATGAATATTTTCCTCATGAACAATTCCACTAAAATTATACATGCAGACATATGGACAAATCCCTGATCTATGGAGTTTACATGAGTGAGAGGCTTCATCAGTTTGACCAGTAGTATGTGTAAAATAATGGAGAGACTCATATTAGAGGTTTTTATTTATTTATTTTATTTATTTTACATTTGTTTACCGGGAAAGTCTGACTGGACAACATATCCATTTTCAGCGGAGGCCCGGGGAGAAAAGCTCCAAGACATACAAAGAATTAAAACTTAACAATTTTACAAAAGAAAAGTTAACAAGTTTAACATATCACATAATATTTTGTAAGAGAAACAATAAAAAAAGTTACATTTCATTTTATGAAGAAAAACATGTTACAGTTGTTGGAATATTAGACAGGATAGAAAAAAGACAGACTAGTAGCTACGATTACTTTTGAGGAGAAGAAAAAGTTCCGTAGGTAGTTCTGTTCTAGCTGGTTACTTTAGTGCAGGCTTTACCAAGGTAGGTAACAGCCATGTGCATAGGCTATGGGATTATTAATAAGAGATATGTAGAGAGAGAGAAGAGAAAACTAGAAGTAAATATGCTTGTGTAGTGAGGTTCCAGGGATGGATCTAGAAGGGATTTTAGTTAAACTACATACGATTATAGTAGAAGAGACTAGAAGTATTAAGTTTTTTAAAGTATTTATCTAGTATGGTATGAGTTAGATGGTGTTATGGTTATTTTTAATTTAGTAGTTTTTTTATCCTGGTTCAGTACATGGGCATATCCATGAGGGAGATAGGTGAGCTTTTAGTATTTTTTTGAATGGCTCTGCATTAGTATTTGTTTTGATGTGTAATGGAAGACTATTCCAGGCTTTGGTGATGTAAGAGGAGTATAGGGAATCTCCAGAGTGATTTTTGCTTTTTGTTATTTCTAATAGTGCCTTATTGCTAGAACGAAGAAGACATTTATTGGAATAGTTTGTCAGTATGTTCTTTAGGGCTGGAGTTTTTCAGGCTGGTTTATAATATGGCGGGACATTTTGAGCTGATTGTATTTTAGCAGTGAGGGGAATTCAAGCCATGAAAGTTTTCTAAGAGAGTGGCCGCGGTGGGATCTATAGTTGGCACCTACTGCAAATTTTGCTATTTTATTGTAACAGATTATCCTGAATGACACAGTGGCATTAATTCTAATGGACAAGGAGTATTATGAATTTGTTAAGGAGAGAACTTTTTTTGAATCTCTGTATTTTTTTGAAGAGGTAAACACAGCACTTGATGAAGGATTGTTCATGCATGCTGCATACATTGACCTTAATAATGCATTTGACAATAGCCGACAGATTTAAAAAATGACAATCCATATATAACTCAAAGGGTAAAACACTAAGTAACAGAACACAGTAGGACAAGGTGGTGGGATTAGTTATCTATTCCAAAGGGGACTGTAGCATGTGATATCATACATATGCATGTATGCTAATGGCTAACTACAAGAAGTTCATGTTATATGGTGTACTTCTTTCTAGAAGCAGAGGGATGACCTCATGGAGGCTGGAAACACATCCACAGATTCTGTATTGTTTATTGTGATAAATAAACAGATTTTACACTGATAACAGAAATGAAGAAATACATAGTAGACGGAATGAAGTATATTTGTTTTCAAGTGTATCTGCTTGAATGTATGAACCTATCATTTGCAGGTAAAAAAAAAATGCTATAGCACTTGTCAACAGGATTTTTTTCACTGCATAGCAACTGAGAACAAAAGTGGAAGCTTTGGGACAAGAAATTTTCTTTATTCCTTATTGCAGGTGGAATGGCCAGGAATCCCCAAAACAGATACACCGTGTCACATTTCTGCATGTCACCAAGGAATATTATTAAATGCATTTAATAGCTTTTCCTTTCTTAAAGATGAAAAAGGTAAAATTGCAACAATTAAAAATATTTAAAGTTATTATGAGCCTACAATGAAGTTAATTTGTTTGACATGCATTTTTTGCAAGAATCCAAGATTCTACCAAGACTATGACTGCCTAATTTACTGAGTTAAAGTAGTTATGCAAAGACTAAATTTGTTGAATTTCATGATCCATTAAGAAGATAATAGTTTACAGTGCAAGAAATGAACTAACAATAGGCAGGCTATTAAGAGAAGCAAATCTGACCTTAACAATAGCTGTTAAAGCAAACAGAATAACACGCAGTTGAATGATTTAACTGATGAAATGGCCTTGTGCAATATAAATTCTAAGACAAATAAAAAGCCAATAAAATGAGAAATAGAGTAAGAATGTATTTAAAAACAATTGTGAAAAGAATGGGAGCCATAAAATGCAAGCGGTATATGATGCAATTGAAATTCCAGCCTAATATACAAGGTGCTGCATTTAATCAGTCTAGTGAAGCTGTGGTCCTGAGAATCTTTTTGCAAAGATATACGAAAGAGAAGTCGTGTGCTCAAAAAATTATTTCTCTTGGACAAAACTTTAATAAAATTAGCTTATGCAGCTATTGAAGTGAAAAGAATTGTTGCTATGAATTCTGAGAAATCAGAAATAATGATATAAAATATGTCAGACTTTTTGTGACAAATGATAAGAATTAGTAAAGTGCTGAATGTGCTGAAAGTAATATTAAAGCAAGGATTAATAGGCTTTTTTTCAAGGAAATCATTGTACAATGAGTCACATAGCTTATCAGGCATGCACTAGGCATTAAATAGTGTCAACAGTACAAGCAAAATTCATCATAATAAAGTGAATTAAAGTAATAGGAAGAAACCATAATAGGCTGCTTCACAGCTGGAGGAGTACTAGAGGAGAACAGGTAGCCAGTGGACAGATATTCTAATGAAGGGAGGCTAGCATGACTAAGTCAATGTGCTCTCACACTCAGTTAGTACTACATAGCTGCATTTTGTACTTATCCAGCACTAGGTATACCAGCCATCACACACACACACACACACACACACACACACACACACACACACACACACACACACACACACACACACACACACACACACACACACACACACACACACACACTATGAGGTTGTACAACAAAGTGCTAATACTGTTCATCATATGCATGGGGGGGAAGGTATAGAGATAGGTAAGCATCAAAGGAAAGAACAGCAAGCAGAGACAAGTGGGTCATATTATACATAAGGTATGAAAGGTATGATTAAGAAAGGGAAACCTTTATTTTTTTAAAGCATCCCTGTTTTCATATATAAAAAGAAAAGTAGGTGAGAAAGATCATGACAGAAGGCTGTAGAGGGGCCACAGGGAGAAGGGCAGGTAGTAGGTGCAGACAGAAAAACATAAAGCAAAGAGATAGATAGGTGTGGTATTCATACTAAAATGAGGAGGGCAGTGGATAGAGAGTGAACACAAATATAAAGAGGGTGACTGAGTGGTGATGCTGTTGGGTGGATAATGTATGAGGAATAAGGAATGACATAACAGTGGAAAAATATATTGATGTGAATATGGTAGAGTTCTGTCATGGTTTGATGGCAGGCTAGCCATTACTTACCTGGGTAGCTGATGTTAGAGTCTGGTTACTCCTCCTGTGGCCCAGTAGGTTGGTTCTATCAGCCACACAATCCCACAATGTCAGAAGGTGTGCAACATACATATACATATACAAATATTTCAAGCACGGGCATTAAAAGCCCTTCTAGTGTGTTAATATACCATAACACTTGTTCCCATAATAAGTGTCCAGGCTGTTCTTAAAAATATCTAAACTAGTACTTGCTTTAATGTAATTTGGTAGTCTGTTCCATGCATCAGCTACTCTGTCAGAGAACCAATTAGTACACTTCTCATTCCTATAGAATCTTCTGCATAGGATGTCTGATGATTCTCTAGTACTTTTTGATAACGCCAAACATTCCCAGAGGTAGTTGTCTCTAAATGCCCTATATACTTGAATAAGATATCCTTTTAGATATCTATAAAAGACACTGTACAAGTTCAGATATTTTAGTCTTTCACAATAAATTATATTTTCACATCCATGGATGTCTTTGGCATATTTCCACTCCACTCTTTCCAGTTTAATCATGCTTATTTTCGTATAGGGATTCCATACTGTTATTCCATACTCAGGTTTGGGTCTAATGCAACTAACAAACAATGACTTCATCGTTTTTGATTTCCTAGACTTTATAAATCTTTTTATACAACCTATAATTCTATAACTATCATTAACCCACTGGTTGATATGATTAGAAAAACTCATATCTGAATCTACCCATATACCAAGATCCTTAAATGAGTCTACAGTTTCAATTGCTGTGTGCTGTATTAAATATTCACCTTTCAGTTTATGTCTCCCAAATCTCATATGCTTAGTTTTTGATGTATTTATCAGCATATTATTCTCCTGTGCCCAAATGGTCAATTTAATCAAGTTATTTTGCAGACATGCTTTATCTGTAACATATGTAATCAGTTTACCTAATTTCAGGTCATCTGCATATAGACAATAGAACACCTCAGATGAAAATGTTAGGTCAGAAAGATACAATCTAAACAAGTAAGGGCCTAAGACACAGCCCTGTGGACACCCTGGCTGCAACCAAGGATTTCACCTGTCCAGTTGCTGCATGGGGTCTATATTATAAGAACGTTTAAATATTCGAACACCATATGGGTGACACCAAATGGTCAAAAATTTAAAACCCCGCAATTTTGAACGGAGATTGCCGTAGGGAATTCTTGCCTTTACTTCAACATAGTGTGATCTCAGAGATGGTATATATAAGTAGCGGGGGATGTGGGGGGTGCAGGGGGGCTTGACCACCTGCTCAGAGCGATCAGGTAGGTTTTCTTTTATTTTTACATTTTTTATTTTGGTTTTGATGTTTTACAACTTCACTCATATGGTGTCTCCCATATGTTTTTGAAGTTCTAAAACTTCATTCTTATAATATAGACCCACTGTATGATACTTGCCATGTCCTATTTGTAAGCCATGCAGCTACCAATCTTATCAAGAGTACATCAATACCTAGTTGTACTAATTTATTGATTAGTGTTTTGTGTATGACCATATCAAATGCTGAAGTTAAATCTATATAAATTACATCACAGCACAATTTGTTATTCATAGTTCTTATTATATTGTTATTGAACATCATGTTACAGGTAGTAATAGATCTGTTTTCAACATATGCATGCTGATATATGGTTTCAAGTCCCAACCTATCCAGTTCTGACAATAACTTATCCAATATTACCTTCTTCATTATTTTCCACAACATGAAAGTAGACTTAAGGGTCTATATGACTTTGGGTTTGTCCTACTCCCCTTTCCCTTGAAGACAGGTTTAATAACGCATGTCTCCAATCTTGAGGAATCTCCCCATATTTATATGACCTAGTGAATAATACATATAATGGTACTGTAAGTTCTTTCTGAAGTGTTCTCAGGTCATTGTTACTAATTCCATCTCCTCCCTGTGCTTTGCTTGGATCCAGTTTTGGCAGTTCTTTTTCAATATAATCTAATTTGATTCCAGTATCTGTGGTTACCTGGATGTCACCAGTACAACTTATTACCCCTTTTGTGGAGTCAAAACGATTTGCATAAGATTTTGTAAATATATCTATAATCTGTTGTGTCAGAGAATAAATTTTAGAATCTGCCCACAGTTTATCAATTTGTGTATCTTTACTCCTTCTACATCTTATGTATCTATAAAAAGGCTTCCTATTATGCTCAATATCGTTATATACATTTTCTTTAAATTTTTCTTGATCTTGTCTCACACTATGCTTAATCTGTTTGTCCAGCTTGTTTATTTCAGTTTTCAAAGTTGTAGTTCGCCCTCTTTTCCATTTCTTATATTTTTTGTCTCTCATCTTAATCAAATATCTTGTTCTTATGGAAATATATACCCCAGATGTCATATGCCTAGATTCTGATGTTAAATATCTTTTTGATTTTTTTTGCACTCAAACATTTTTCTCTTTCAAAACTTTCCACATTCCACCTGCAGTTTTTCCACTGAACACCTCACTCCATTTAGTTTTACACAGTGATTGTCTTGCTTCCATATAATCTGTTATTAACCTTCTATGCATTGGTTTAGATTTCAATTTGGCAGCATTATCTAGCAACAAATTAACCTTTACAACTCCAAGATCACTGCACATCAAAGGTGGTAAAAATTGACTTGAAGTAACAGTAATTTCTTTAGGAACACAAACAATGTCTAGTATGTTCCATCCCCTGGTAGTTTTTTTACAATCTGAAGCAACTGTTCCTGAATATACATTGTGAATAATTTCCTTACTAACATTGTTAAATCAATATTATTCCACTCTGTTTCTGGTAAATTTAAGTCCCCAAATAATATTATTCTTCCCTCCTGTGTTTCATGCAAAAAATATATGAATTCCTCTAGGCCATCTGCACTTGAATTAGGTGGTCTGTACACTACAACAATTGTTATATGTTCCAGGGTTGTCTTTATTGTCACGGTTTCTCAGTCTATAGTATTGGTGTTATCATTGAACATGTTATAATCACAGGTCTCATAATTATCTTTAATCCCTATCATAACACCTCCACCTGATTTTTTGTTAGAATGTCTGTTACAGTAAAAACATTTATACACTGACAGAACTGGTTTCCTGTCATTTTTCTTTGACCATGTTTCACAAACCATAACAACATCAATCTTGTGGGAATGTAGTAAATTTTTCCAATAAAAAAGCTTTATTATTAATGCTCTTAGCATTAACAACTATCAGAGATGCATCAAAGGCTGCTATCTGTGAACTGTTACATTTTCAACCTGGCAAATATCCTGCCTAGTGTTTGTCAAATATTGCAAAATATCTACTGCAAAAGTTCTCTTCCCTGATCTTGAAAAATGAACACCATCCTGTCTGAATACGTGTGCCCAATACTAGGCTTAGATGCTCTACACATTTTGATAGGTATTTACCCCAAAAATCTTTTCATTCACAGTGACCTGACTATCCTTTCTATAGGTGATTTGTGAAAAATATGTCCTAACACCATTACAAGCTATACTATCTAAGAGGGCTGTCAGTTTCCAACTAACAGTCAGAGAATCCTTGCGGATGACATTATTTGTACCAACATGAATAAAAATGGATCCGTACCTCCTTACATTAAGACATTCCAAGACTTGTCTCACATCTTCTATTTTTCCTCCTGACAAGCATAACACTATTCGATGTTCATTATCTTCTCTGCAACTATAAGTATCAGTTCCTCTAATAATTAAATCTCCAGTTACAAGAAATCTTTGCTGGCCAATTCTTCTTTCGGCTTTTCCCAGTTAGGGGTCGCCACAGCGGATCACCTGTCTGCTGATGATTGGCAGTGGAGTTTTACAGTGTCGAGTTGCCAGCCCAGCACCCAACCTTCCACAGAATGCACGCACATGCACACACTCACACCTAGGGCCAATTTAGAGTGTCCAATCCACCTAATGCATGTCTTTGGGATGTGGGAGGAAACCGGAGCACCCGGAGGAAACCCACGCAACCACAGGGAGGACATGCAGACTCCGCACAGAAGGCACCCCGGCCAAAGATCGAACTGGAGAACCTCTTGCTGTGAGGCAACAATGCTAACCACTGCACCACCATGGCCACCCCAAAAATATTTAGCTTCTAATACAGTAATATCTGCTCTGTCAATGGTTACGTAGGATAGATCTTCATCACCATTCTTCTTATTAACCCACTGTTTTCACTGTGTATTAAATTCTCATCCAGGTGGTATTTTGAATCCACAGCTTGTGCCGTGCAATCAACATCTGTCTTTCTCATCTTTTTTCTAACAGTAATGTTCTTCAATCCTTTCACGTTCAATTTTTATTTCTTCCTTGTCATCTGCGCTTGCCTCTTTTTTCTACATTTTCTGTTGGAAAAATGATTCCCTCTTCTGTATACTGAAGGTTTTCTAATAGAAAAATATTCACGGCAAACATAACACAGCTCTGGATAAAGTGCCCCTGATAAGCAAAAGAGCAAATCCAATGAAAAATACTCCAGAGGCACACAACGACAAACGTAGCTGACCTGATGAAAACCTTTTTATTCACACAAAGAGCACAGAACAATGGCCAGTAAGCACTTTCACATTTCTCTGAATGCTTCTTCAAACTTAAAAAGTACTGCTTCTATAGGATATCAATATAAAGGCAGGTTTAACCAGCCTGCACCAATCAAAATCATCCCATTACATCGTTAATTAATGCAGTAATCAAAAATCAATTAAATCATCTCTGCCTAGTACTGCTTACAATACTGAAGAATGTAGTGTGTCATCACATAACAATACATATAGAAAGCATATGCAAATGTGTGCATGCAATAAAAAATATATATATATATATATATATATATATATATATATATATATATATACACTAACTAATAAAATGTGCATAGAAAATATATATATAACAAGATACAACCATTGACATATAAAATATGGGCATTCATATAAATGTCCTACATCTAAAAACATGTTTATTCAAGCCATTTAACATTCATAATATCAGTAAAATTTGATTACCATAAAAATCTGCAGTTCCATATAAAAACTGCTATTCTATAAAAACTTTATACTTGTGTATATATAAAAACATGTATTCATACTTGTGTACCAGGGTAATAAATAGGGGTCTGCCCATTAAAAGTGACTCATGAGGAAAGGGTCTATCATTAAGGAAGGGTTTCAGTGAAACCCTATCATTTAGGCCATGTAACCTATCTGCTTGTAACCACAGGATCCATCTAGCTTTCTGCTTCTCAGCATGGTTCCTGACATCACCTAACCTCGCCGTTTTGTATATTAATTCCATCACCGTAAACTAAAAGTTATGTGTTGTATCTGTATGCATTACATATCTTGCAAGAGCATTACTCTCATCTTCTCTACTGATGGCATAAATGTGTTCCTTCACACGTTCTCTCAGTGTTATATTGGTTTTACCAACATAGAAGCAACTGCATTTCTAACATACAGCTAGATACACGAGATCCCTTGTCTTACAGTCTGCATATATCTTAAAAGAAAATACATGACCTGTGTCAGGGTGAGTACATTCCTTGCTCCCAGACATGAAACTGCAATGGCTGCATGACCTACATGGAAATGTCCCTACTCTAACAGATCTCATCCTATACCTTCCAGTCTTCTCATAGCACAATATCCTTTTCAATGACTGAGTATTCCTGTATGTAAGATTCGGTGTATTCCCTGCTGCTCCTCTGACTTTACTGTCCAAAGTGAGTATGTGCCAATTATTGTGAATGATCTCCTTAATCTTTCTACTATTGTTTGTGTAGGGTATCACTATCCTATTGATATTACCAGTACCTCTGGTCCCATTAGTCTCTGTACATAATCTCTCTCTATTCCTGTTAATGTATGGTTTACCTGTGGTGTCCCTTCTGGTAACAATCTCATCATGAATATCATCAGTTTCATAGCTATGGTACCCTCTCTCCTTAAATTCATTATCTAAACTGCCTAACCTGAGCTGAAATGCAGAGTCTTCACTGGTGAGCCTGGAGACCCTTAGGGCCTGACCTTTAACTATATTTCGGTAGATGTGTGGAGGGAGCATGCTTGTGCGATGCAACAATGCATTCTTCCTACAAGTCTTCCTAAACATCTCTGTCTTTATCCCTTCATCTTGTTTACATACTAACACATCTAGAAATTCTATCTCTTTCTTGGACCAATTCCCTGTAAAAGAGAGAAAAGTGGTAGTGCCATTTATATACTCTATGAAACTTTTTAAACTGTCCTCATCACCCCTCCAAACCAAAAAAAATCATCTACAAAGTGTTTATAGTATTTGATTTGAAATGTGTACCTTGTATTAGGTTCATAGGTTCATAGGTTCATACTAGGCTATCTGCCCAAGGGCATTTACAAGCCTAGCCCATAGTTATGTGGCTTTCGCCACCCCTTTAGTTTGAATAAAACTATGCCTATTATTTTGCTGTGCCTCTGTCAAGCAGTGACACTGAAGTAATCCCTGGGGTATATCTGCGATCTCCCATCCACTGGTCAAGATTCCTCTTGAACAAGGCCAGCGAGGTGCTCTGCCTCACATGTACCGGGATTTTGTTCCACAGCATAGGGAGTCTCTGGGTGATGAATCTGTCCCTCCAGCATGTTCTATTAATAACTGTGTCAAGGTTTAAGTCTCCCGCCCTTGTGGTTCTGAGGGATCTAGATTTTTTGAGGTGAAGCATATTCATCAAATCTGGGTTTGACATGGCCTTATATGTCAGGCACAGGTCACCTCTGAGCAAGAGGTATGAGACTGAATAGAGTTGGAGTTCTTTCAGTCGGGCAGCATAAGACATATTTTTGAGACCATTTATCCTTTTGGTGAGGAACTTTTGGGACCTTTCCAGCTGCTGCAGGTGTCGGGTCAGATACATTCCGAATGGGGCATTGTACTCAATCATAGGTCTAATGAGTGATGAGTACAGGGGGACAATGACCTCCCTTGATCTAGATGTGAATCCCTTCATGATCAGGTGGGCAATGTAGAAGGTTTTCCTAACTACTTTAGCAACATGAGTGTCAAACGAAAGGCTACTGTCAACCTGGGTCCCCAGATCCCTGATGACTTCTTCTGTGCTCAGTGGATTGCCACCTATATGGTAGCTAGGGTAACCTTGTTTTTCCCGAAGGGTATGACTATGCATTTCTTGGCATTTAACTTTAGGCCATGGCTCTGGCACCAGTTATCCATTTCTGCGAGGCCCTTCTGAAGGATATCTGTGTCAGATGTGTTTTCGACTATGGCCCAGTTTGCAGTCATCTGCAAACTTTGTCAGCCATAACCCTCCTGTGTTTGCTTGTACTTCAGAAAAGTAGATGCCGAACAAGAGTGGACCCAGGACTGAGCCCTGTGGGACACCACTTGTGACAGGCTTTGAGTCTGACATGGCTCCAGCAACTCTGACCCTGTGGGTTCTGTCACTTAGCCAGTTTGCAACCCATCTTGTGATGTATGGGTTTACATTCAAGCTGATGAGTTTTTTGATGATACCTGAGTGGGGTATTGTGTCGAAGGCCTTTGCCAGGTAGAGGTAGGCTGTATGGACTGCCTTTCCCTCATCAATGGCCTTGGTGACTGTCTCGAAAAAGTCAACCAAGTTTAAAAGGCATGATCTGCCTTTGACAAAGCCAAACTGGGTTGGATCCAAAGTCTGCTAGTTCCCTATGTCTTTATTTATGAGTTCCATTATGATCCTCTCCATGGCTTTGCAGATAAGGCTTATCAAGCTAATGGGACGGTAATTTCCAGGGTCGGTGGAGGCACCGCCCTTGTGAAGTGGGACCACAGTCGCCGTGCGCCACTCCTTGGGTACGTATCCCGAGGTGAGGCTAAGATTAAACAGCTGTCCTAACTGCGGGTTTAATTCCTCATTGAGTTCGTGGAGCACACAGCCGGGGACACCATCCGCATGGATGCTGTGTTTTTGCCTTGGAGAGCAGTTCCCACCTGGGCGTTGGAGATGTTTGGGGGGCTAGAATGCTCTGGTATAGATATCTCTCCTTTTGGGGGGGAGAAGTTTGCACTGAACCTGTCAGCCAGTATGTTGGCAATGTGTGTAGGTTCAGTAATCTTCACATCATTTTGAACTAATTCTGAGCATATCTGGGAGTTTCCTCCTAGGTTTCTAACATAGCTAAAGAAGGCCTTATGATTGTCTTTTGAGTCCTTGGCGATTTTTCTCTCAAAATTTGCCTTGGATGATTTTATGAGAGCTCTTAGTTTTTTACTTATAATGATCAAAGGTGTCTTACCTTTCAAGGATTTTGCTCTATCTTGTAGTGGCTTCCTCCTTTTGTTGTAGAGCTTGTTTATGGCTGGGGTCCACCAGACTGGACGCTTGCCTTTGGTACAAAGAGTCTTAGTTTTGTTTGGGATTGCCTGATCCATGCAGTCCTGTAGGTGCTGGTAGAAGGCATTTGTAAGTGATTCAGCGGTTTGAGTAATGTTTACCACTGGCTCAGGGGCCTTAAAGGAGACCACACTAGTTTTTAGAAGTGTGAAGTCGGCTTTTGAGAAGTTTTTCACTGTGGTCTTTTTATTTCAGGTGGGGCGGGATGAGGACCTCCAGCGAGATTAGTTTATGATCTGATCTCACCAGTGAGGGGTATACTTCCGGTGTTGAACATTGTGATCCCATGTTCGTGATGATGAGATCAAGTATGATTTCTCCTCTTGTGTGGATGGTGACTAGTTGTTCCATGGCATTTGAGTTTATGAACTCCAGGAACCTTTGGGCTAGAGTGTTTGGGCTTGAGTAGTGTTCCCAGTCTATATTAGGGTAGTTGAAGTCACCTAGTATGATGGTGTCTGGAGATACATTTATCCCCTCCAATGTTTTCAGGAAGGCCATGTGAGGTTCCTGAGTTTGAGAGGGTGGCCTGTAACATGCTACAAATTGCAGAGCAGTCTTGCCTATGGTTAATTGCACCTGGATGGTCTCCGATGCATCGTGCATTGCCACCAACCTTGAGGTGTGGGTGTCCTTTATGAATATGGACACCCCCCCTCCTTTCTTGGTGTTGTCCGGATTTTGGGGCCGGAACGCATGATATGAGGTGAAACCTGATAGTGCTGGGGTGCTCTCAGGAGCCTTGAACCAGGTTTCTGTCACAGCACAGACATCGATGTTCTCCATGCTGAGAAGGGCCTAGAGTGCGTGCATCTTGAGATTGAGACTTCTGGCATTGAGCAGCATTACCCTTAGTTTTTTTCCTTTTTTGTGTTCTAGGGTGGTAGGTTTAGAATTTGAGCCTTGCCTAAAAAAGGCACTATGGGGGTGGCAAGAGCCTTTGCTAATATCCGGAAGCCTAGGGGTGACAGGTGCAAGCCATCCCTTGCGAAGCAGTGTGGCTTGTCCAGCATGTCATCCCAGGCAGACAGACATTGGATCCCCTTTGAATGACACCAGAATTTAAGCCAATTATTAAAGCTGATCATCTTATCACTGTATTGTGGCATCATTCTAGGTGAAGGTAGGATACTGCTCAAGGTCAGGGTCATACCTGCCTGGGCTACATTATCTGAGAGCTCCTCAATGTCTCTTTTCATGTAGTCCAAGGAGGTACGTCTCAGGTTGTTGACACCAGCGTGGACAATGACTGAGTCGTACTTGTACCTGCTGTTGAGAGACCTGAGTGCTTGTGTTATGTGGCGGATTCTAGCGCCCGACAGGCAGCTTACTGTGACCTTCTCCTTACTCAGTCTGGTGAG
Organism: Protopterus annectens; assembly: GCF_019279795.1. Lineage (NCBI taxonomy): Eukaryota > Metazoa > Chordata > Ceratodontiformes > Protopteridae > Protopterus > Protopterus annectens. Next base: position 1,898,209,387 of record NC_056739.1, on the reverse strand, counting down.
CGGGACGTCAGTGTGTCTGACTATGGAGTCACCTATGACAAGTATGTTTGGTGTTGTATTTGGCCTTAAGGGCAGTGACTGCTTTGCACACTGATTTTGTTGTTTATGTGTTGTTTGTGTGGTGTATTGAGTTTGCAGTTGCTTGGGTGTCTGCTTTGGAGGCCTCTGCTGTTTAGGTAAATTTTTACTCAGAGCCTCCGAGTATGTCTTAGTGTGTTTATGTGTTTGATTCAGTGGTGTGGTTGAGTTATGTGAGACTGGTATTGTGGTGTGTGTAGTTGCCTTCTCCTCCTGTCTGGTCTTGCCAGTCCTGAGTTGAGAGAGCTCAGCCTCCAGTCTGGCTAAATAGCTGCATCTCTCACAAGTGTTAGTGTTACATGGGAGGAGGAGAGGGTTGTCCGTGTACATGAGGCAATTGTAACATTGTCTCAGAATTCCCAGATTCACCAACTGGGCAGGAGAGGACGCCAGCATCTGACCCTTCGACATGCTAGAAAGAATTATGAGTTGGTATGAGACAGAAAAGTAGTGGGCTTAGCAGGGAAGTGGGCACTCCTGGGGGGTTTTGCTAGTGAGAGATTTGTATAATATAGGAGTGGTTGACCTGCAAAGAGAACGCTTATAAGACAAGGGATATGCTTATAAGACAAGTGCTGAGCTTTTTGAGAGGAAAAAGCTATTTGGAACAAGTGCTGCACTTTTTAGTGAAGGTGTAAACTGTTTAGGTTCCTAACAGAGCAGTTCTAAGGGAAAAATTGAAGAACAGACTTTCTGGAGCCAGAAAGAGTTTAACCTTTTTTAACCGGCGCTGCCCGATGCTGCTCTAGTGGCAACTCCGCGCTAAATCGCGCTAAAGCACGTTAAAGCGTGCTTGATAGCAGGGGCTGGAAAGAAGCAGGAATAGACCCAAAACGGACAATAAAACTACAGTTTCAAGTCAGTAACCACCTCTACGGGGGGCAGGGAAGCTGCAAAATGTTATTCACTGCCACTGATCAACAGAGAGACCCTCCTTCAGCCCAAGCAAAAATGGCCTCACAGAAACTTTCAAACAGTTCAGGAACAGCAAGCCTGTAACTGAACTTTTTTAACTCTCAGAAAAGTGGGAAAAAGCAAGATTTTTTTTTTGTTTTTGTTTTTTACAGAGATAGCAGAGGTTCACAAGTAATATCAAGTTATAACAGTGCAGTAAATGACCCCACACAAGAGTGCTAGGTCAAGGACAGAAAATATGCAAGTTTTAAGAAAAAACGATTTAAAATTAAGTGCAAACAGGAAATTCAGCAAACAGCTTTTGGTTGTGCTCTAAATACAGCTACTAATACAGAAATCAAGTTTAACAAGCCAGAAAATGCTCAAGCTAGGCAGCTATGCAGAAAAACTTAGCAAATAAACAGAGAAAAAATACTTAAAATCTCAAAAGTGGCTCCCTTCTTCTCTCAGCATTTTTTCCTCTTGGAGGGTGCTTAACCAACAGCCAACAAGTCTGAAAAGATGCCCATACCACGAGGCAACTAGGTAACTTCCCAATACGCCATTACCAAATTGGCATAAGAATTGGTGCACAGAGTCCCCATCGCTACATCTTTCAATTGTAGAAAATAGTTGTCATCATATATAAAGGCATGGTTTTTCAAGAAAACATCCATGAGCATTGCACATCTGATGATCAAATCTCTTGGCATACTTTTCTCTATCAAGAACAACCTCATATATTCAACACCTGTTTCATTTGGTTTACTAGTAAACAATGAGGTGACATCTAAAGTAACTAACAAATCTGAGGAGATATCACCTCCTGTTGTCATATACTCTGCCAGAGTTTCCAAGAAATGCTGAGTATCTCTAATCACTGTTGTCGCATCGACTACCTGCCTTAATTGCTTCTCAACATAAATAGATATAGACACTGTTAGCCATCCTTTACTCGAGACAATGGGTCTCATAGCAGGATTTAGCAAGTATTTGTGTACCTCAGGTAGTCCCCCTCTAACTAGAATCACAGGTTTCTCAATCAAAAAATATTTATACAGTTCAAAATCTATAACATTACATATAAACACACCATATAATGTGCTACGTACATCTTTTATAACCCTATCTAACTGTACAGCATTCAAATTCTGATAGGGCCCTTGCTCTCCCAATAAATCACTCATTTTACTTGCATAAACATTTCTATCCATTAGAACAATAGCTCCGTCTTTATCTGTGGGTGTAATAACAATTCCTTCATTGTCTTGAAGAGTCTTGAGTGCTTCTCTGTCCCTGACATTCAAATTGTAAAAAACATCTTTCCTATCAGCTCTACCTTTCTCCAGTAAGTTCAGTAAATCCATCTCACAAGCTTTCTCAAACACCTCTAACAAGGGATGTAACTGGGGTGTAAACGTGGATGGTTTTCTAAAACTTGTAGTTACATTACTCACATTATCACCATATAACATGTTTAAGCTAACTTTCCTCGTGAATAATTTAATGTTCAACATTAATTCAGTACAATCAGTGCTCTTGGCTGGGATAAACGAAAGTCCTTTATTTAAAAGTCCCCTTTTGGTTTCATTTAAAACATAACTGGAAAGATTAATCACTAAGTCCGACTCACCGGTCGCAATATCTTTTTCTGAAACTCCAGCCTTGCAATCACCATTCCCTTTGTTTCCATTCAATCACTCCTATGATCTTACCTACCTCATTGCATTGCACACACCTGTCACTGTCTCCCCCAACCACCTGTGCAAAGTAATAATGAGTGTGTCTTGCCCAACTTAACTTCTGTGCGTATGCTTATGTCTGATGTACAACATGGCCAGTCCACATACTACCCTGCACAGCCTGGATGTGATATACATTTGGCACTTTATTCTGGGCTATCTATGTTATAGTCCCCTATTTGTCAAACAGATGCCATCTCTTTGCCAGTGCTGAAATGTATTGTACCCATCACTGTCTTAAATGTGGTGCTGTTATTGCTGTGCTTTCCACACCTGACTCACTACCCTACTATTCTGCTGCTGGCATAACTTAAATGGAAGGTCTTGCCAAGATATTAAGAGGCTGTTCCAGCTGTTTGCACAATACTATGGGTACATTGCACACATAGCAAAAGTCTTCTAGCAGATTTCAGAACTGAATTGTGATGCCTCTCCTGACATACCTAGGCAACAAAAGCATAATTTGTAATTGCAAAATCCTATCTATTATGCATTACATGTTTTAGAATGTGTTGCATTATAGGATATTCCCTACATGGAGATTGTGGATTGGGGACAACAATCAAGGGTCTCAGGCATATCTAGCATTGCTTGCAACATGTAACAAACAATATATTATGTGTCACCTGCTTCCTGTTTGCTTGGTACCTTTGTGTATAGACCTGTCTAATTAGTTTGTGTGTGCACCTATCATAGGAATGTTTGATATATGATGGATGTGAACCAGAAATGAGAATCATGGAAATTTCACTGGTGGCACACAGTCACATTATAAATAATACCCAGTAAATCATAGACCATCTGGCAGCTAAGGGTGTGAAAGCTCATTCTGTTAATTTATCATAGCTGTGTTGGGCCAGGAAGCACTCTGATGGCAATACATGTGCAATTAGTGACTCTCAGGCAATCAGCAAAATAAGCAATGTCATAAAATGCCTGAATAGTGTAAGTTCTCCTTTCTGTAGTCCTGATAAATTGATATCCTTCTCCACATGTTGCAGCATAATGTCAAGGAACTGGTTCAGAATTCAAAAGACTGACGCCTAGTGTATTCCTAGTGTATCCCCAGCAGATGGCTGTCTAGTTAAGATGTTCAAGCTGTACCTAATTATCCATAGGAATGGGCATACCACACATCACCCTGAATTCTGCAAGTAGACAACATTGCTTGGCAAGGTCCCATACCACCTTCCTAACCACCATGAAAATGGTCCACAAGCTGTTGGTCGCTCAGGTGGTGACATGTCAGGTCCTGGCTGCACCTCCTCTGTTGGTATGAATGAACACAATGAGCAACACTGCAGGCCAAAACTAAGGGCAGCTGTTAAAACATGCTGCTGAGCTATGCTGCTGCTGCTGTTATTGCAACCGTCAGTCATATCAGTTGCATCATGATTATAATGGTTTCCACTGTGAAAAATAGGCATGTTCTGTGGTGCAGTGCACTTCTTTTATATGTTCACAAATCAGACAACCATTTTGGGTTTCATCCTTTGCATACACCATAAGGCTCATTTACATTGGGTTCCTCATTTTCATATTACTGAAACATTTTAGCATGCAATACACATCACTCTCATTTAAGTCTTGCATGATCAACTTATTTGTTCCTGTGAATCACCAGTACCATGCAAGCTGTAATTTCCCATGCAAATTTGTGCTGCTAAATGTCTCTGCATCTCAGTTTATGTCAGAAAGATACTTTTTAAACACTGGGCTTAAAAGATGCATAAAAATGACATTAAACAAAGACACTGTGTCAAAAACTACTGACTTATGAATATGAAAATAAAAACACAATCCTGTTTCAATAATAGCATTTAAGGTAGCTAATTTGCTAAATAATCTGAGCTGTTTGACTTGAGAGAACTAGAAATGGTAAAGGAAGATCATGGTGTAAAAACAAAGAGACGATGTGTTACAGAACATTAAGAATAATTTCACTGTTACAGATTTGCCTTAGGAACTGTAAACAGACATTATGATATTCCTCACAATAAGGGTGACTTGTTTACTGGTTCAGGAAGTTTGTCAGAAGAAAACTATATGCAAATAGATGAGAATGGTATGCCAGTATTATGTGAGGCAAGAAAATTATCGACAGTTTTCCATAACAAAATAAGCAGGAATTTAAGTGAATTTAAATCTCAAGTTTCATTAGCCAGCAATCAAAGGTAATATCTGAGTGACTATTATAGGCACTGTTAAAATACAAGACAAGCTTTGCAACTCTATAGACATGCAACATCTGAATAATGTTAATGAAAGTGAGCAGTATCTATTGTTTACAGTAGGATTTGTATCTATATTCATCTGCAAGCTCTGATTAAAGTGATCACTGCATATTACTTACAACTGTTAAAGAAATGGTCTCAGCAATGGTAGATGCAAAATTCTTTTGGTGCTAGATACAAACCATGTATTTTGGAAAAATAATTAAGTTGAAGGAAATTAAAATTGCACAGATTTCATGTGTTATTAGGATGGTGATGATTCCAAACAACTGCTGCATAAGGCTGATGATCTACAGCAAGACCAGAACAGATAACAGGGAGCTAGAAGAGTACAGTGTGTGATGCCTACATCATGTCAATGGCACACTGAACTGGGGAGCAGATGGTAACATGGGTGACAATGCTATCTTCAACTGTAAAATATGCATTTTTTTTCATTTGCTGATTTAAGTGTCTTCAGTGAATAGTTAAGGTGGTTGTTACAGCAGCAGAGTTTTCCAAAGGGTATCACTGAAGCCCAGCTTTGAACAGAGGCTCATATGTTGACTGCTTATATTGTATCCTCAAGTTAAAGAAGTGAAGCATTGAAACTCAAGCCAGATACATTCTTCTAATGTTTCCAGTGGTTTCCGCTATGCAGCAAAGATACAAAAGGTACCAAGGAAGTAAAATTTGTTATTTTAAAACATTCAGGATTCACATTGTGTTTTGCAGTGCTTATGATTATGCAACTACGTAAGGAAAAATAATTCTTTCTTTCCTCTTGGGACATGCCAAGAACAATTTGTTTATATGCATTTCTAAAAACTGATAATATGTAAAATGCTCATATTAAAATATGTACTCTTAATAAATGGCCACAAATTGATAGTATAAGCTTATGGACAGTTAATGCTTCCTACCTGCTTTGACTTTTAGATGTATTACATAGGCATGACATATAGTCATATTTTAAGGATCCTTGTCATTTATCACACCACAAAAGTTGTTGGACATAACAGGAACATTGAAATTCCCCTTATCCAGTGGAATTACTTTAGTGTTTTTCAGAGTTTAAAACATTTCCCATTGTTCATCAGTAATACAAACGTCTGTTAGTAAGAAAAGCACTTCCTCTACATGCAATTGTGTTCTTCTTGTTCTTATCTATTCTAGCACAACTGCAATGGTCTGGGGTATAGAAAGTTAGTTATTATTCTGCTTAAGTGATTTTTGACTAGTTATATTACTGTACTTTTAATAGGCAGTCTCTCTGTTAGAACTCACATATGGTTCACTCTGCCTAATAATCTTTATTATACATTTGTCTGATTTAAAGAGTGTAACCTTCACCAGTTCTAATACTCCAGAACTATTTTCTATTTATGTTTAGATGTATTCCAGACATTATGTATGCACTAATTTAAATATATTTATTAAAAAATACTATGAATGTTAATGGAGGCAACATGAGCAGCAGTAGGGAAGGGTTCAATTCACATTGATTTGAGAAAATGGGCAAACTACATGTTTTGTTTTGTTTTTTTGTTTGTTTTTTTTGATTATTTACATTTTTTTCTAACTAGAGTTTTGTAATACACTTTGGAAATTCTACTCCAGATCTTTATTTTAATAACAGACTATGGAAGATCTGGAAAAACGTTTCACTGGAGGGGTAACTTCCCATGCATACTCGAGGAGTGCAAAGAAAACTGACTTTTGGCCATAAGTTTCTTGGCCTGGAGTGAAATGCAGCTGCCCAAACTTTGACGAATATGTAATAATGGAAAGTTATAAGCTATATAGACTGTAAAAGCAAAAAGTTACTATTTTAGATTTTTTTGATACACTCCTTGCATCTAAACTATGCAAGTGTTGGATAAAATAGACAGTATTATAAATACTGAAATAAATACAATGAAGCAGTTTGGGAATTACTGAAATCCCGGCCCACTTTTCTACTTTTTCTTCTATTATTCCAGGGTAATCTGAAGCAAAGCATCATCTGAAAGATTTTTGTGTATTCATGGTTCAGAATGCTAAATATAATCTAAAGGCTAATCCCCACCACTTTAGTAAAGGTTTCATATACAGGTGTTGCTCACAGTTGTACAATAATATTGTGAAAAGGGTAGTATCCCTATTGTCACAAGAAATACAGAAAATCTTCAAAAACCTGGAAGAGCTAACATGTTTACTTGAACATATTCAAGAATATTATGCAGTAAGTCATTGTAAAATCCAAAGAATTGTGCAAACTGGACTGTGGATTCATGAAAGGGCCCAGACCATGCTCCATGGCTCATGTTAAAAATATCCTGCTCCCACAAGAAAATAATTTGTGATTTAGAGACATATTACTGTAACTAGGAAAGACTTCATTATTAGCTAAATGGCATGTCTCTGAATCACAGTTACTACTGCAGCATACCTCACATCCACTCTCTGACCCACACACACACACATACACACTCTTCATCCCTTAACCACCCAGACACACACACACACACACACACACACACACACACACACACGCACACGCACCCAGACACACACACACACACACACACACACACACACACACACACACACACACACACACACACACACACATAGACACACGCCACACAGCCCCATACCTGTCCTCCTGACCTACCTAGTTTCTTGTAGTTCCTCCAAACCTAATCACCATAATAGCTCGAGTACCATTATTGCAGATTTGCAGAATTCCCCGATTCCTAATGTTTCACCCACCCATTGATCTCTGTAGTGATTCCAGACCATGAAGTCACTTTAATTATTTTCTCCTGGTGATTAGTGCCCACAGTCCCATAGTGATATCTGAGCCATGAAAACAATTTATTTGCATCCCTGGTGGATATTGTTTCCTCCCCACCCACCACTCACCATAGTGAAGTTATATCTGGTGTCTAGTGGCTCCCACAACCACAATGTCCCTAATGCAGTCATGGTTGGTATTTGAACACGGCCTTCTGACAATGTGCAATATTGCAATATGGTGAGGACAGATGTGATAATCTACATGACTGAGTGATTTCTTGAATTGCTTTATGCGTAGGTGCCTTCCTGGTGGTGGTTCCAGGGGAGAGAGTACATGACTAATTATTAAATGTCTCTCTCCTTGACTGTCTCATTAGCATTCAGCACAGATGTGATGCCAGCCCTACATGGTTCTGCTTGTCTTCATACTACAGCACCATGCAGCATTGTGTTAAGGTGGGTGTTGGATCTCAAAAAGGTATCATGAAGTAGTACATGGGAGTAGTACAGATTGCAGTACTTTCATGAATCCTGGCCTGAAAGAATGATTGGCTCAGAATAGTTATTATTGTTATTGTTAATATTATTGTTACTTATTAATTGTTTCAAAAACCTGGCTGTTACATAAAATTATATGTCAGCCTCTATTTAACATAACCTTAATTCACAAAAATATACAAAATGCATATTAATATAAGTAAAATTATTTTACAACAAATTATTCATAGAAATGTTAATATTATTAAATAATCACACTGTACTCAATTATTGGTCTAATGAGGGCCACATAAAAGTATTTACTCACCACTGTGGACACATGGCAGTCAAAGTTCAGTCTGTCTATCTGCATACCTAGATTTCTCAACTCTGATTCGGGTCTATATTACATAGACAAACACTTAAATGTTCGAATCTCTAAAGGTCGACCTTTAGAGATGGAACTGTTAAATGTTCGAATATGTAAGAAAATAAATTTAAAAAAAAGTAAAAGGAAAGGGTTTTAGCAGGGGGGAAACCCCCCCCCTGCATCCCCCACCTCCCCGCTACTTAAATATACCAACTCAAAGATCGCACTTCAGTGAACTACTGTGCAGAAATGGGAAATTTCCCATTCTCTAAACTGTAGCACGATCTTGGAGTTGGTGTATTTAAGTAGAGGGGGTGCACCCCCCCACATGGAGGGTGCAGGGGAGCTTGCCCCCCTGCTTACACCCTTTAGTTTTTTTTACTTTAGTTTTTTTTTTTTAATTTTTAAAGATATTCAAACATTTAACTGTTCAATCTCTAAAGGTCGACCTTTAGAGATTTGAACGTTTAAGCATTTGTCTATGTAATATAGACCCTCTGAGTCCATTCTAACAGCTATGCTATTGATCTTGCAATTTTCAAGGGTATTTGACTTCACAAAGGGTATGAGAATGCATTTTTTTGCATTTAGTTTTATGCCATGATTCTGACACCAATCATTTGTCTGATCTAGAGTCTCCTGTAAGATATCTACATCATTAGGGGATTCAATGATTGCCTCAGGTTGCAGCTTTTGTCAGACTTTGTCATCTAGAGGCCTTTCACTTTTGCTTTGACTTCAGAGAAGTATATACTGAACAGGACTGGTCCCAATACTGAGTCCTGTGGCACACCACTAGTAACTGGCCTTTGGATCTGGATTTACCCACTTTAAAGACGTCCTGTCCATGAGCCAATTGGCTATCCATCTGGTGACACAGGGATTTATGCCCAGTTTTGTGAGTTTATTAATAATACTTGAGTGACGAATTGTGTCAAATGCCTTAGCCAGGTCAAGGTAGGTGATATGTATGGTTTTACTTTCATCCGTGGCCTTAGTGACTTTATCAAATAATTCAACCCTAATTTTGCTTATATTTTCCCAAGTAGTCAGTGCAAAATCTATCACAAATTTAGCCTTACTCAACATAAATGTATGAACCCCAGTTTTTATTTCTTCTCTATTTAAAATTCTAAGTTGAAATTTTCTGCCTATCTTAAAAAGAATTGTCTTGGTTATTGAAATGTTTATCCTGAGATTTCTACTTTTCAACATTTTCTAAATGATCCATATATGTGGCATATTCTCCAATATGAGCATTAAAATCACCTTTTCTTTTTGAAATTTTTATATTTCATCTAATTCATACCAAATACACTCTCACTATCTCTTTCCATGTATTTTTCCTATATTATTGAATTTAATATATTGTTATCATCATCGCGGTGGTGCTGCGGTAGCGTTGCCGCCTCAGAGTAAGACGTTGTCCTGTTCGATTTTCAACTAAAGCGTCTTCTGTGTGGAGACATGCATGAATGGGCATACCTTCGTTGAAGGTTGTGTGTCAGAGCTGGCAACTCGGCAAGTAAAAATCTACTGCCAATCATTAGCGGACCGGAGTTCCGCTGTGGCGACCCCTAACCGGGAAAAGCTGAAAGACACAACAACATTATCATCATAGCATTTTCAGTTGCTAAATGTAATTCTGATTTATGTAAAATTTTAGTGTTTAATCTTCTCATTATTATACTCAAAGTCATTAACTTCCCTATCAGTTTTCTATATTCTTTCTTCTTTATAGCCATCACTTCATGAATTTTTTATTCATTAAAAATAAAATTATTCTAACGCACATTCTAAATTTCCTGTAAATTATATCAAATTGTTAAACAAATTCCTTGAAATCTTTGTCCAATATATGCCTGCCAATTCCTGCAATGTTCCACAATACAGTCCTCATTCCACTTGTCCATATGTTAACCTTCCATTTTTCTTAATTTTCTATATAAATTCCAATGTCATCAAACATATTAATTTCATTTAGTTATCCTAGGCTTGTAGCCTCTTTTCAAGAGAGACCCAATGTGGTATTTATACTCCTATGAGAAATTTGGCCGGGGCATTAAGGATCTTCCTCTACTCTTGGTAGTAGGGAGAAGAGTTTGTGTATAACACAATGAACTTCCTGTTCCCATTCCAAGCATGGAAGCAACCTGGAGGAACAGGGAGAAAACATGGCTGATTCAGTTTTTGCTGAAACTGAAGGGAAGGTTGGTGAAAATGTAGTTGAAATGGTAGACTTGCTACCGGAAATGTTATTAATGATTTGAGAGCAGAGAAATCATTGTTTTCAAATGGAAAGGAGGTCAAAGAGGAAACAGAGGTAAATGCAGAGGTGTAAATGGATTCAAAGCAAAAATTTCCAAAAAATCTGTTTGAATCCACAGAAACAGTGGAAAAATGCATTGTTTCAACCCTCCAGTCAGGAAGGTTGCAGGGGTTTTATCTGGAGGAGATAATAAACCAGATTGAGCCAGAAAGTGGAGCTGCAGTATCCTGGAGAAAATAGAATTAAAAATGTACCAGAGAATGCTCCAGAGAAAAAGACTTATGCTGAAACAGTTGGAGAAGCTGCCAAAGAAGAGAGGGGGAATAAAAGAAACAAAGAAGAAAGTTGTGGTTTGGGTGAACAGTAAAAAGAAGATTTGGGCAGATATGAGGTATTGGACAATGTTATAGTACTGCTGGGTGTTAAAATTGAAGAGGTAAGAGCTTTCATTTTAATTACAGACAAACATTTTGTGACTTGATATTTGAAACTGATCAGGCTATGGAAAAGTTTTAGGTAGTTTATGAAAAAAGAAAATAGACTTTTCATAGTCAGAAGACGTTATACAACCCTTTTTTTAGACAAAAGAAATGGTTTTGATTCAGTTTAGAACTGAAATGGAAGCAGAAGAACTGAAAGAATATTTGTTGACAATATGTAAAGACGTAATGGACACTAAAAATATATATGATGAAAGAGGACTATGTCCTGGGGGATGGGAATGTGGAGTTATTTTAAAAATGGAAAATGACAATGTGATGCATATACCTAGTATCATTAATGTTCATGGTAATAGAGGGTTTGTGAATTACAGAGGACAACCTAAAATGTGTTATTTTTGTGGAAAAATAATTATCATTTAATTAATGAATGTGACAAAAAGATGTTATGTATGTGGTCAAACAGGTCACAATGCAAAGAAATGTGAATTAAAGTGTAAAAAAATGGGGCAATACAGAGCATTTATGGTTAGACTGTGAGATAGAGACAGAAGAAAATGAAAATAAAAATGAAACTGTAAATGAAGTCATACAAGAAAAAGAAATAGAAGAGGATGTTGTACAGGAAATTACACCACAGATGGAAAATGTCAAAATTGCCTTTAAAATTGAACAAAAAGATAAAGAAAGGAAAATAAATAGATGAGACAAGCGAAGAAGATTTGGAGTGGCATGTGGTAAAAGGCAAGAAAAAAGCTATAGGAAAAAGAGCTAAGGAGAGAATAAGAAAGTTTAAAAATATTATGGTAAGAGAAAATAAGAAAGGTAAGGGATAAAACCATCCTTAATATAACTGTTCAATAAAGCTGAAAATGTTTTCTTTAAATGTGAAAAGTATGAAAAATATGAAAAGGAGAATTAATATTATGTATTGGTGTGCACTTGTAGATGTTCAAATAATAGTGTTAGAAGACATTAGACTGTTAACAGAGGAAGAAGAAGGGGTGCAGACAGAAAGGCTTTGGAATGGTACTGTTATTTGGAATTTAGGTAAAGAAACCTGTTCAGGTATATGTATATTGTGTAAAGAGAATATAACAATATTAGATGAACTAGGGAGAATAACTGTAGTTGATCTGAGATGGAAAAGTTATGTATATAGGGTTATAGCATTATATGTATGTGTGACAAAAAGAGAGAAACAATGTTTAAAAGTATACTTAATTATGTTTGTCTGAATATTAATATAATAATCAGAGGTGACTTTAATTGTAACCTATGGAATAAAAAGAAGGACTGCAACATTAAAATTGTTACAGAAAATATGAGGAATGGACAATTAAAAATATGGGGCAATAAACACATATAAAAGGAATGACATTAAGACAGACATTGATTACTTTTTAATATCAGAAAGTTTAAAAATTATTCAAAAAGGAATAAAATATACTGAATTTTCTGATCATGTAGTTATTTGGATAAAAATTCATGAAAATGGGTAATATTTTAAAATAAAAAAGGAATAAAAAATTAATGAAAAAAATTGGGTATAGGAGAAAGAAAAGAGCTTATAGAACTATGGAAACATCACATTAGAATGAGACTTTTCTATGCAAATTGGGCTATGCTGTGGATACAATTTAAAAAGAAATATAAAATGGTATTTTTAGAACGTGTCAAAGAGAACAGGAAAAGAGAAAAAAAAGAATACACACGATTAAGTAAATAACTTTTTAAAGGTTTAGTAGAAATGGACAGAATATTATATGAGAAAGAAAGAGAAATATACAAAAGAAATCAAGAAAAATTAATAACTTTTTATATAAGCAAAAATATTGCTTACAAGGGAAAAAAAGGAAGGAGCGCCATATTTATGTAAAATAATGAAAGATAAAAAGTGAAAAGAGAATTAAACCATAAAGAAGGGAAACAAATTATGAAGCAAGAAGGAATATATGAAATAATTAAGAGCTATGTATTAGATTTATATAGCAAAAGAGACATGTACATAGAACAACTTTATAATGGTGAGAGATTTAGTAAAGAAGACAATGAATATTTAGAGAAAAAATAAATTTAAAGGAGTTGAATGAGATTATGAAAGATATTAATATAAATGAAGACATGGGATTAGATGAGATTGAATATAATATGTATAAAGAAATATAAGACTGGCAAAAAATGATAATTTATGCAAGTTATGAATGAATGGCTGAACACAGGGATTAAGTATAAGGACATTTGTATGGGGGTTTAAAATGTATGTATAAGATAGGAAATAAAGTTGAGATAAAAATTGGAGTCTTATAACGTTAAATAATATAGACTATACATTTTTTATGAGAATAATAGCTAAAAGAATGCAATGTAAATGGAAAGTTATATGATCAAAATGTGTATGGAAGAAAGGGAAAGGGAAATCAGGATTTGTTGTGGTTAATAAGACAATTGATTGATGACATTATTAATAAAAAAAGGAGGAATAAAGTTTATGACATTTGATGTAAGCACGGGCGTATGATAATATCCAATATGAAGCACTATAGAGAAGTTTGCAGGAATATAACATAAGTGACAAAGTGTTACAAATTATTAAATCAATAAATGAAAAAATATGTCAAATTAAACATAACTGGCTGGATTGGGGGAGATGTGGAAATAGAGTGTGGAATAAAACAAGGATATCCAGCCAGCAGTGTGATATTTTCATTAGTCATGAATACAGTGGTTGTGGAAATAAATAAAATGATAAGTAATGGAGTATATAAAATGATGACGGATGTACAAATACAAATAATGCATACTTCTGCAGATGACATTGTAATAAATGGTAAAAGTAAATTATGGATGGAAGATGAAAATTAAAAATTAAGTATTATACTTAAGAAAATTAGTTTAAGTATAAATAAAGTGAAAAGTAAAGGTTTTGGTTATGAAGGGATAATATGAGGGGTTGAATATAATGAAAAGTGTATAACTATATTGGTGATAGTATTTGGTAGAAGTGAATATAAAAATGAACAATGGCACAACGTTATTAAAGCAATCAAAGAAATGACTGCTTTCTGGAAAACATATAGATTTTCATATAGAAAGAAAGCTCATTAGATAAATACTATGATATTGGTTAAAATAGCCTATGTTGCAAATATGTATATGATACTGGTGAAGAATTAAAAAAAAATATGATAACATTTTCATTCATCTAGGGGTTGTGAATGAACCCTGTAAAGAGAAGAATTTTACATATGAAAGAAGAGCTGGGGCGCTAGGATTGATAAATCCAGTTGTACTTGCAGCCTCTTTAAATATGTGTAAAGTATTACAAGGAGTTACGAAACATAATAAAAATTTGGTAGAGTCAATAATGTATGGTAAATGCAAGCATCTTTGAGAAGAAATGGAAATGAAGAAAAGAACTAAAAATGTTATTAATGAAGAAATTAGAGAATTTCATAGTAAAATTGTGCTACGGAAAGAAAAAAAGAGCATAATAGAAAATAATAGAAAGGATTAGTATGTTAATATTATGAAATCTTATTTTGTTGATCCATAAAAAGGGTTAGAAACAAGTAAGAAAAAAGCAATAATGATGAGATATACAAATTATAAAAGAATTAAAGAATGTAATGTTTTTTTTTCTGGAGGTTGTCCATAGCTAAATTACCAGTAAAAGAAAATATGACATATAAAAGTAAACAACATAGAATATGTAATAAGTGTAAAGAGTTTGAAGCTATAGAACATGTTTTTAATGTGAAAAAAATTCAAAAGCTGTAGAAAGAAGTATGTAAACATGATTTGGTTAAAGATTATTTGAAATTTGAAATGTTAAATATGGGCACAATAGAATAGTTATTATGGAACAAGATCTCAAGAAAAGGCAAAGAAAATGGACAGAGTTATATTTTATGTAACATGGACAATATGGAACGAGAGACTTAATGAGATCAAATACAATGGTAAATGCACACTGACAAAAAAATTGGAAAAAATATGGTTTTGGTTGTGGGTAAAAGGGTGGAGAAAACACTTAAAATGAAGTTGTTGATGTATTGAGTGATGTTATTTATGTATATGTGAATATGTAAATATGTAAATAATATGAAATGTATGAATATTTACAAATAAAAAAAACATTCTGCTACAATACTCATAGTGCACGCAGCCATTGAGTGCAAGCATCCATTCCATTCCTAGCACAGTGGTGGCTGAAAGAATAGCACACAAAACATGGCATAGAAGGAAAATGGAGTAGAGACAAATGCCAACTCCCTAGAGATGTTTTTTGAAGTTGAGGAAGAGATAGCCATTTTGGAGAAGTGAGAAGGAGACTGGATCTAGAATTTGGAGGATTTATTTCAAAATGATCTTTTTGAAGAACCAAAGGGTGAAGAGCAATGGAGAGAAGAAATTATAATTACCGCCATCTTGTGAGGAGGGTTGTGGGATGATATATTAGAGAGGATGGTAGAACAAAGTGACCCGGAGATAGGGAATGACATATCATGGGGCAACATGATGGAAAGAATCAACAAGGAAAAAGGACAGGAAGTAAAGAAGAGCTCTTTCACAGAAGTGGTTCGTGAAGAGAAAGAAGTTAGAAGAGAGAAAAAAGAAGAAGAATCAGAAAGAAAGAAAGAAGTGTGTACTGAGTATTCGGGGTAAAGAGGAATTGTAAATGGACATGTATTAAATATGGGACAAGATTGTTGTGCCTTTAGGAATAAAGGCACAAGAGGTAATATGTTTCATTCTGAATAAAAGAGAGACTTATTCTGACATTTTCTTTGAGACTGTTGAAATGCTGGGGAAATATAAAAAGAAAAAATAAATGAACCTGTAGAATAAATGTATTGTAAAGACTTTTTCCAAGAAATACATAAAAAAGTTAACATATGATTTTGGACAGAAACTGAAAGACAGACTGTTAAAAATACTTACTAAAGAATTTTTGTAAAGTGGTAAAGGACATTTTTAAAGTAATTGATAATACAGGACAGTTGACAGTTTCTTAGGACTGTAATGTGATTTTGACAATGGAAAATGGTAAAATTACACATATTCCAAGAATGATTAATGTTGATGGTTACAGAGCTGTTGTTAGGTATTGAGGACAACCAAAACATGTTTTTTATGTGGGAAGGAGGGACATTTTTGGGTAATTGTGATAAAAAGAGATGTTATTTGTGTGGGGAAATTGGTCATGATGCTAAAAAATGTGAAAAGATATGTTATCAATGAAAACAAACAGGACATGTATGGATGGATTGTGAGAGGGAGAACAAGTTTAGAATATGATGTAGAAGGACAGAATAGAAAAGATGTACATAATAAGGAGCAATTTCAACAGGAGGAACAACAAAAAGTTAAAGAGAAAGTAAAGATACAAATCAAGAAGAAAATGTAGTTAGTACACAAAAGGAGCAGGGAAACTGAAACATAAGTTAGTGATACAGAAGATATTGATTGGAAAATTGTTAAAAAATGGATTGGAAAAGGGTTAAAGATAGGAAAAGAACATTTTAGGACTTAGGATTGAAAGTAAAAAGAAAGGAAACAGATAAATAATGTATCATAAATTAAACAGAAGGGTGACAAATCATTTTAGGATTCTATCTGTCAATGTTAATAGTATAAAAAAGTACTAAGGAGAATTGTAGTGATAAAATTGGGTAATATGTGTGAGGTAGATGTGATAGTACAGGGGTTTAAATAATGAAAAAAAAAACAGAACAGACAAAGACATTATGGCTAGGAAGCATAATATGGAACTTGGGTAAAGAAACATATTCAAAATTGTTATCTTATATAGGAAGGGAGTAAAATCTTAGATTATAGTTTAGTTAAGTGAAGGAGATTAATGGCAGTGGATTTTAGGTGGGAAGCACAAGTTTATAGATTAATAGCTGCATATGCATATGTGATACCTAAAGAAAGGTAGAGACTTTTTCATGAAATTTTGGATTATGTTATAATAAATATGAATATAACAATAACAGGATATTTTAATTGCGATTTGGTTTGTAAAATACAAAAAAAAAATAGATCATATAAGAAAGTAATGGAAGAAATAATAAAATGTGGGAATTTAGAGTTATGGGGTTTGAGTAAAAGCACGTATAGAACAGGAACCTTTAAACACAGAGGTTTGTTTGATATCTAAAGCTATAAGAACATTGAGAAGAAGCAGTAGAAATGTTTTTTCAGATCATTTGGCAATATGGGTTAAAATAGATGAAAATAAAGAATATATAAAAACTGGGAAAGGAAGTAAGAGAATTAATGGAAAGGAGTGGAATGAGAAAGGCCGAGAAGTAATAACAATGTTATAGAATGACCATTTGACAATGAGAAAGTTTTACAAAAATTGGTCAGAATGCTGAATAATATTTAAGGACAAATATAAAGGAATGTATCTAACATGGGGGAAAAATACAAAACGCTGATCTATATAGTCTAGCTAGGAATGAAATGGAATATTTTAGAAAAAAGAAGAAATATGTGAAAAGAAAAAAAATAAAGCTCTATTATATAAACAAAACTTTTTTCAATGAAAAAGGGAAGAAGTGTTGCCACATTGAACCAAAAATGTAAAGGAAGATGGTAGCATGAGAGAAATGAAAAACTAAAAAGGAAAATTTAGAGAGAACAAATGCATATTATAATTATTGTAGTTAAGTATGTGAAAGAAATGGTAAAAAAAGAAAGAAAGAAATAAAAAAAAAACAGTGGAGGGTAAAGCAGCATACAGATGAAATGAACAAATAACTAGAAAAATAATTTACAATTACAGATTTAGAAAAGGTAATGGAGGAAATAAATACAAGTTCGTCAACCAGGGCAGATGGTATAGGAAAAGATATCTGATGTATAGGAATTTAATACAATGGCAAAAAGATATTTTGGTAAAAATATTTAATGAATGGTTAAATGATGGTACTGGTTATGAAGAAATATGCAGGGGTGTTATGAGGTTTATATGGAATAAAGGGAAAATAATGAAATTAAAAACGTGAGGCCAGTAATGTTGAATAATAGTGATTATAAGCGATTTATGAAGATAATCCAAAAAAGATAAGAAAACAAATTGAATTACATTATGGAAGTAGCTATTTATGGGGGTCAATGGATAAGCAAGCCAAGAATTATTTATGGCAATTGCAGAAATGGTGGATGATATTAAGAAAGGACAAAATTAGGTAAAATTAATGGTGGCTGATATAAATAATTTGATTCAATAGAGCATGATATTTTATGACAAACAATGGAAGAATATAATTGTCATGTATAAATCAAGAAAGCATGTGAATCAGTATATAAAAATACTAAAATTTAAATTTTAGTAAATGCTTAAATGAAATAATAGAAATAAATAGAGGTTTAAAAGAAAGATGTCCAGTGAGTAGTATTAAATAAATGAAGAAATAAAAAAAGTAAATGTGAACAGAAAATGGAAGTTTCATATCGTATTATTATGTCTTATGCTAATGATGTAATATTAACAGCTAAAAATAAAAAAGAAATGAAAAAGGTAATTATATATTTGCATAAAACTTGCAAGAAGATGGATTAAAAAGTAATAAATGAAAATGTAATGTTTTGTAGATGATAAACATTTAGAAGGAATACAGTATGCAAAGAAAAAAGATATCAGTACTATGAACTGATTTTAGAGAATATAATATATTGAATAAACAATGGGAGAAAATTTTGAGAGATTTAAAGGGATTAATTCTCATGTAGAATAGATATAGATTGTCATTTAAGAAAAAAGTAGATTTAATAAATGCAATATGGATGGGAAAAATTATCATTTATATATATATATATATATATATATATATATATATATATATATATATATAATACTTAGAGAACTGGAGAAATGTTCTTGAAATTATATTCCAATTCATTTTGGGATCTAGGTTAAAGCCAGTTAAAAGAGGGGCAATATATACAGATAAGGAGAATGGGATTTAGGTTTACTGAATCTGATAGTATATGGATCCTCGTTAAATCTATAAAAGGCATTAGAAGGGATGAAAGGAAAATAAAATAAGTTAATAAGTATATTTAAGAAGAAATATAAAAGAGAGTGGAGTTTAATAAAACTTAATAAAAGAGAAAGAGAGAGCTGAGAAATGTGGAAATTAAGATAGAAGAAATAAAAGAAAACAGGAAAGCATGATCTAAATATAATATTGCAACTATTATATGAATCTATGAGAAATTTAACATGAGAAAAAGTAAAAGCTATAAAGCAAAGAAATAAATGGTGAATGAAGAATGTTGTGTGCCAAAATTTCTTATGGGGTCTACAAATTAATAAGTTGTGAGTAAAAGGAAATATGCCGTATAAAAAGGTAAATTAAATGATTTGCCATTTTTGTGGAAACTTAAAAGCAACATAGCATGTGTTCTTAACATTTAAAAGAGTTAAATATTTATGAGAAAAATAGAAAATAAAATTGTGAAAGGTTTATAAGATTTTAAACACATACATATAGATATGACTGAATATGTTTATATGGGAAATTTAGTAAAGAATATGTTTGTAATTTGGATAAAAATGTTTTGGATTTTATCGACAATCTAAAATGCAAGACTGAATGAGATCATGTTCAATGGGAAGTAGATATTACCAAATATAATATGAAAAATCTTTTGGTAGTTGTGGAAAAAAGAATGGGGAGTCTTTACAAATGTGAAGTTTTGTTAGCAATAGAGGAATGTAGAGTTAATATAAATTTTTGTAAATGTGTAAATATGTAAATATGCAATTTGTATATTGTCATATATAGTTGTATATTAAAGAAACCAAACTGTTGTCAATAGGTGCCATGGGATCTTTAACATCCACGTGAGCTATTGCCAACTCATGCAGATGGAGACCCGGTTCAACATCACATCCAAAGGATGGCACACTCAGGAGTTCATCACCCCCTTATGCTGGACTGCTGTGTCAGAAATTTATCTAACTGGTATGGGAATAGAACCCACAACCTTCTCCACAAAAGACAAGTCTGCTTCCTGTTATACAATTGATACTGAAATATTTTACTTCTCCCTCTGTCTTTGTATATATTTTTTATTATACCACAAATTAAATTATTTTAATATGATAACTCTATCAACCCATTTGATATCCCATACATTCACACATTTGTTTAATATATTTTCACATAGGGTCTTTAATGTGTTCTTCAACTTCTGTGGTGTTTGTTTTTTTATATAATCTAAATTATAAATTGTTAGCTAACAACTTACCTACATCTTCTTTTTCCTATCTTTACTTATTCTTTCCTTTTAATCTGTTTTATTAAACAATACCATTTTATTTTGCACATAATTGCTCTCCTCCACATCTATCCATTCCTATTTATCCCTTTCACTTTTAATTTATATTGGACTCCATTGATTTTTTTCATCTTTCTTTGTTTAATCCAAATGCATTCCTATTTTCAAAAAGTATATCCCCTCCATATAATTAAAAATATTGACTATAATCTCAGATGTACATTACCAATTCACCTGAATAATGAGTTGAAGCCGATTGTGATGAATTTTGCAGGTCTCATACTGTCATAATCTTCCTTAACACTAAATTAATCACATTTTCGGAAGTATTGTTCATTGTCATTCTCTATATAACAAACTATATCAATTTTCATAAATAATAATTTATAGGTTCTTACTGCTTCCTCATCCTGTCATCCTTGTGAAGCATTAAATACTGCCATCAATATTATTTTTTGATTTTCTTTTTTATAATTGCATGTTGTGGCAATTTTCTCATATTACCATTACTATCTGTCTCTAACAAATAGCTACTTTCTTATTGTTTCAAAAATATATCCCTCATTTTCTGTTCTCTTTTCTTTATTCCTATTTCTCTCTTGTCCATCATATTCTAAAACTGAAATTTGTGCTTTCCACATTCATTCTCATAGGCCAGGATTCACTAATCCTCCCTGTAAGTCTTACATGGAAACTGTAGTCTAAGAGTATGATGTCAGCCCGTCATGCATATTCATGAGGGCGAGCTGACTCAACTCTAAGGCTAACACGGAGCATGCATGAGTGCAGGGGGCGTGTCAGACTGCTGAGCAGTCCAAATATCCATGTCCCTGCAAGTGCCTAAACTGCAAATGTCAACTGAAATGAGCGAGTCCGCTCAAATGTCTACATACCCAGCACTACACTCCCCCACATTCTATATCCCTGTACAAGTTAAAAATGTAAAGCTTACCTTTTTTGTTATTATTCCTGACATAGCTGCCCGTATTTGCACGTGTATGCATGGGTTTGCCCATTGCTTAGCTACAGTTAGCAGTGTAGACATCGAAGAGGATAATAAACTACTGATATGCAAATGAAGCCAAAAAGCAATCGCATAGTGGTAGAGCCCTCGCACAAAGAGGATTCATTCCCGGTTCGAGTCCCGCCACTCCCCTCCCTATTTTCTGTAGGAAATGTGTGCATAAAAAGAACTTCTGACATTTACCTTTTAAATCCCAGTAAAATGCATTGAAATGGCCTATGTGTTAATGAAAGATATATTAGATAGATATATATATATATATATATATATATATATATATATATATATATATAAGAAGGTGGAATGGTTATGCATACTGATAAATGCATAAGTAATGTATCCTAAGCAATGTGAAGCACTGCTAAGCAAAGTCCACTAGTATTAAGTACAGTGAAGTATAATTGCTCATAGCTTAGCACTGCTTTAACTAGCACAATAGTTTTGCACGGAGCTGCGCATCGCGCCAACTAGCTTAAGCAAAACATGTTTGTGTGGAGCTGCGCACCTCGCTAACTAGCGCAACGTTGGGCAACGTCGAGCAACGTCGGGCAGCGTAGAGCAACGTCGAGCAATGTCAAGCAACGTTGGGCAAAGCTGAGCAAAGTCGGCTAAACACAGCCACACCTCCTATCCGGTCTGGCCAGTAGTAAAATAAAAAGCAATGACAGGCCTCGAACCCAGGATACTGTGCACCATCATCACAGTACTAAACCACTAAGCCATGACAGCTTTAAATATGGATGCATTTCCAACACACTCATATATATCAATGGAAGTTTAACAAATTGCTAAGCAGGTTTGTTCTTAGCTGAGATATTTTAAAACCGGCAAATCACAAATAAGTGTGGGAAATGAGGCATATTTAAGCTCCATAGGTGGGAATAATTGCCATAACTGGTTGTAGCTCCCATCTGCAGACAGTATGGCTGGTGCTGGAGAGGTCTCTCGTTTTCGAGCGCAATGAAGAGATGCAAGGTGGACCAACTGAACCAGTGGATACAGGAGGCCCGTGGAATGCAAAATGCCCCACTACTGAGTATGTAGCCATGGAATGAAGTATGTAAGAATTGCTATTGTAGTCTATATAATGGATAGGTATGTCTCAATATCCCTTCATTTACTTCACAGCTGCAGGTGTCCGTGCTGTGAATCAGCAAGCCTATGGAGATAGGCTGCTAAGGCTGTGCCACCAGGCAGGTTAGTAATTATTCTGCATGTGTGGTCATATAAAAGAAGTAAGAGAGCCTGAAAAAGAGTCTTGTACCCCATTAATAAAGGTATAAAATGTGTGGAATAACATCTCTGCATGTACTGTTATATAAAATAAGTGAGACAGCATGAAAATGTGTTGTAACCCATTAATAAAGGTATAAAATGTCTTGAATAAAAGACGTCTGCATGCACTGATATATCAAATAATTGAGAGAGCCACTAGAAAAGTGTGTAATGTAATTAATAAAGGTATAATTTCTGGAGTGTGTCCATGTCACTTTCTTCGATATGTTGTTGTACCCTTACATAATAGAAATAGTACTGTTGTAATAAGTGCAGTCAATCCACACATGGGTAGGCCCATATAAAGTGAATGAAGGGAGTGCCAGTAGCTGTTAAGCATAT
This sequence comes from Protopterus annectens, assembly GCF_019279795.1. Taxonomy (NCBI): domain Eukaryota; kingdom Metazoa; phylum Chordata; order Ceratodontiformes; family Protopteridae; genus Protopterus; species Protopterus annectens. The sequence goes on along the minus strand of NC_056739.1, from coordinate 1,898,186,182 downwards.
ATACAGTACTCAACTGTTGGTTAATGACCGGCATGTGCAGGTTAATCTGGCACATGAGTAGCTTGTTATTGTGTTCCCCAGAAATGTCAGTATGCTGCTAGAAATGTAGGGGGGGCTGTTAGCATATACCTGATAATGTCACCTGAACACATCCAGGTATGTAGATACATAAATATAAATGAAAAATATTAATATGTATCAGTAACATCTGCATCCAGGACAGTTTGTATGTCAGATACAGGTCAGGTATATCAAGAAGTAGCAAAACCCATTTCACAATTTAACGGACATTGCCTAGTGTAATAATACATGTAGGGAATATTTAACTGCAGTCAATAGGGATGTAGTGTAAACTATAAGTATAGATAAGTTGCTAATGGCGGTATCTTTTTACACCCTACTATATGGGCATAAACAATGCAATTCCACACCTCAATGGGTATGTCTAATCTCATAACATTTGTTGGGACACATGTCCTATTGGTTTATAAATATCTGCATTTACTTCAATGCATGCTCCCTGTTCAAATACCCCAATCTTGGTGGCTTGTTGCCACCAATCAATCCTGCATGCTGTTGGAGTGTCCACTGTTGTTCTATATATGCATGTGTTATGCTTGCTGTTCAACTGTTGGAACTCTGGTGTATTGGGTTAATGGAAATACTACTGTATGCTGTTACAACTAAATTGGAATGCTGTTGGCTATTACTAACCCATATTGTCATTAAATCCTCCTAAACATAGAACGTATGGGAAGGCCGGTCCCAGCGGACCCACCTGTCCCACGTCAGCTGGCAATGGCACCTGGCACCAGCAGTTCCGGTGCCCAGCTCGGGACCTCCTCCACCGTTGGTCCTGTGCCACCTTCGGGTGGAAGCGTTGCAGGGATGGGGCTCATCCCCCCATGCAAGTGTGGCCGGAAGAGGGCCACCTATCACCCTCCAAACGGTCCGGGCTGTGGTGCATAGGGAGATCGAGTGTTCAGTCACTGATCCTCTACGCCAGCTCGAGGCAAGACTCACGGGTGATCCTGCCCCTCCTATGCAGCCCCCAGCACAGCCACCCTCCAGGCTGTGAAGGTGCAGTGGTGACTGCCCATGGGTAGGGATCTCAGTTCCACTGTTGCCATCTGTGGGCTCATGGGCTTGCGATTTCCAAACACCCTTCCCCGTCAATGATGTTCACCCACCACATGTGTCATACTCCACCCCTGTATGCATCTTATTTGTCTTGTCTGTTTACCGCCCCAACCTACCTCCCAAAATATACCTACTTCCCCTACCCCACATTCCACTCTCACCTGAAAAAAAAAATGGGCAATCTGCTCCCAAAAAAAATTTATGCCCCATACATAGCTGCCCATTTCACACACATGTCCGCTGGACACAAACTAAAATTTAATTGGCAGTACAACATACTTTGTTGTCCTCACCCATCTCTCAGGGGTGGAAGGTTTCAAATTTCCATTCAAATTACTAGTATATGCACAGCTGTTGCTGTTAAAGAAATGGGCAGCTAGGGACCTTCCCTACACCCGTCTTGCACATCCTGAGCTGTTTTCCCTACTGTCTTTCCCTCTTTGTGCCCCTTTTTTCACCACTTTCCTATCTCCCCATTTTCATTTCTTTCAAAGAAATGAGCGTGAGGGTTAGTGAGAGTAAGCACTTTTAAGCAGTAGTTAGCGGGTCTGCGCGAGTGTGCGCTTGTGTGCGCTTAGCTAAGCTTGTGTGTGCTTAGCTAAGCATGGCGCAAAACCACACAAACCTGCTTACAACTGCTTAAAAGTGCCTTAGTCACTCTGTATGTCAGGGCCCTTGTTCTGCTCAGCAGCAAAATAAAATATCTCTGTCAGTCTTGAACCCCAGACCTTGTACACTCTAGACTGCATGAAGTACCACTGAGCCATGGTAAACATACAACAAATTGGTGTGAAACCAATATATCATGCATCAGAATGAGTGAATGTAAAGGCCAAATAGGAATGCCATAACACAAATCCTGTTCTGTGGATCTTTACCAGCAGTTCTTGTGGAATTGCATTACATGACTGTGAAAAGAGAACCAGCCATTCTAGCAGGAAATAATGTTACAGCAGCACTTTACAACCCCCACACAGTATTATAGCAGGACAAACACTAGCATATCTGACTAGGGTAGAGGCCATACTTCCCAACTGTGACTAATTTTCAGGCATGTCCCTGATTCCGAGACAGGTTTTAGCTGTGTCCCACTGAATCCCACTGAAAGCTACTGAAGTTAGGCAGAAAGGTGGTGAATTATACTTAATGAATAATGACAAAAAGTAAGAGTTAGACACCACTTGTACTTCAGGAAATGTGTATCAATCCATATGCTCTGGTTCTCTCAAAGTCTCAACCTAATGTTTCTAATATTGTAAAGGTGTACCTCACTTTGACCTACTTTACTCTGAGTCTGTTCAAATATGTACCTGAGTGTTTGAGAGGCCTGGCAGAGGCAGAAACACACAGGCATATCAGCTATTCTGCTGTTACATGCTGTGCAAATAGCTTTGGAAGGAGTTACAGAAGCATACCCTCATGTAGGAGTACAACACTGAAATACCAAGGGATGTAGCCATGTACTGGTAGCAACCAACTGTGACAATGCCATTGTTCCAGTGCTGAAAAGACCGGTGTGGTGCACAAAGAATAACAGGCTAACCTCTGGTTACCATATGGATAGGTCCACAGTTGGGAGCTACGCAGACAGACTACTTGCCTTGGTAAACTAACAGGTACACAGCAACCCTTTAAGTCCAGCAAGATAAAGTTCACACATTAATACATAATGCTCTCTGTCCTACTGCACCCCTACCCAAATGTACAATAAACCTGTGTGTTCAGGGTCTACCAAGGATGTAGGTAGGCATACTCAGTACAGAAATCTATACAGTTTTCTTGAGCAGCCTGTGCTAATGTCAACACTAATAAAGCACAAACTGTTCAAAAGTGAGTGAATAAATATTCACAGTATAGCAGTTCACAAACAGTTCATGTGCCAAATGAAAACATCTCAATAACTACTTTTGTATAGCAGTAAATTGTATAAGTAGAAAAGAAACTACATACTCCCATGTATCTTGTGTTAGCATATGTAGGGGTGAGTACAATTCTACACTGACAACTATGTAGTGGAAGTGGAAACATTCAGGTCTGAGTACAACAATTATATCACTGGCTACACCCCTAGCTTCAGATATAAGAACTATACCAACCTTCTGACTTACACAACGATCTCCACAGCAAACAAGCATGGGCCCCACTCTGGAAAGCTGAAAGGGCTACACCTACCTGACATAGCAATTTATAGCATTGGGTTGCTATGACAGTGAGTACTGCAATTACCACACAGCAGGCTGCATGCAATTACCAAATGGTGGCCACCAATTGGTGCAGAGGCCATCACATGCACATGTGCAGATACCTATAAAAGCAAGCTGTACCTGCTGGCCACACATGCAATCATCCCATTGCAGATGGTGAGAGAGAGAGAGAGAGAGACACAGAGAGAGTGAGAGAGAGACTCACACCCCCACCCACACCAGTGGAAAAAAAATAATAAGCTAATAAAAATAAATAAATAAATAAAACATAAATAAAAAAAATACATTCAGCCAAAGAGACAGCTAACTGAAAAATATGAACTCATACAAAGGAAAGGTATGTAACAGATATGTATTTACTGGCATGTAGTAGATGTATTTGAAGACCACTCTACATACTTTGAAACATCAATATGTGGCAGCAGTACGTATCTATGCACAGATGCCCTGCATAACTACTGCTATGGACAAATCAGTGTGTAGTTGTGTGCAGTGGGACATAACTGTGATATATGTAGCTCAGCATTAAATGTCAAACATCTGAACCATGTCATCTGTGTTCTGTACTGTAGTGTGGACAATGTCTGTTTGGGGAGTAGCGCACACAGCTATATAACCATGGATGTGACGGAGTAACAAATGCATGCTAGTCATATCAACGTGTAGCTTAGCATTGGCAACAACTGTGCCAGGCTAGTATGGTAATTTAGCATTTTCAGCTATATATACACCCTCTAATATTACTGTGTGCTCACATGTGACACCAGTTCATGTTGCAGCAAGGCCCAACAGGTCAACTGTGAGGTACATGGACTTACAACAGTGTGGTCCTTGTGTGTGTATGGCACACACATAGAGAGATCTGTCTGTGTCAGATATATTAGCATCTGTGCATGTGCATAGAGCAAGGGACATAATGAAACTGTTTGTGAAAGGTGGATATATGTATATATATGTTGTTGAAGGTTGATATGTGCATATTTCTAAATAGGTTGTAGTGTGTGGCAACCTACACAGCATACAGTGCTGATAAATGGCATGTGGTGGTTGAACACTGTGGGTATGATTCATCAGGTTTGCAGTGGTGCAGCCAGTGAGGTCTGCTAAAGCTACAAGGGCTGAGAACACCTTCAATGCATTCCGCACAACACTGTGCAATATTATGATATAACTGTGTACCTCACAACCTTCCCATACTCAATATTCCCACCATGAAAGGTGGACTGCATATGTGCCTATATGTATATCAATATGTACACCAATGGATGTTTATATATATATGTGTGTATATATACATATATATGTATAGAAAGTGAGAGAGAGAGACAGGGTCATATTTACTGCAACAGATGTCTGGTGACAAAGCCATAGACTCAAGCTCAATGTTAACACTGCCTTGGCAACCATCCTTGCAAAAACTCAGTAACTGATAACTACCACATAGGTGGTAGTCTACTTAACACTGAAGGTGTGATAAGAGACCATGGGACACAGGTGGACAGTAGTCTCCCCTTTGATTGTCACAGTGCCACACTAGTCATGTAATCTGTCTACATGGCACACGTAATCAAAAAAGGTGTGTCATCCAGGGAAGTATAGGTCAGTGTTCCCCTCTACTCCACACATATAAAACTCATTATAGAGTACAATGCCCCATGTGGTATGTACCTCACAAGACATCTACAGCAACTGGAAAGAACACAGACATATTTCACAAAGAGTAATACCGGCCTCAAATAGATGCCCTATGCAGACCGTCCCGCAAAACTACAGCTAGACTGTGTTGCATACCGTCTACCCAGAGGTGACCTCTGCCTAACATGCAAAGCTATGTGAAACCCAGAGCTGTTGGACATGCTCCACATAATCAGATCACAATCCCTACGAGCTACACACTCTATTAACACCTCAATAAACAGCACATGCTGGAGGGATAGATCCCTATCTCAGAGACATCCCATACTCTGGAACAAACCACCTATCAATAGCAAACAAAGCTCCTAATTTTCAGTCATCATATATAAACCTGATGATTGTATGTGAGATAGGAAATACATCCTGGGAATCACCTCTGTGGCTCTGCTTGACAGGACCATGTGAAATGAAATTACCTGTGTGTCAAAGGCCAGGGTAGCGTATGGCTAGACATCTATAGGTCCTAAAGCCAGCAGCCTATAACCTACCTACGAACCGATACACACCCACATGTACTTGTTGCAATAATTGTTTTGTGAGGTTGATTGAGTGTGATGGTGAATGTGTTGGCGAATGTGTCAGAGTTCTGTATATGTGTGATAGCTAAGTGGGAAACTGTTTCTGTCATGGTATTTAGTGGCCTAGCTGTGATCCCAGCAAAAGATGTGTATGGTATTGCTAGGCACAAAAATCAGTATGCCAGACGGTCTGACGTAGTCTGTTGGTGTCGACTGTGGTGTCCCATTGTAGGCTACAGCAGTACATGTATGCTTATTGAGTGTTACTGCTGGTGAATCCAACTCCTGAATGAACTGTCGTACTACCTGAAGCTGTATGCCTAAACAGCACAGTATGGTGTATGTACACATGTACTGGAACCACTAGTTTGTTTGTTCCTCGTAGTCCTCCAAATGACATACCTCAGGCATAAGGTCTTGTAACTACTGACACACAGTACTGTATGGTACACAGGTAAAGGTCATGTGTGTTGCCATACCTTTGTGTCTGTTATGTATGTGTGATGTGTGTATGTGTATGCCTGTACCATGGCTTCGGTCATATGTTTGTTACAGGATATAGGTCCGTATCTAGCAACATGTATAGTGTAGTACAGCAGTATGCCACCTATATTGACGAATGAGCACATATGTTAAGCAGGGGTTTGCCATCAGTGACTACTGTGGTATACTGGTAATACTGTGACTGGACTTTACAATCATTGCAATGGATTACATGTTACGTTATGCATTAGCTTGATATATACCCCCTGTGGCTAGGTGGTGCATTGTGTCACATACAGTGTGATGTACTGTTGTATAGTCTTACATACTGGTTTATCTTTGTTGCTGTGCAGAACATGATTTGATATATAGAGTGTGCCAGCCACTGTCAAGCAGTTGTGGGTTGAGCACTGATATGTGGTATTGAAAGTGTGTATCCTTTGACAGCCAATAGGTTGCTATATATGGCAGATAAATGATATCTGTACTGTAGAATATTAAGTGTGCCACATGACTTGCTCACACATATTGTTTCATTGTCTTCCAGGGTCATGGTGCACCATCATAATCCCTCATACAGCCCAGCAGAGGATGAAGTTATAACAGACACCATGGTTCAGCACTACGCCATGCTGTTTTCAAGAACCAGCCAGGAACAGCATGAGCGGACTGCACTGTGGCGAGATCTTGTCCATAGGGTAAATGACATAGGCATGCATAATGGGACATATGAGCAGGTACGCCATCACTGCAGTGATTTAATTAGACATGTACTGCAGCATGTGTCTGATATCCATAGACAACAGCTTGCCACAGGTGGTGGGGTAGCCATACATCCCCCCCTCACCAAAGTGGAGGAGCTGCTCCTGAGCCAGGTAGCTCCTGGCCAACAACAGCAACAACAACAACTAACATGCGTCATCATGGAGACCGGAGCCACCCAGCAAGTTGACATAGAGCGTGCAGGTAACATGGCATAGCTGTACACTACTGTTACCTCTATTGGTAGATCATGCTTATGTGAGATGTGTAGTGTGTAGTTACAAAATGTGGTGCCTAGTGTTGTGCAATAATAATAATTTGGAATATAATATGCAGGCCTGTGACTGTCAACAGTCATACTACTGTAAGATTGCAAACACACAGTACCAATGGCACAGTTGTTGCCACTGACAAACTGTTTCATATCCTTGTAGGTCCCTCTGGTGTGAGAGCAAGGCAGCAGACCCATGCTGGTGAGTGTGTTCAACATTTAATATTGCTAATTAAATGTGCATGTCATAAGTGAGGTGTAGGCCATGTACACGTCACACGCCAGTGCAAAATGCATGCTGTGCATGTTTGCTGTGGGACTATGCACATCTCAGTAACGTGAGTAGCTGACTCAAACCCATGCAATACACAGAGCATCCCACACAATTATAGCAAAACTGTAGTGGACGTTGGATAGGCAGAGTCAATACACATGCACACAACACACACAACTGTGTCATACGCAGTACATGTTAACATGCTACACATGACATATTCAGACACATGCTGTAAGGTCACACTTCAGTATCCCAAATGTCATCCACACAGCACACATAATATACCTGAGGGGTAGAGTCCTCTCCTGTGGCTGTGCGACACTCTTCAACACATAACACATTCATGTTAGGCAATGCCCCCTACTGGGCACCTTATGAACCCATGTAACGACTGGCCGTGAAATGGTGAATGTAGCCATGGTACTGCAGTTCAGGTACAGCATGCTATGTGCCGGTCTGGCACACATTAGTAGCCTTGAGTGACCACATGATGCTGCATGATGATGTCACATGGTACTACACCACATCCAGTTACAGTGCCCACAGTACTACACATATCATTAATTGCTATGCACCTCAATGTTGTGTGTGTGCAAACATATGCACCGATACACAATATGCATAGCAATCACCATTTGTACAAAGTGACACATGTCTTGTAATACTATTGAGTGTATAGGTCACATGGCACACATTGTGTATGTGTGATGTTCAATGTTGCAGTTGTGTGGTAGCATGCCATGTCATGGCTGGCACTGGCATGTCCACAATATGTCCTACACTCTCCATAACCACTGTAAAATGGCTATGTTGAGTAATGGTATTCCATCAGGTATACATGCACCACTCATCCTGTGTGTATACATAGCATGCATGTGCCAAACCTGTGTCCACAATTATCTGATAAAGACACAAATGCTCTAATCAGAAATGGATATCTATGTGACACACTGATACACATCCAGCTATGGTATGCATACCTGTCAGTGATGGTGCACAGGACATCGCAGAGCTGTTAATACTTGCACAGCAATGTTGTGTCCATGTACACATTGCATTCCAGGGTGAGGCCAATCACTGAATAAAACACACATGCATCAAAGCCATGTATACTGTTATTAGCAAGGGCTGTCTACACTCACACTGCATGCTGTTGAGCAACACATGTCCTGCATGCTGTCACGTTTTATATAAATGTCTGGCTTCTGATACTGTACCCCACCATCACACGCTATTGAGTATGTTCTGGATTGCTAGTGGTGTGTGTGTGTCTGTGTGTGTCTGTTGTAGTGAGGAGTGTATTTGTGTGCATGTGTTCATGTGTGCATATGTTCATGTGTGCATGTGTGCATGTGTGCATGTGTTCATGTGGGCATGTGTGCATGTGTTCATGTGGGCATGTGTGCATGTATTCATGTGTTCATGTGTTCATGTGTGCATGTGTGCATATGTGCAAGTGTGCATGTGTTCATGTGTGCATGTGTTCATGTGTACATGTGTGCATGTTTGCATGTGTGCAGACATCATGTACAAGTCGTAATGTGTGTATCCTGTCTCCCTCTCACAGGTGCTGATTTTGGGCTGGTTCACTGCAGCAGGGAAACTGATGTCACTGAACATGATAGTGATAATGATGATAGGTGTGTTGAGGCACAGGCATGTTTGCCAGGGTCTGTCGTTGAGCCAACAATCAACAGTACACAAGTGTCCACCCCATCCATGCACACAGTCATACTGCCAATACATCCATCACCAATGCCCTTAGCTGAGGGACAGCATACAGCCGGCATTGGCCAGGACAGTGTGGTATCTATGGCACATGCATCCCAACACAGCAGCCATACCCAGATGTCTGGAAGGGTACCACATAGGCAGATGTCCAGGGGTTCTCGTCAGAGCACTGCTGGCCATCATGCACTTGCAGACGTGCCACAGGTCTTACAACCTCATGCATGTTCCAGGCTGTCATGAAGGCACAGGCACGTATGGAACGGTACACCAGACAGGGACTAAGGGCACAGAGAGCACATAACACCACTTTAAATGACAGTATCCATGACCGAGCAGGTGCCATCCATAATTACACCGAGGTCATGGATAGACGTTGGAGTAGACATTAGATGTCCTCTGCAATGTCATGTCCATGTGTCAGGACAATGCGGAATGGGTGAGACGTCAACGTGGACGTATGCCAGCAACATCAGCAGCTGGCAGTCGCCACGGACATCCCTGAAGTCACAGCTGCTCCCGTAGTGCCAGTACCAGCCCCAGCAATGTTGGGGGTGGGCTGTCCATAGACCATCCTAGAAGATCACGTGCACGTGGCTCTGGACAGTCCCGGCAGGGACCTAGCTCCAGTGTACATCCATCTACCTCTGGGGATAGTAACCAGTCAGGCTTAATACCTGATAGAGTCAGTAGCACCCCTGTCAGGCACAGGTGCCATATCCGTGGCTAGAGATGGTGATCTATAAAGCCTGGCAGGTACAGTCTGTGGCTGTCCCACAAATACCTGTATATGGCAGCCACATGGTGGAACTGTGTGCATGCAGACACACACACACACATAAACAAGACAACTAGGGCTACCACATACATGCACACATTACATCAACATTGGCCCATAGCAGTACTCTTGGCCCTCACACACACACACACACACACACACACACACACACACACACACACACACACACACACATACATGTCGATTGTATGGCTCACTGTAGGCCTCTGGCAAACCAACAACACACCCTGTGCATATGATGAATCCTGTGCCACCTCCTGTCATTTGTGACATCGATGCAGGAACAGGCTGCCATGGTGCTGATGCACAGGGTGACTTTATAGCAGTATAGCAATGTTAGCATGTTGTCAGCAGTAGAGTGTAACGATATGCTTTAAGGTGTAGCTGAGCAGGCATGATGCATGTAAGCTATGATTGTCAATGTAGTAATGTTTACACCAGTGTTAGTTCCAATAGTGTATTGTCCATCCACGTGCCACTTGGCTGATGTGTGTAGTATTGGCAGCATGTGTTAGAGAGTGGACAGTATGCGTGGGATGTATGTGGCACAGATTTGCAGGTGTACATTTGTGAACATGGTGGAGGTGCACTGTCTGCATGTACGTGCATGGTGGACACATGGGCAGGGTGACATGCCCTGTATTACACAGTAACACTCCATAGTCTCGATTGGTGGCCAGTATGCATTGTATTACACACATTTCGGAACATGACTACACATGTGTGTATGACATGGTTTGACACTGTGCTGTGGATGATACTGTTACTATCTGTCATTGTTTTGCATTCTGGTAGTTTACACAACTTCAACAGCCTGACCATAGCCAATCGTTAGATGATGTCTTGACAAATGACACACAGATGTAGGACACACAGTAACATTTGGACACTTCAGGTACTATACTATGCAAGTAACCAGTGGTATTCACCTGCACCCATTACTGGGACCACTCCTGCTTGGCATCTAGCTCTCTTAGGTACAAGCAATCACAGTAGGGATATGTCCGTCCACGTGTGGTAATGCATACTGTGGCCTATAATGCATTCTCCAAATGACACACACATCCTCCACAAGGGTATCACACAGATAGATCCCTGTTGTCAAACCAATGCTGTAAAGCTATAAGCCAACCAAAGCATAGTCATCCACCTTTACGGAACATAGTATCCCCACAGTACCACATAGGTAGTAGCCACCAACATGAAGAACAGGCACATTACATGCAACCAAGTGGTACGTCATCTCTCCTTTGATAATCACATTTCCAAAGGTATGTTTAAATCCCTCTGTGGATCACATAAGCAATAAGGGGTCTGCATGCATATCCACAAAGGTTGTTTTACACCTATAATGAATAGCCATCATTAATAGACCCTGCTGAGTTTGAACAGGTCTGACATCTACTTCGGCCATAAACCCTCACTCACACAATTCTATAGAAAACGTAATGAGTGTGTGTGACACAGTTGACCTAGGCCAGGGATCACTGCAGTGGCTGGCCTCATCACAAGCATACAGATGTGACCTAAGGTCTGGAAAGCAGCAGCACACTCTTGAAAAGATGACAGATGTGTTCTTGGAGAAAGGAGGGTTCCCACACATGCAATAATTGAGGTCACATGTACGTATATGTATTTGCCACACAGCTACCACACGTGCAATGCACATACTGGTGTCATACAGATATGTCATACAGTAGTAAAAGCAAAACCCCCAACCCATTGACCAACAGTGTCAAAGACACAGATTACACACACTTGTCAAGTGCAGGAATCAAACCCCTAACTAACTGCTTTATGTTACTACAGGAGTACGCATTTACACAACGCGCTATACACATTACTGTGAGCTCTTTTTTCCACAGGTATATTTGTAGGGTGGTGACATCATCAGACCTGACAAAGATTAGTATACCACTTTTAAGGTGTTTGAGTACTCTACAAAAATGTTGCTCTTCTCCAAGGAGATCACACACAAACAGACACTTGTCAAGTTCAGGATTCAAACCCCTACCTAACTGGTTTATGTTACTACAAGAATGCGCATTTACATGATGCACTATATACATTACTGTGAGCTCTCTTTTCCACAGGTATATTTGTAGGATGGTGACATCATCAGACCTGACAAAGATTAGTATACCACTTTTAAGGTGTGTGAGTACTCTACAAAAAGGTTGTTCCTCTCCAAAGGGATCACACACAAACAGACACTTGTCAAGTGCAGGATTCAACCCCCTACCTAATAATACTAAAGGAGTACACATTTACATGACGCGCTATACACATTACTGTGAGTTCTCTTTTCCACAGGTATATTTGTAGGATGGTGACATCATCTGACCTGACAAAGATTAGTGTACCACTTTTAAGGTGTTTGAGTACTCTACAAAAAGGTCGCTCCTCTCCAAGGAGATCACACACAAACAGACACACACACACTTGTCAAGTGCAGGATTCAAACCCTTAACTAATTGCTTTATGTTACGACAGGAGTACACATTTACATGACGTGCTATACACATCACTGTGAGTTCGTTTTTCCACAGGTATATTTGTAGGATGGTGACATCATCAGACTAGACGAAGTGGGTTACATTAGGTGACATTGGGTGGGCTACATAGAAGGAATGTCTAAACACTTTGGCCATGTGATCATCAAAGGAGAGTTCACTATCTAACTGTGTCCCCAGGGCCTTCATGACTTTCTCCATACATACTGGAGTACCACCTATGTGGTAATTTGTTTGCACTTTGTTTTAGCCAAAGGGGATGACTATGCATTCTTTGGCATTCTTGTTGGGGCATTGTTTTGACACCAGGTATCTGTCTCTGTAAGCCCGTTCTGGAGAATGTGTGTGTCAGCCATAGAGTCGATTATGGACTACAGTTAGCAGTCATCTGCAAACCTGTTCAGCCGCACTCCTCCCATGCTTGCCTGTACCTCTGAGCAGTGTCTACTAAACAGGTGGGGTCCCAGGACCAAGACCTGTGGGATGCCATTTGTGATTGTCTTGGAGTCGGACATAGCACCTGCAACTCTGAACATGTGTGTTTGACCTGAGAACCACTAGGCCACACATCCTGTGACATAGCTGTTGATGTTCAGGCTGGTAAGCATGTCCATGTTGACAGAGTGAGGAATGGTGAGGTCCAGGTGGGCTGTGTGGACTACTTTCACCTCCATCTATGTCCTTGGTGACTGTTTGAAGTAAGTCAACTATGTTTAGGAGGCAGGATCTGCCTTTAACAAGGTGAGATTGTGTAGAGTCCAGTGTCTGGAGGTCCCCAATGTCTCTGTTTATGGGTTCCATGACAATTTGCTCAATAGCTTTGTAGACCAGGCTGAGTTGACATATAGGGCAATGGTTTCCAGGTTCTGTTGTGGCACCCCCTTTGTGGAGCTGGGTGACTGTTAGTGTATGCCATTCTTTGTGTGCATACCCTGTGGTACGATTGAGTCTGGGCAGTGAATGTAAGTGAGGGTGTAGTTCCTTTTGGGCTTAGTATAAGATGCAGCCTGGGACACCATCCAGTCCCATTGATGCTGTGTTCTTGGCTTTGGAGATGGCTGTCTTTACCTGCATGTCCATGATGTCTGGGGCTCTGCATCCTCTTGTGATGGACACAGGCCCTTTTGTGGGTGATGGGGGGAAGTTTGCACTGAACTTATCCCCCAGGATGTGGCCAATGAAAGTTGGTTCAGTGTATTCCTTGCCATTTGTCAGTAGCTGACAGCATATTTGGAAGTTGACACCTACATGTCTGGTATAGCTACCGCAGGCTTTGTGTTTGTTATTCTTACAGTCCTTGGCAATTTGTCTTTTGACAGTGTCCTTGAATTATTTTATGAGCGATCATTGCTTCTTCCTAGTAATGATCAGTGATGCCTTTCCTTTACTGAAGTTGACTCTATCAGGTGTTAGTTTCCTCCTTCTGTTGTCTAGCTTATTTATGGCCAACGACCACCAGATTGTTTTCTTATTTTTGGAGGAGTGCATCTTAGTTTTATTTGTGATGCATGCATCCCTGTAGATGCTCATAGGATGCACTTGTAACTGATTTGCAGATTGTATACCATTCTCCTATAGCAAGAGGTCTTTGGAACTTTCCACTTTTGTCTTGGGATGTGTGCAGTTTGCTTTTGAAAATGTCTTCACGGTGGTTTCACTGACTGGGTGGGCAGGCGAGATGTGGATGTCCAGTGTGAGTACTTTATGATCTGATATTACCAGCGAGGGTTTTATCTCTGTTGTGGAACACTGGTACCCCATGTTGGTGATGATTATGTCCAGTATGGTGTCACATCTAGTGGCCATGGTGACCAGCTGTTCCAGGGTGTTAGAGCTTTTAAATTCTAGGAAACATTGGGCAAAGGATGTTGTACACAAGTAATTCTCCCACTCAATGTTTGGGTAGTTGTAATCACCTCATATAATGGTGTTTGATAGGACCTTGATATTTTCCACTGTTCTTGGGAATACTGAGTGAGGTTACTGTGAAAAGATAGGTAATCTGTAGCAGGCTACAATCTGATGAGCAGTTTTGCCCAATATTAGTTGCACTTGCATGGTCTCCAAGGCCTCATGCTGTGCCACTAACCTGAAGGTGTGGGTATCCATAATGTAAATGTGTACACCCCTTCCTTTTGTATTTCACTCATGGTTTTGGGTCCGAAGGTCAGAGGGATTGTGAATGTTTTACGTGGAGCATGTCCAACAGCTCTGCGTTTGACATAGCTTTGTATGTTAGGCAGTGAACACATCTGAGTAGGTGATATGCAAGGGAGTACTGATGGAGCATTTTGAGATAGTCTGTGTATGGCATGTATTTCAGGCCACTAATGCTCTTTGTGAGATATTGCTGCAGGCTTTCCAGTTGTTGTAGTTGGCTTGTGAGGTACATAGCAAACATGGTGTTGTACTCTATTATAGTTCAAGTGAGTGATGAGTAGTGGGGAACAATGTCCTCTTCTATTCTGCAAGAGACACATTTTGTGATGAGGTGTGCCACATAGCAGGGTTTTCTGACTACTGTGGGGATGTGATTATCACCGTTGTGTCCAGTATCCGCCTGTGACCCAAGGTCTCTTGTCACACTTTCAGTGTTAAATATACTACCGCCTATGTTGTCATTCTTGGCTATGGAGTTTTTAACAAAGGGGATGACAATGCACCTTTCAGCATTGTGCTGGAGCCCATGGCTTTGACTGTCTCAGTGAGGCCCTTTTGTAGGATGTCCACATCTTTAGTGTTTACAATTATGGCTCCTAGTTTGCAGTCCTCTGGAAACTTCAATAGCCACAGACCTTCCATTTTAAATTTTACTTCAGGGAAGTAGATACGAAACAGGACAAGACACGGGATTGGACCTTGTGGTACTGCACTCATCACTGGTCCAAAGTCATATTTGGAGTCTGCTACTTTCACAGCGTGTTTTCTGTCAGTAAGCCTGTTGGCAGCACATCTTGTGACATAGCAATTTATACCTAGTTTAGTGGTTTTACCTATATTTCCAGAGTGTGCGGTGGTGTTGTAAGCTGTGGCAGGATCAACATAGGCTGTGTGAACCACCTTACCCTTGTCAACGTTTCTGTTGACTGCTTCAGTGTCATCTATCAGGTTTATGTGACATGATCTGCACATTACAAACCCAACATGGTTGTGGTCCAGGGTTTGGGGATTACAAATGTAATATTTTATATGTTGTATGATGATACATTCCATGGCCTTGAAGTGCGGACTCATCAGGCTAATGGGGCGCTAGTTCCTGGGGTCTGTGGTGTCTCCACCCTTGTGTAGTGGGATAACCGTCACTGTGCACCATTCAACAGGCACAAAGCATGATGTGAGGCTATAACTGCACATGGTATGGCAGTGTGGTGCCTGTTCGTTGTGTGGTTTGTGTGGAACACAGCCTGTGAAGTTATCTGGTCCCATGGCTACTGTGATACTGGCTTTGGAGAGTGTTTTTTCCTGTGCAGCCGTGATGACAGCAACTTTGCAGTCTTCCATTATAGAGATGTGCTCTTTCATGGGTGAGAGGGGGTACAGTTAACACTGATCCTATCTGCCAGGATGTTGGCAATATCAGTTGGGTCTGTATATTTATTGCCACTGAGCTGTAACTCAGAACAGATCTGAGTGTAGCCATGACATGGACCTGTCTGTTGGGCAGAGATCTCATGAGTAGACAGTATGCAACAGCATAAAGACTGGGTTACATTCATTCTTGTTGCATGGGGCAACTGTTTGAGGCCAGTAATCCTCTTGTTAGGGTCCTTCAGTGGTCTTTCTGGCTGCTGAACTTGCCTACTCAGATTCATCGCAAGTGTGTTGTGGTACTCTCTGACGGGTCTGATGACTGATGAGTACTGTGAACCTCCTTTGACCTACATGCACAGACCTTGGCAGTTTGTGTGAACACATAGCATGATTTTCTGACAACTTTGTGAATGTGTTTCTGGAAGTAGAGATGTCTATCCACATTTGTCCATAGATCCCTTATTATCACCTCCATGTGTGAGCATGCCCAGTATGACCTTTCAGTATGTTGTTGCCTGACATTTGCTTCATTTTGTAAGTGTGTGAGCATGCCCAGTATGACCTTTTAATGTGATGCTGAATGAAATCCACTACGTTTGTTGGAGTGTGTGAGCACACCCAGTATAGACATTTATACTATATATGTATGGAAAATCAAGTTGTATTTTTACAGCAGGCCTCACCTTTGTATCATAGGTCAACAGGGATCATGCTGTGCCTGCAGGGCTTCCATGAGACACTTTGCATAGACTTATCAACATTTCTACATACAGGGGGGAGAGCTATTCTTTGTACATTTCTACCCAGGGACACACTTGATTGTTACTGTGGGTGTACATACGATGAGGGGTTCACCTGACACTTATACACATTTTCTATGCCTGCACTGCTATGTACAGTACACCATTTCAGTCTGTACTGTTGCCTATCATACTGGCTTGAGGCATACTACTGTACTACATTTCTTAGCATTCGATGCCACATATATTAGATTGCAACTTCATAGCCTACAGAACCCACATCACACCACCTGGCCTGATGTTCTTTGTCTGCATAGGCCTGTGGGGGAGGTTACCCATATGCATCTTTAGGGGCATGTTACAGCATTTCTTTGTTTTTGCATTACTGTACAATTGTCCTGCTGTGTCTGTGCTACTGAAATGGTATCATGGCTTAGTGGTTCAGTACTGTGACTATAATGCACAGTATCCTGGGTTCGAGCCCTGTCACTGCTTTTTATTTTCATGCTGGGCAGACCAGACTGCTTAAGGGACAGTAAAGCTGATATGAGCATGTTTACCTGTCTTTGCTCAACTTTGCATGACTTTGCCCGACCTTGCCCAACATTGCTCAACATTGCCCAACATTGCACTAGTTGGCACAGCCAATTTTGTTTACATATACTAAATATTGGTAAATGCTGCTTAGCACTGATTTATGTTGCTTAGAACATGGCAATCATGCCTCCGGTGGTGCTGCAGGGCTGCCTATGTCAGATGCACATACTACACTCCCTATACATGTTTGGAAACAGGTAGTGTCAAGTTAGGCATCCCTTTTATTTTATGTGCGAGTCAGAGAGAGGTATCATTTCCAGGGTTCCTACTGAGCCAGTGTATGTGCTATGTGTTGCCTCTTTGCCAAGGCCAAGGCATACTGGGCACGCCTCCTTCTGCCTACTGGGGTAGGCTCAGGTTGTTCCTCCTCCAAGTCATGCTGTGCCTGTGCACGCCTTGGCAATGCTGGGGGGCTGTTTGGCCCTGCCCCATGCTGTTCCAGCTGCAGCTGTTTTCGCAGGATCATATTGTGTAGCATGGCACATACCAAGACAATTTGGTTACATGTAGTTGGTGAGTACTGCAAGGCTCCATCAGATGTGTCCAGGCACTGGAACCATGACTTGAGCATCCCAAACACACGCTCGATTACATTTCATGTTTGTGCATGTGCCTCACTATGGAGTTCTTGTTAAGGTGTGTGTGCATTTCTGATGGGTGTCATCAGCCATGGCTCCAGTGCGTATCCAGCATCCCCCACTAGGTGACCGTCAGGGATGTCCCCATTGGCAAATGTCTGGTACAGCTGCATCAAATGCCAGATATGGGAGTCGTGGTAGCTTCCAGGGCAGCCAGCACACACATTCAGTATTATGCCCTGGGCATCGCACATGACCTAGAAGTTGATGGAGTGGAAGCCCTTGCGGTTGATCTAGGCCCTACCCCACTCACCAGCTGGTGCTTTGATGTGTATGTGCGTGCAGTCAATTGAACCCACTACCTCAGGGTATTCCGCTATTTGCTGGAAGAGACGCATATTGCTGGCCAATACCTCACGGGAATTGGGGAAATATACATGATCACCAACATGTGCTGCCATGGCATTCAGGAACTGGTGCAGTACCCTGGATGCTGATGCCTGTGAAATCCCCATCATATCACCAGTTGGTCTCTGGAAGGTACCTGTTGCTAGTATTCTTAGGCCAACACATACCTTGGTTTCCACTGGGATGGGTTCCTCTCTGTTGGTTCTGTGTGTGAGGCGTGGCCTGCACAGCTCAACAATTTGCTGCAGGAGCTCTCTGTCCACACTATAGTGCTCCACAATCTACAGCTCATGTAGCCCCTGGTAGGTTACCCTGGGTCTGTACACTCTTCTCCGTCTCCTCACTGTGGGTTGCTCAGGAACATTCCCATTGGCACCACCCTCAGCATCTTGCACATATTGCCTTATAATAGCAATGGCAGCTCCTAACATTTTTTTGTCTCAGTTAAGCTTTTTAAGTTTTCACTTCTCTTTATATTCTGCAGTGTTGCAGTGTTTCTGCGTAAAACATGGGGGGGGGTGTTGGTTGCAGAGCTTTAAGTGCTGGGCTGGGCTGGGCTAGTGTACTGCCTGTGTAATTGGCTGATTCTGATTGATTTCACCTGGCAGCTCTGCTATCTCTCCTTGGTTAAGTTCCTACTAGTACTTTTCCTTCCTCTTCCCTTTCTGTTTCCACAGGGGGCAGCACCATGCAAACAAGCGCAAACACGTGCACACAAGTGAACAAGTGCACACACAGCCTTACACAGGCTTACACGGGCACACACATGCGCACACAGCCTTACACAGGCTTACACGGGCACACACACATGCACACAGGCTTACACGGGTTTACAGGTGCGCACACACACGTACACAGTGTAAGCATCTTTGCAAGAAACTTTGGTTGTAGCCACAGCGTACGCCTTTGGTTTCTGGGTTTCAGTTCAGACAACTGTAGACACGCCTCTTCCAGTCCTAAGTAACCTACAGCAAACACATGCCACTCTGCTCCAATAAGCTTGCAGTCTTTGATACATACCCCCCTCATGATGTCACTTATCTTCTACTCTGTTACTCCCCTAATCCTACTCTTACACTCTAAAAACATGGTTCACATGGCAGGGAATATTGGGATTCACTATCCTTATACTCATTTGCATAGGATTGCCTACTAATGCTTGGTTACATCTCTCACACTGAGCTTCCCCCCTTAGCAACCACTACTCAGTAGCCATGTTGTCTTCAGCTTGCCTTTCACTTGCATGGCAGATGGATATTTTTAATTAAATGCCTATTTTTGGCTTTGATTTATTATTTTTTCTGGTTTTTAGAGCGCCGCACGTTTGCGCGGCGCTGCTCTACACTTAAACATCGGAGATCGGGGGAAAAAATATTAATTTTTATTCTTTTGCAACATGTATAAATGCCACTGTCCCTATATGTGGCCATTGGCATACTTCCTCAACTGGATGCATCCTTTATTTGGAGCTGTCATTGCTCCATTTTGCTATTTGCAGAATGGTACTCCATTACCAACAGAGTACATTTCTGCAGATAACACTACTCTTACACGGACAGGTTAGTGGTTCCTGGATCGCAAATTTACCTCATTTGCATAGCTTTCAGCAGCAAATGAGGTAATTTGCATACCATAACACTGTCCGTGCAAGAGTAGCTTTAGAAGCTCTCATGCACGCCCCTACTGGCAATTGCTGAATCGCTCGGCAGACATATTGCCTGTCTGCAGTCTTACACTGTTCTTACACTCCGTGCAAGCCTTCGTAAATCCGGCCCATACTCTTTTCTCATTTCCTTGTTATTTTATTTTTTTTATCATCTGCTACATTTTACATGACTTACTTACCCTTATCTATAATTTATTTTCCTTTATTTCTATTTTATTTGACTTTTTATCTAGTGTCAATATTTCTCTCTTTTCAGTCTTTATTTCTTCTTGCATTCTGCAAAATTCATAGTTTATTTCTTCTATAATCTATAATTAATTATGAGTTGTTCATAAATCATTTTAAGCTCACCTGTTGTTTTTTAAATCTGTTAGTAATTGTAATAATTCTTTGCTTGTTGATTGATCATTATTTCTCTTAAAAACAGTTTTCATCATTTTTATCAGGCAGCTTCATTTTTTGTTTTTTTATCATTAATTATCATCTTCATCATCACTTGATAACATATGGCAAATCATATCAGGATTCATTATAAAATTAAAAAATTCAATTATACTTCCAGTCTTGGACCCATTCTCTGTTGTCCTTTTCTTTAGTAAACAATACCAGGACAATATATTGATGTATACATTATACAGAAAATAGTCCATACTAGCAACATATTTTCACAGTGTCTACCTCCCTTTCTTTTAACTTTGCATGAGTAAACTGAGTTGTTGGTAGCTCAGGCGAATGTACAAATCCCACAGCACTTATCAAAAAGGGTAGAAATACCTAGTGCCTTGGCCAGATTTCCCATAGTCAGTATGAATACTGCCTCAGGTTTAATTTGAAAAGAGGTCATTGGCCTAGTAGGACAAAACAGGTTGACAAAGGGTCAATAAATAAGTGAAATAAAATTAATATCTCCTCTATCCTAATGTGCTAACATGGTTCTGAAGTATAGAGTCATGGATACAATGTAGTTGGAGTTATCCTCTGGTAAAGTACTGGAACCTTCAAACTAAAAACATAATTAACTTCATTTAAAGTTGCATAACATACTTCACTAAGAAGTATTTATTTTTCTGCTTGATCCCTGAGGTCTTGTTAGGATACAACAAAAGATTTTTAATTTTACAACAAAAAGATGTGCATTGAAAATATGGAACCGTAACATTATGGAATTTCATAGAAAACATTGATGGTTAACAATTTTTAGAAATAGGGATTCTTGAAAAAACAACAAAGTGTTATTTCTTTGCACACTAACACACCCCACTGGCACTTCAGAAGTCAGCAAATGTAGATGGTGGGGGGTTATAAGATGCCCATTGGGTAGGGAATCCAATATAGCTGCACATTGAGTAACAGCTTAATTCTGGTTCTTCCAGTCTGAAAACAGAAACTTAGCAGAGAAGACCAGTGGACCTACATTTCTGGGTAAATTTCAGTAAATGGCTAGTAAGTGCACTACCTGTATTCCAAGAAAAAAAGAAATATAAAGGATTTGGAGGAAATTCAGATACAAAAGGTGAGAAAGAATCACAGACTGAGAAGAGTACTGCAGTGGTTCAGCAAGAAGGACTACAAGTTCCAGACATGACTTCCAGTAACCTAGAGGAGAGTAGAAATCAGCTGCAAACACACCTGGTTAAAATAAATAGTGAAGGAGTATATGAACACAAACAACAAAAAGCTGGAAAAATGGAAGAAGCTTTAAACAAGTATTCAGATAAGGTGACAGAAGTGCAAAACTCAGAGGTTGAAATGAAGAAAAGGCTGGCTGAATATGAGACTGCACAAGAAGAGATGTTTAAAAAATAATAGAATTAGAGGACAGAGCACATAGAGAAAACCTGAGATTTTATGCTACACCAGAGAAGTTGGAAGGAACAGACTGTATTAATTTTATGAAAGCACAAATAAGCAACTTGACTGGTATTCTACAACAGGAACTGCTAATTGAAAGGACACATTATGTGCGTGCTCCAAATCTGGTTACTAAAAAAACAATCTAGACCTTTAATAGTAAAAATGCAGAGTTATCAACATAAGGTGTTGATTTTGACAAAATTGTGACAGAAAGATAAAGTGCTAAAAGAGGGAGATAGTAGAGTGTTTGTGGAGAATGATTACTCAGTGTACACCATGTAAAGAGCAGTAAATATATTTCACTATTAGGGAATGTCAAAAAGCAGGCATGGGATTCAAACTGTTGTACCCAGTCATCTTCAAAGTATTTTTCCTCGAGGGCCAAAATAATTTTTTGATGAAGTACATGCTAAAGAGGAAATACAAAAGTTTGTCCAACAAAGAGTGAGATATGAATAAGAAGGAGGTTCTGCTTCTTGTTCTCCTGGTGCTAAGGACTACAGAGAGAGACTGAGCATGTGGAATATTTTCCACTGTTTCAGTTGCCTGAGAGAAGGAAGAAAACATGAGAATCAACTAGATAAATCTGGAATATGTTGGAAATGAAGCCAAGACAGGATTTGGGAGATGGAGATGAAGATGATTAAAGCTAGTAACTTGGAAATTGACAACTCTGGGATGAAAAAGTAATAATTATATTTGTGAAACAAGACAGAACAGAAACATATAAAATTATTGAGCTTCATTGGACTTTGTTAAACTTGTGGGAAACTTGCTTCATGTTAATGTTTGGAGAATAAAGTCAATTACTTGTAAACAAACAAATTTGGAATTACAAAGCAATAATTATAGTTGTCAAACATAGCAGAACAAGAGAATTGCAACTATTGGATTTTTGTGGACTTTGCTAAATTTGTTGGGGACTCTAAAGCATATGCCCTCCATTATGTCATTAAGCTTCGGATAACTACTTTGGAGAGGGAAAGAGAAGGAAAATGTCAACTGCAAGTAAAACAAATTTCTTTTTTTTTCCTCTTAATGGTAATGTTTAAATGTTCCATGATTTTCTTAGCAAGCTACAAGGTAAAGCTTTTTCAGTTCTTTTCTAATGCAATGAGGATATTAATATAAACAGGTGATTTTTTTTCTTCCGTCTGCTCTCTTTTTACCTGTTCAGTTTTAAGAAATGTAGGCACTGAAATGTGACGAAAACAAAAAAGGAAAAAGGAAAGGTCTGGTTGAATGAGCATGGCAATAGAAAAATTAGTGTGCTTTTTCTAATGCTTGCATATGCAGATGATTGAGTTAACCCTGGTATTTATTCAGCAGCAAGTATATTACAAAACATTTAAATGGAAAAGAATATTGAATGTTATAAGGCTTTTTTCTGGTAAACAAGGTTTCCTTAGCAGTTTATGTCTGGTTTCCATGTCACCAGAAGACAATCTAATAAAGAGAGATGGCTTAGAGAAAATGTTTACCTAAAGCATTCAAGTGTTTTCTTACCTGGGAGAGCTATAAAGATAAGAGAGAAATCAGTTAGCATTTACTAAAAGCACAGGCTGTATCATGCGTCTTAGCATGAATGACCTTTCTTTTTGGGTGTCTCTAGCCTGTGAATGTGGCTATAATTTTAGAACATTTTAGAACATTTATTCTTACTATGTACATAGTTTTGTGTGTTATTATTAATTTATTGTTTTAGGGGGTATCGGGGAGTGTGTGTTCATTTTTGTTTGAGGGTTTTCAATAAAACAAAAATTTCTGCAAGGTGTGACATAGGCTCAAATGGAGATGACAAGAGACAATTATATAAATGATTAACCTGCCAAATGGTGCATGCATCCAATACAAAAGCTGGAGCCATACATTTAACAAAACAGCTGTTATTCGTAAATGGTGGGAAGAATAATCCCTCAAGAAAATGATTCTTTCTAAAATGTGTTTAAATGTTAAACATCTCAAGATAAATACAAAAAAGCAAGACTAGTGAATTATATTAACATAATGTAGACTGCAAGTAGCTATGCTCCAGGAGACACACATGGAAAGAAGTGAACATGTGAATTTAATAAAGAAAGGTTTTGAGGATGGTTATTCAGCAGAATATCTGGGGCAAAGGAAGACAGAAGTACTTATATTAATTGCAAGAGGAGTTCTAATAGTAATAGAAGAAAATATAAAAGGCAATAATGGAAGATTTATAGTATTAAGAGGCTACTGGCAAGGGAGAAGGATTGCACTGGCAAGTATTTATATTTCACCAAAAACTGCTATAATGGAGCTTAAGAAAATTCTGGGAGAAATAATTTGCTTTCATCAAGGAATATTACTTATAGGTGGGGACTGGAATTTGATTTGCACCAGTCAAGATGTGTCTGGGGGGCCCAGAAGGGAAAATATAACAAAGGAGGGTACCTTTTTTAAAAAGTTTATGAAAACATTTGGCATGAAAGGTGTGAATTCATTACTAGGAGTTCAGAGTGAATAGACATATTATTCTCCAAGATAAAAAAAACTGGGCTAGACTAGGCAGAATATACATTTCACAGGAACATGTGCATTTAATTGAAGGTCTTCATATTCACCCAATAACTATTTCAGACCATGCACCAATAATAACTAAAATGAAAAATACGGGGCAATGAAATAAAAATGAGACACTGGTGCTTTCCCACATACATGTTGAAAAGACAGGAATTTAAGGAATGGGCAGTGGAAACTATTCAGGAGCTATTATTGAGAGAATTTTTTTCTGAAAATATAGCTAGGAAGTGGGGTAAAGTTAAAGTGGAATTTAAAATATTTATTTATTTATTTATTTATTTTATTTATTTCAGTTTGATAACTGGGGAAGTCCTCTGGGTCTTAAAGAGTCCATTTTCAGTGGAGGCCCAGGGAGAAAAGCTCCAGTGACAAAAAAAAATAGAAAACAAGAAATCATCTAGTACATGCTGACTATACAGTATTAAAGTTCATTTATCAAATAGATTAATTACAGAATATAAAATCATACAGCAATATGGTCTTAAAGACTTATATAAAGTGCAATGTTTAGACAAAAATAGCTGGAAATTAGTTAACAAAGTTTGGAGAAGTTGAAGTAGGAATAGCAGGGGAAAGGCTGTGAGTGCAGAATGGAAGCTGGACAGGGTTTGCTTTGAGTGGTATAGTCAAAGAAGCTAGAGGGTAGATTCAGTTAGTATAGGAATCTATGTTGGAGAACAGCACGAGCAATCCCACTTTGAAGATAGGTAGGAGTAGAGGAAAGATTTGAAATTGGAGTGGTTTGGAGCATTTCTAAGGGTGGGAGGAAGAGAGTTCCATAACTTAGCTAAGCAGCAGGATAGTAGAAGGTGCCAAAGGGGCTATGAGGGTTTGTAGATTTTTAGGAGGTTTTGATTTTCAGATCTATGTGAAGGGTTACGAATATAGGCAGTTAAGGTGGAGGAGACAGAGGGACAGCAGGAGGGCTTGAATATGAAATTATGGGCAGTGGTAAGTTTAAGAAAGTTCAGGTAATTAAGAAGTTCACGTCATTGCAGAGAGTGGATGGAGATCCAATGATGAGAAGAGGTCTTATAGTTGGGGGTGAATTTGCAGATTTTATTGTAGCAGGATTTAAGTTTGATTTGTAAGCTGAGCTGGAGATTAGTGAAAATAAAAGAAAGGGATATATGGTTAAAAAGTTACAGGAATTACTTAGAGGGACTGACAAGTGTTAAAGTATTGCAAAATAGGGTGAATCTCACAGAACAAGAAGAGGAGCAACTGCAGAATGCTAAACAGAAAATAACGGATTACATCAATAATATGCACAAGTTTAAAAAGATTGCTGTTAAGCAACTGTTTTTTGATAATAACCCTATTCTATGAAAGTCTGTATAAACCAGAAAAATATGGAAATCAAAAAAAGGCACACATGGAAATGTTTATGGAAGAGTTAAATATACCCAGGATAGAAGTAGAGGAGGCTCAATTACTAACAGTTAAGACAGAAGGAGATGAGATAAAAATGGTGATGTATAACCAATCTACATGAAAGTCTCCAGGAATCGATGGTATTCCTGTGGAGGTTTGGAAGATAGGAAGGAAAAAAACTGATAAAGATCTGAAAGGTTTTGTTTAATAGCATTTTAAGAGGAGAAGTACCAATGTCCTGGAAAAAAGTGGTAGTTGCTGTAATACCGGAAGAGGGTAAAGATCTATCAAATACAGCTTTATATAGGCCCATTTCAACACAAAATTATGATTATAAGGTATTTATGTCTATAATGGCAAAAAGAATGGAAAAGGTGATGCCAAAATTTATAGATATGGATCAATGTGGTTTTGTGGAGGGGAGGCAAATATATGACAACATTAACAGAACAGTGATGATCCAGAGGGAAGCAGAATGTAAGAAAATACTACTGTTGTTGGTAGGTCTTAATGCAGAGAAAACATTTGACAAAGTGAGCTGGGACTTTATGAGAAGAGCAATGAAAGCATTTGCATTCCTTGAAAAAATTATAAGGTTGATTAGTAGGATATATGAGGGATCAGAGGTGAAAGTTAAAGTGGGTGGGGTCCTCTCTGATAATCTCTGCTTGAGCAAAGGAATTAGGCAGGGGTGTCCTCTCTCTCCCCATTGTTGTTTGCATTATATTTAGAACCATTGGCAAAGAAAATAAGGGACTTAGAAATTCAAGGATATAATTGGTATAGTAGTCAAGAGATGCTGATTCTATTTGCAGATGACATTTTATACCTGACAAAACAAAGGGATATTACAGTGTTGTGGAACATATTGAGACAATTTCAGACCTTTGTGGAATACAAAATGAATGAAGTCAAAACAAAATCAATAGTGGTAAATTATGTACCCACATATGAATTGGTTGTGCAATATCCATACTTACAGGGACATGATAAAATGAAGTATTTAGGAGTATGGATTAAAATTTATACTGATGTGGCAGCTAAGGATATGTGGGAAGAGATCAAACACAATTAATGCAAAAATTGAGAAAATGGAAGCTCTGTTATATGGCTATTTATAGTAAGATACAAGCAGTTAAAATGTTTTTAGTCTATTTAGTCTTATATACAGGTCAGGCATATTTTTATCAACCAGAGGAGAAGTTGTGGATAGTAATTATTAAGGATTTAGAAGTTGTCTGGGATGGGAAGACAGCAAGAGTCAAGTGGGATAAGCTTATTCTTCCAATAGAACAGGGGGGGATTGGGATTATCCAATTTGAAGGGGTATTTTAGAGCAGTACAGTTAAGGCTTCTATACATAGCACAAGCAGAAAACTATAACTCAGACTGGAAAGAGATGATGAAGAAACAGTGGGGAAGTTCAAATAACAGAGAGAGACTGAGAATTTGGATGCAAACCTTTAATGAGAACAATAATAATCATGCAGAATATTATATTTATAAAGTAGCAGAAGGTATTCTGAGAACTAAATCAATATGGGAATGGAGAAAGGAAATTCTGTCAATAGGGGTGACTGCAATTAGGGATGCAGACAATAGCAAGAGAGGCGGGAGTATGTTGGAGAAAATTGGAAAAGGAACTAAGGTATTGGGAGCAAATAACTACAGAGGGAAAGGTAATAGAATGAAAAGATGCCAATAACTTATTTGGACTGCCTGTTAGAGATTGCCTTCCATGTCAAGGATTGATATCAGAGTACAGGCAAAGAGAAAGAAACAGGGGGGGTTCCTAAATGAAAGAACAGCACTGGTAGAGTTCTTAGTAGAATTTAGAACAGAAATGCCCATTAAGAAAGGAATAATTAATAGAGCATATAAAATATTGCATGATGATTATAAGAATCAGTCAGAAGAGGTTAGGAAAAATTGGGAAGAGAGACTGGATAAGTAATTCACAAAAAAACAAAGGGGAGATATATGTATGTCTCCCAAATATGCAACAGAATCTAGAAGATTTAGGATCTTTCCTTGGAAGTGTTTACACAGCTATTTTTATACCCCAAGCAGGCTCCAAAGAAATTTTCCTCAGGTAGACGGCAAATGTTGGAGATGTGATGGGGAAGAAAGAAATAACTGGAAACATATTTTCTGGGAGTGTAATGAGTTGTCTGACTTTAAAGAAACTCTGCAGACTGCTCTGTCAGAGATGCTGAGTGAGCAAATTGGAGTGACTAGGGAAAAGATTTTTTGAGTTATGATACAGAGTTGGAGTTGCCTAGACATAGTAAGGCCTTACTGAGTCTAATTATGATGGCTGCCAAAAAAGCAATAACTAGAACATGGAAATCAAAGTGTAAACCTACTGTACTAAAAGTAACAAAGCTAGTAACAGAGATTAAACAACTGGATCTGGGATCTTTAGAAAAGGGTAGGACTAAATTACACAGGAAAAAAATGGGAAATGTGGGATCACTACATGCAGAAGAGGAACGATGTTTGAAAGAAGGCAGGATCTGAATGAGCTATGTAATGGTTGACTGAGAATGACTGGATATATTAAAAGTGATGTATAATGTTTACAGCTACAGTTGTGTTGGCAAGGTTTGTAAGGTATGTTTGCAACTGAGAGTGTGCCACTATGATTTATTTTCTTTTATATAAATGTCAAATTGTCTGAGTCACAAATGATAATTTGATAAAGATGTTTCTTGTAAACTAATACATGCAGAGGAGGGATGAGGTTTAAAATATGACAGGATCTGAATGAGCTATGTAATGTTTGACTGACAATGATTGGATATATTATAAGTGATGTATAATGTCTGCAGTTACATTTGCCAGCATGGTTTGTAATGTATAATGTTAGCAACTGAAATTGTGTCAGGATGTATTTTCATTTAGATAAATGTAAGATTGCCTATACCATACAAGATAATTTCATGAAGATGTTACTTGTTTAAAAAAAAAGATGTCCATTGGGTATGTTCAGTTTCATTACTCATTAGCAGCTAGATAACATTTTGATGGCTCCTATTGACATTTTGACACTCAAAATGTTGAACGTTGCAGATGAAAAAAACAAAAGACTGAAAGTACAGCAAGCCTCCCTGCACCCACCACACCCCCTCAAAACTTACATATTACAACTTCAAGATCACCATACCATGGAGAAAAGGGAATATTCCAAGGAATGGCATCTTGGATTTAGTTTATGTTAGTCCAACCTTTTAGCCATATTTAGGGACTCAGTATAGCAGGTCCCCGCACTTTAAATGGTTACCCATTTGGGTAATTATTTTCCCTGCCTTTGCTGGTACTTGCTTCATGACTTGAAAAATTTAATGGATATATTTAATATGACTAAATAAGTAATCATTGTAAATTCTATAACTCATATGTGCGAGTGACAGGAGAGTGAGACTAAATACAGAAAAGTCAGGACTTACATTTGCTAAGCCTGAGATCATTGTGACTTGGAGTATTTCCCTTTTCTCTGAAGTATGGTGATCTTGCAGTTAGAGCATGCTATCTGAGGTGTTCTCTTATTAGTTAAGATCACCCAGCAGAGCCAATAGTAAGGCATGATAATGATGCACGTGTTGTTAAATACTCTTTTCAGGCAAATATCTAGCTTTGCCCTATTTTTTTAAAATGTGTTGTGGGCAGACATTTTCCAGTTATGCATATTTTTATTGGATAGACATTACATAACTAGAAAATAATGGAAATGAAAATTGGATTGCTGTACATGAATGCAATATTACCTGATAAATTGGCCATATGCAAATATTTTATACTGAACAAAATGAAAGTAGGAAATATTTAACCCAGAGCTGTTATTAAAAGAAGTGAATACTGGACAGGTGTAGCAAACATATCTGGTAATCTATCACAATGGGTCAAACATAATACATGCATGACAACAGCCTGACACAGTTGCTAAATAGATTTTCAAAAGAATTCCAAGTTAAATAAGAGCAAACATAAGCAAGTTTGACAAGTATGAAGTATATAGGCAATATTATAACAGGAGAGAGAAAGACTTGCTACAGAAAAAATCAACACAATTATGTAATACCAAATTAAGAAGAACTGCAAACATTGGGAAAGTTTCTGTGACTCGTGCACTATCTTGTGAAATTTGTACTTGATATTGCTGAGGTAACTATCCCTGTAAAAAGCAATTAAACCCAGATGTACTCTTGGGAAAAGGAGGTGTTTTGGAATTTTTAAGAGACCAGTTATAGAAGTATTTTTAAATGTAATATGAAAACCAGCTGTGTTGCCTTTCAAGATGGATGCCACAGTTGTGACCATACAGTGAAGACTTGGACACTGATTCTGGAGTTTAGCACAGGATTTCAATGATCTTTACTGTTGTACAATAATTAAAGACCACAAAAATCAGTACTTCCAGGAAGCAATCTGACAACATTTTAACTTGTTCAAACTAATAGCCTACATGAAGTAACACTGCTCCAAAGTTTGAACTTTTTCAACATTGGTAATTACAAGTATGAAGCAAATGAAATGTATATAAAGGATGACTGATTTCTAGTCTATAGTCCATGGTCATTAAGATTATAATCCTCACTGTTTTAGCACAGAGTAAAGAGATTAAACTGGCAAATATTAAGAGCCACTTAGAAACATCTCCATCTCCCATTCTTCCTCAAGAAAGAAAGTGAGTTTGATACTCATGAATCTTTAGTAGGCTTTCCTTTTGAAAATAGCCAGGTCAGGCCATCCATAGGTTCATAGGTTCACAGGTACTTACTAGGTTACTGATCTCTAAGGATCTTAACAAGTGTAGCCTGCATTCCCATGGTAACTATTAGTCCTTTTGCAATATGATTCCCATAGATGGGCCATGCAAGTACAATTCTTTCTGTCTTTCTTTCTTTCTTTCTTTCTTTCTTGCATTTGTTGACTGGGGACATCTGAATGGACACAGCATCTCCTTTGTAGTGGTAGCCCAGGGAGAAAGGCTTCAAACTATACATATTAGATAAAGATATGTACATTGTCTAAAAAAAAAAATTACAAGTATATACATAGTCTATTGAATAAAGACATTTTGTAAATGTTTATTATAGAAAAGACATTCAATAGTATTTGGAAAAGTCTGCATAGTTAAGGAGTCATTGCAAAGAGTATATTATGGCACAGATACAGATTATCATTTTGAGCAAAAGAAGATGATGAGCATATTTCAATATACAGACATAAATGTCAGTAGGCCAGTAAAACTGTATACTTCAATAAGCAGTTTCATAATAAAACATAAAATAGCCATAAAGTTTTAGAGAAGCAGCATCCTTGTTTTTTCTTTTTTAATGCTAGTCACCAGCTAGTATAGTAGATTAAACAGGGATTGAAGGAGAAGGAGAAGAATTAAAAATGTGAAGAAGGAGGTCATGGATGGAAAAGAAGGTTCTATAGGTGAATGCAATATGAGTGAAGTAGTTGAAGGGTAGGAAGAAGTGTGGAAATATGGTTTATTTCAGGGGTATGCATCCAGGCTTAGTACAGGGACATAGCCAGAGATTCTGCAGGAGAGACTTTAGCTTCTGTTTAAAATACTTGCGATGTTCTACTTTTAGAGAAAGGTATGGTAGTTCATCCTTTGGTGACATAAGTTAAGAAAAGATTGTTACCTGCTGTATTGTTGGATTTAGTGACATGGAGGAGCAGCATTTGGATTGAGTAAATGAGTCTATTTGTTTTTATGGAATAGAATTGACAGAGATGGACAGTTTATAGATTCATAGATGAGGTTATGAGTACTTTCAGGTTGGGAGTAAAATAGTAAGTGTGGTAGTTCAAGCAAGTTTAATTTTTTGAGGGTTAGTGCTGGAATGTTTGTGGGTGATTTACTGAAAATGTCATTACTTTGTGATAGCATTGTTTGAGCTTTGAGAGCTGAAAGACTTGTAAGTGGGAGAAAATAGGGGTTGATTAGAGAAGTGATGGGAGTAGTAGGGTAGAGTTTAAGTGCTTTCTGGTTTGGACAGTGAGGAAATTTTTGACTCTATACAGGAAACCCAGTCTGTGGTGAGTTTTCTTTATTGTATGCTGGACATGGTAGTCACATTTTAAGCTACCGTCAATGTAGATGCCAAGTAGCATAGTATGTGAGACAGTTTCAGTTTTAGCGTTATTTGCTGAGCGAATATCAAAGAAGGGCTTCGGGGCTGTGAGGTGTCTTGCGATAAAGAGAATACAAGTTCTTTTCTTAGGGTTAAGAAAAAGTTGTGAGTCAGTTACCTAGTCATTAATGGATAAGGAATCTTGAGGGATTTGCTTCAGGTTGTTAAAGTTTTGGTTCTACATATGCAGGTAAAGTCATCAAAGTACTTGACTATTGTGGCTGGCTTGAGTCATCTGAGAATTTATTGATGAAGATGCTGAAAAGAATGGGACCAAGAATGTACCTGTGGGGATACCTGTAGAGACTAGGAGCAAAGGGGAGAACTCTTTGTGCCATTGCTAACAGATCACATGGTATTTTATGGCCTGTGATCTATTAGCAAGATATCTGGGTGGCCACAGTGGTGCAGCGGTTAGCGTTGTCACCTCACAGCAAGAGGTTCTCCGGTTTGATCCTCGGCTGGGGTGCCTTCTGTGCAGAGTCTGCATGTCCTCCCTGTGGTCACGTGGGTTTCCTCCAGGTGCTCTGGTTTCCTCCCACATCCCTAAGACATGCTGTAGGTGGATTGGACACTCTAAATTGGCCCTAGGCATAAATGCATGTGTGTGTGCACCTTCCGTAGAAGGTTGGGTGCTGGGCTGGCAACTCAACATCGTAAAACTACACTGCCAATCATGAGCAGACAGGTGATCTGCTGTGGTGACCCCTAACCGGGAAAAGCTGAAAGAAGAAGAAGATCTGTTAGCAAGATAGCTGATAAACCATGTGTAGGATAATGTGGTCTGAGATTATGTTAAAGGCTTTGGAAAAGTCTAGAAAAAGGTAGACACTAGCCTTTCTTCATTCTTAAATGTATTTACAGTATTACTGAAATGATGAAGGGCTATAGTAATGCTATGATGGAGGGGAAAGCCTTGTTGGGAGGGGAGGTTATTTTTTTGTAGAGGTGTTGGTAAAGCTGGGATTGAATACATTTTTCAAGAAGTTAGATAAGAGGTACAGGATAACAATAAGATAGTAGTTACTACGTTGGATGGTATTTTCTCCTTTATGTAGTGGTAGTATATAACTTTTTTCCATAGTGTTGGGACATATGCTTCTGTGATAGAGCAGTTTAAGAGTATGGAAATTTGTTAGGTTATAGCCTCAGGAGCCATTTTTAGATATTTGACATGGAGACTGTTGGTGCTAAGGTGGTGGGTCATAGTTTTTAATGACTGAGGAGGAAACTTGTTGAAATGAGAAAGGGGCAGAGTCTCAGGTTTTGCTAGGGATGGAGGGGCTAGTGGGAGGGTTGTGGTGTTTAATTAGAAATGTGACTGAGTTTATGAACTGCATATTAAAGAAAGTGGCAGTGTTTTCTATGCTGTTGTTGTGCATTGTGGGTTTGGGTTGGGTGGCAAGGCCTGGTTTGAGGATTTTGTTAATAATTGACCAGAATGCCTTTGGGTTTTGAAGGTTTTTGAACTGTTTTTTTATCTATCTTGATTTGGTATTTTGCATAATTACTGGGTTCCTGAAATATTTGTAGGTTGTATCTTTTATTTTTGATGCAGAAATCCCAGTCCTTGTCTCTGAGTTTCATTAGATGTTTTGTGATTCTGGTCAGCCAAGGGGCTGCTATGGCTTATACACATTTTCTTCTGGGAGATCTAAACTATTTAGAATGGTAAGGAAAGTTCTGGAGAATTCTTTTACAGCATCAGTAAAAAAATCAACACCCAGTGTGTGTGTCCATGCAGCCTAGTAACACCAGTCTCAGGAACAATGTACAGACAAAACAGCTCATGTAGTGTCTTTATTCACCCACTATCATCCAGCTCAGGAAACAATACTTGAAAAAATTGGAATCAGATTAAAATAGTAAAAACCTGAATTTAATGGCAGAAAATCAATAAAAAATATGATGGTTAAACATTTTTGCCCCTATAAATGTAATAGGACTTCATCAGAACCATATAATGAAAAAACTTCCAGATTTAAATGGTCATTTTCAGAGTTGCATGAAGTGGGTGAATGAAGACACTACGTGAGTCATTTTTTTGCCCATTGTTCCTGTTACAACATTATCTAAGAGAAGGTCCTTTAGATGTTGTCAGTTATAAAGTTGTAGGTGCTGTAAAAATTATTATTTTTGAAAGTGGGAGAGTGTGTACTTCATTTAGGTTATGTAATTTTGGTATCTGACTTTGAGCTCTGTTGGCAAAGATATAATAGTCTTCACTTAAGGCTTTAGGTGAATATGATTTGGGGGGAAGAAGTGAGTATCCAATTGAGCACTGAACCTTTGTTGGTGTTGTTTAGGTAGTGAGTGGGAGATGTGAATTAGTTGAGTTTTGAGTCAAAATCAGCATGTCCCTAAAGAATCAAGGACAGTTGAGATGATTAGATAATGAATGGTTGAACTGTTTCATGATCAACACTAAAAACATTGACAAAACATGCATTATAATAACACAACAGACCAACACACAGTATATCAAGAAAGGAAACAAATTTCCTTATCCGATGTACAACTCATAACCCTATAATGCATTCAGTTGAAATTTGTTTGAATACTGATAGTGCTTTAAGAAAGGCTTTTTTTAAAGGTAGGCTGGGGCTAGGGGCAGGTATAGGGTTAGGGTTTGCACATATTACTAAGGTAGAGGCTTCCTGCTCCACTTTCGTAATATATGCTAACTCTAATTCTAACATGCAGCTTACCTTTAAAAAGCTCTTCTCATAACAGTACCATTACACAAGACAGTTCTGACACTTGCCACACAAGCACACACACACACACACACACACACACACACACACACACACACACACACACACACACACACACACACACACACACTTAATCTACCCCCTTACCTAACCCATAATCTAACCCTAAAATACTCACATGCATATGCACACACTATGATAATTCATCCCCTTACCTAAATCTTACTTAAACTCCCTGCCCAAACACTTACCTTTATTGACCAACTGGAAATCATCTAGATCAATATGCACACAGACGATCTTGCATTCAATAATTACAACAGCTCACTAGTGTTGCACACGTGCTTTGCCATGTCAGCTCTAACCATCAAGAGGTATGCTGGAGACTCTAGATTTGCTGCATCTTTATTGTAGGTTTTTCTAAATAGTTTGTCTGTTTGTCTGTGTGACCTTTTTACCATTTGGCTTGGAAGTTGTTTGCGATATTTTGCAGTCACTCTAATATTATGGACATCATGTATGCTTTTAAGTTCTGTGTTTCTAAATTAAGGAGAAACAATCCAATTATACTGTATCGATGAGTTCTGAAAAAGGGTAAAACATTGCATGCCTACAGTTACTGTGGTTTGGCTTTATTGGCCTGAATTTAGCTGAAACACTGGTAAATCCTTAGAGGTTCATCCGAATATATCCACTAAAGGAGGTTTAAGGTATATGAAAAAGTGGAAGTTGCTAAGTAATCTGAACTCTGACAATTTAGTAACTTTAACAGAATGGTTATTAGCTAATTAAAACTTAAGTTTAAAACTGAATTGTTGGCAATAAGAACTCTGCAGTCATCTGGTAAGCAAAATGCAGCAAGTAATGAATTAACTTGTTTAAAATGTGGAGGGAGACTCCACATAATCAGATTTTTCCCCACTAATACCAGTATTTAAATGTGAAAACAGATGTGAAATTAAAAAGAAACTGCCCCCATGGAATGTGGTTAAGATAGCAGCTAAAATAATTGAGTTAACAATATCTTGTTGTATTATGTACTACCTAATAAAGCAGCAAGCTATATTTTTGGAAGGAAAACAAATTCAAGCTGTACTGGATTCTGGAAACAAGATTACCCATATTAATATTATGCAAATGAAAGGGATAGGTGATATTTGCTCACAATTATGAAAATTGAGTATCTTCTCACACATGTAGAAATTTAGATAATAACATGCTTGTATCCTGTAGAAGAGTCTCATAACTTCAAGCATGATGTTGTTATAGGAAAAGATTTCCCCCATTTTAATACAGTCTAGAAGGTGTGGGAGGAAGGAGCATCATCAGGCAAATTATAATGACAGACCAGTATATGTTACAAGAATGTAGGATAGTGATGTTCTTATAGGGATCTAGAATCAGACCTCAAAGAAGAAAAATATACTACAACTGCAGACAGCTAGAATCTTATTGTAGTTAAATGGCAAAAAGGATCCTTTATATTACCAGAAACCTATTTCACTACTGGAGCAACAAACATCGAATACTACAAGTGTCAGCGTAGGAAATGAAGATGAACTGACAGAAAAATCTGAAGTACTTTATTTGCTTTCCAGGTTAAAGCATTGATCTTCCATGGACATTTTTCAGACTAAGGGAATCAAACCTTGCTCCCCTGGACCATAGAAAATGGCAAATTAACAGCTCCTTAATCCCCTAAGACAACTGCCAGATTAAAAAAAAAGTAAAAAGCAAACAAAGACTTACAAAACATAAAAGTGTTACTACAGGAACAGCAGGGACAAAGACAGAAAAAAGAAGTTTATCACAAAATGACCCTCAGAGCAAGGGAGAAGGGAAAATGCAGATTTTTAAACCCATGTCTCTCAAAGTGGAACAAAAAGCTAAGCAAAAAGAACACTTTCAAAATTCTTGCACAGACAGAGAAAATAAAACAGAAGGATTTTTTTGTCCAAACAACTCTTTATAAGGGGGAAACAGAAGAAACTCTAGAACTGATTTGGGGTAATTCAGACCTATGTCTTTCATCTCGGGGCATAATAGTAAACATAGTGTCCCCGCATGTATAGTTTTGCATTAAAGGACATAAATGTAAAAAAATACCAGAAAATGAAACTTTAAGTAAAGCAAGAGAGAATTTAATTTACATTGAAGGATAGTGAACAAAATTGTCATATACCTTCTTATCTACCTTTAGAGTTGAAAGATAATCAGTCAGATTCAGTAACGCCTACATGGTCTGTATACATTGTGTATGCACCATGGTAGCACACCATTTTTTATTCAGTAAGTGGCTCTACATGGTGTGCAGAGCTGCACACAGTGGTGCAAACAAGGTAAACACCAGGGCATGCAAATTACAGCATAAGCAGATGAATTGTATGCTAATCAACCAATCCAAGATGGAGGAGCCATTGAACAAGCTATAAATCAACTGTGTAAACTCAGTGCTGCTTTTTCCTGCAAATTCTGAAACCTACTGGAATACAGCCACAGAAAGGAGTCTACACAGAAAGCATGTTAGGGGCTGCTGTTTGTTTTAATTCATGTATATGTGAAGTTTATGCTGCTGCTGCTGCTAATAGACCAAGGCCAAGAAGGAGAAGAGTTTTCAAACCCCAGGTAACTTATCACACCTGAAACCTCTGTTGTCCTCACCTCAGAGCCAGGACAAACCAAGGGGAACTCATCCCACTGGAGCCAAAGGTATGTGTAGCACTTAGAATTTTAACTACAGATACCTTTCAGAAACCAACAGGGGACATGCTAAGGGGTGTCACAGATATCAGCATCCAGGATCCTCCATCAGTTCTTGAATGCTATGCTCCAACATGCTAGTGACCACATATATTTTCCCTGTACTCCTGAAGATAGGCCCAGAAATATGCAGGAGTTCTACTCTCTAGAACACTACCTCGAAGTACTGGGTGCCATAGATTGCACATGTAGAAATTAAGGCACCATTCAGGGAACAGGGAAGGCTCTACATTAACAGAAAGGGCTTTCACTGTATTAACTGGCAAGTTGTTTGTAATGCCAAGTGAATCATCTTGCACGTATGTGCTAGCAATTCTGGCACTTACCACGACTCACATATCTGTCACATCTCCCAACTGTATCAGATGTTCATTAGGGGGGATATCTCACAGGGTCATTCACTGGGGATACAGATTATGCACTGGAACCATGGCTAATGACACCCATCAGAAATGCACACACACCTGCTGAAGAACACCATAATGAGGCACACACTCAAACCAGAAATATCATAGCTCATGTGTATGGGTTTCTGAAGTTGTGGCTCCAGTGCCTAGATACATCTGGGGGAGTCCTGCAATACAATCCATGGACATGCACTGAAATATTCACAGTTTGTGCCATGCTACACAACATCATCCTGAGAAAACAGCTCCAGCAGGATCAACAAGGGAAAGGAGAACACATCCCACCACCAATGCAAGGTCACCACAGCCACACGTAGGTGAGGAGTCAAAGGGGGAACCAGCAGCTGCTGTGGGTGTAGACAGACATAGGTGTATTCAGTATGCCCTCACACTGGCCAAGAGACAATGCATAGCACACTCACTCACCACCTAAGGGCCTAAAACCTTCCTCCTATGTACATAAATTAGTAACATTGATGCCAGGAATCTCTCACAACCTTTATCTCCTCATGTATTGGTTGTGTTCTGCTTGTATCAGAGTCATCCCTGAACTAAAACTTTTGCAACTGCTGGATTTACAACGTAAGTGTTGAACCTGGAGTGTATTGTGTAATAATATGAATGACTCCTTGCACTTTGTTACTTGGTAGTGTAAGCAAATAAAAGGTGGGATATTTGTACAGAAATTATCTTAACATGTGACAACAGAGACTTCAAAATACTTGCATTTTGTGTCCATTAATAAGTAGTAGGCCTCAAGCATTAAAGATTCACACAGCCATACATCTCAAAAGTAGTGATGGTCACTGCATGCCCTCGGTTTAGCACCATTTGTTTGTAGTGTAAAATTGTTAAAGAGAGATGTTAGAAAGTAATGATACACATTGCAGTTTCGGACTTCACAACCTTCACAAAATCATTAGCAATAAAGATGGAAAATTTTGATGCTGTCAAACTTTTTAAGACCAATATAAGTCAAAGGTACAATTACCAGTTTAACATCATAAATGTAGATATACCAAGCACTAAGTCAGTTATGCACCCTGAGAATCAGACACAAAGCTTGTATATCCCTAAATCCAAAAGATACAAAACATGGATATGGCACAGTTATCATCACTTGCAGAGGATGGTGGGGGGGGGCCTAGGCTGACACAAAAGGTTGGTGAGTGTGTATGAGTAAGAAAGAGAAGCAGGCAGACATTTGGATAAAGGAACAAATGACCAATGAGACAAAATGAGCTTTAAGCTGCATGGCTAAACCATGTAACTGTTGTATATGAGTCTCTAGGGGTCCTCCATATGAAATTGGTGTCTGCATAAACACATCCAAGCTCTGTGCTAACTCTACACCTGGGTTGGATGGACAGGTATGAGCCATGCCTGGTAGAGGTGGCAGTTCATCATTGTCATGCCTGAACATGAGAACTGGCTTGGCGAGGATGTGCACTGACATGTCCACGCCCCTGGTCAGATGCAGTGCTGAATGTGACTGATGTCTGCTGGATGAGCTCCCCTCATGAGGATGCCCAGGACCACAAGAGTGTGATTGAGCATGGCCATGTTGGCTAACAGTAGATGATGTGGCTGACCTATGCCCATGAGGATATCGTCCATTTCCAGGCAAATGTTCCATCACAGACATCATTCATTCCAATGAGTTATTCGTCCGATCCACTGAATCAGCAACACAGTGAAGGATGTCATGCATGTCAGCCTGTGCCACATCTGCAACCCTAAGCATTTCTCAGGAGCACCTATAGGAATGTGCCTGTGCCTCCATGATGGCCCTAAACATATGTTAAGTGGCAAGAGAAGAAACACCTGGTCAGGTGGAGGGTTGACAGCAGGCCTCCTCTGAGCACCCCTAATAACCCTCCTGCATAGCACCATGCCCACACTTTGGCTATGGCCAGAGTCAACAGATACTGAAGCCACAGTAACCACACTTCCCTGATCAATTGTCTCACCCTCCACCAGACCAATATCTGTGGGCTCAGTGGAATGGGTAGGCATAGGCCTACTGGCTGTGTCCAGTGGAATTTTAGGAGATGGCTGTATATCAACCACAGTGCCAGATTCAACCTGTGCATCCTCCTACCCTGACTGTGCCTCTGTTTGGCCACCATCATCATCAGAGTCTGCTGATACTCTGACATCAGGGGGTAAAAGTCCCACACTTCCACTGTCAGGAACACCTGTGATAATAAACAACAAACACAGGAAAAATTAATACCTAAACTACTATACTGTAATATATGCTAACAAGATAACAGTGCTGCCTCCATCAGACAGTACAGCAATATACACAGCAGTCTTGACATCAACATCACACACTAAAATATTTCTTTGAATTGCTCATCAGTATTGACATAATAATGTTTGGCTTACCATGTGCAGATGACGGTATCCTCTGCATGCCAGATGGTCCTGGAAGAAGTTAAACAAAAGGTAAGGACAACATCATCACAATTAATAGCAACACAAGGGGTAATACGTTTTCCCCTTTATATGTCCATTAACTATACTTTCAACAAATACTTGGATGACAACTCCAAACAAAGTTAATCAATCAGAATGTCTTGTTAATTGTAGCAATCTTCAATCCCCCCAAAAACATTTCTTGTGAAACAAAAGTAATGCATTGATTTAAATTGTATTACTATACAACAATATTCAACAACTGAGATACAAAAGCCTACCTAGAAGCTTTTCCTAGGACATGCTCGCTATCCCTGAAACAGTAGCACCAATGTCAAGGACATGCTGTTCTGCAGTTTCCTGGAAGCTGTCTGGATTCCTGACAGTGGACAGGAACTCTTCATTTGTTGTTAGTGGTGGATCTGTAGCAGACCCCCCAGTACCCATCTGATCATGACCCATTGCAGCTGCTCTCCTCCATGCATATGAGATTATGTCAGTGGTCCTATGGCGCACCTAGTCATATGTCCTGCTGTGGCCAGCCATGGCATTAACATCTTTGACAATCTGCTGCCAAATCTGCATCTGTGTGACATATCTCCATGCCCCCTTTCAAGCAGGAGGGCACCATGTTGCTTAAAAACATCAACAATGTCCTTATTTTCAGCATCACTGAAGTGTGGCCTTTGAGGATTGAGATGAATGGGTAGCATAGTCCTAGGTGTCCTAAAAGACAACAGAAGGATAATACACATATGTATCACATAACTACAAAATAACTGTTCCCAGATAAAACAGAAAAGTAGCATTTCAGTGTTACCCACTGGAGAAACATAAAACAGTCTAGAGATTTGATATACAAACACCAGGCTGAAAGCAAAGAATGGAGAGTAACAATAACAACATATCCTTGCTTGTGTCATAACAGAAAAGCAGCTTTGCACCCCTCAAAAAGAACAGGCAAACAATACATTTTTCTAACAAACTATCTTTGAAATGCTAAAAGTGCTATCAAATGAACTGTCCCTGAAACATGTCTACAGATTTAAAACAGAACATTCCATTTTAAGGTATTGCCAGTCATGTATACCTGTAAAATGCTCTGATAAACATTCTCATGGCATCAGTACACTTCTAACTAATGCATACAGATAAAAGTGTAAAAGCCTTTGGTACAGATTTTTCTTAATTACATTCCAGCATCTGCAGTATGTAGCTGACAAAATGCAAGCATACCTTCCCAAGTTCAGGAATTTTCTTTGCAGATATATTACAAAGTAATAGCCTCTTTTATGTGTTCTCCACATAAACAAGTTTCCTCACCTTCAATTTCCCTAGCTACTCGTTTGCCTTTTTATGGTATAGATTCAGGGCTATCAGAACAGTGAAATGCAACTCAGGTGTGAACTCTTTAGAATTACTGAATCCAAAATACTTGGCTCCTTGTAGCAGATGCAAATATAATATAGGCACTCCTTCAGTGTTTGTTTTTAATGGATTGCAACTGTGAATGATTACTGGTTGGTAGAAGGAAAACTCAACAGCACTGCAGGATGCCCTATATCCAACTAGTGTGTCAGGTTAGACTTGCAAAGTGTTCGATGTAAGGTTGGAAATGCAAGTAAAGACCACACAATTCACAGGGATTGTTCATTAATATCTAACCTTCCCTTCATTTGTTGGCAGCTGCATATGAGATTATTATTATTGCCACTTAACTCACTCACTCCAATGGAGCTCAGGAAGTTTGCACTGTAACTTCTAATGGGTGGAGCCTAAGCCTTTTGACAGAATCAAATTATGACCTCACATCTCAAACAAATGTTCATATCTCTGGAACCATAGCAGTTATGACAGATGTATAAATGGCAAACTCTTCAGCATAAACTATTTTTACAGCATTAGTATTCTTTAGGTTCTAGGTCTTAAACTGAATTTTATAAGTCACAGTAAACACCGTAACAATTACATTTTTATATTTTATAAACAATGTACAATTTCTCTACAGCCACTCAATTTACACACATACTATCAGAAACATTTTAATCATATAGCTGAGAGCTTTCATATGAGGCTAAGGAACTCTGTCTGTGTTACTTGGTTGTTGAGATAGTTAGAAAAATGTGAAAAGTATATCCATATACATTAACATCATAAAAACAACAGTTAGAATTTTTTGATATTTATTTACCTGCAAATGGCAGAGGACAAATATTAATGCAGCTGTTTGCAATTGTGTAAGCTTTAAGACAAAATCATTTAAAACCTTCTACATAGCACATTTTTAGACTTATTGAAGCAAATATAAACAAGCAATATTTGATGCCTAGAGGTGTCAGTAAGAGTTAACTGCAGATGCACCTGGAGATGTCACTTGGATGTAATGGGTTAATAGCATCACACATATTAAGGACAATGATATAGAATGGCTTACAATCCGCATGTCTCAAATTACTTGTCAAATAAGAGAAGAATGACCAACAAGCCCGAAGAGGTAAGACAGAGCTGTATATTTGCAAGCAATAGTCATAACTGGTTGTGTAATGACTTAGTGTACTACATCCAAAAATAATACATGTACAAATAACAGCTGTATGGTTTCATATTACTGGAGATGATGTTGCAGTTTGTTGTGTGGAATGATTTCAGTTCCTTAGTGCAAAGCTGTTTGTGTGGCAATGAGGGATAAGGCACCATTCCTGTACTCTGAAGTTTCATTGGCATGAGAAGTCAAATCCAGACATACATAGAAATATCTCATGTGTACCAACGTTTTCTAGTGTGCATGTCATAGATTGCTTTTCCTCATTTCTGCTACTTGTCCATTTTTTTCTTTCTTTTTTTCTTTTCTTTTTCTTTTTGGATGGGGGCAGTGTTTGCTAGATCGTTAAAATGAAATCACACAAAAACACACATAAGTAGCAGAAAAAGCAATGGATTCATTCACTTTTTCAGCTCTGTGTTTATGCGGAGTTTTGCATTGCACACCAATGTGCAGTGATGGTAAGCGGTGGTATAATGCAGTGGTTATCTCCACACAATGTCACTTAACCCTACTGTGCTATGCCAGCA
The DNA here is from genome assembly GCF_019279795.1 of Protopterus annectens. NCBI lineage: Eukaryota > Metazoa > Chordata > Ceratodontiformes > Protopteridae > Protopterus > Protopterus annectens. The sequence goes on along the minus strand of NC_056739.1, from coordinate 1,898,142,968 downwards.
CACACAGCAACACATTCACTATAAAGAATTGATGTCATTGCATTATCACTGCTTATTTAAAAGTCTTTAAAAGTATTATATGCACCTGGATTCAAACCCAGTATCATCTGGGCTCAAAAGGAAATGTGCCAATGCATTTACACTGGCTGCCACAGAGTCAGTTAAGCAGTAGGTGTATTTCATAGACTCAGAACTAACTCTCAGAATTTTTGCAACGCGGCTCACATTTGCACACTGCTTAATTATGCGCAAACATGGAAAGTATTGAAAATGTGTATCTTGCATGTGCAAACACTTTGCCAACTATTATGCAAACCCGCTGCGCTATGGAAAAGTAAATGTTATTATATATTACTTGTGTTTACAGTCCATTTCCTGTTTAAGGCATGAAATTATATGTGGAAACGTAACAAACTGAAAGCCCCGTCTAACAGTATGTCACATATTTACAATACGCCGATATAAAACTTTAATAAAAAGATCAGTGCATAAATGCTTTCAGGTCCAAGCCCTTCATCAGATGAAGTGCATTTCACATAAACCAATGTTTATACTACCATTTAAAAAATATTATAACAGATCCACATTCAGTACTTTTCCCTCCACCTCTTTAGGGCTGGTTTTAGAGGTATGACACCATTAAGGCCAGGTGTTTTATCAGCACCTAACTCTATAATCCATTTTTCTCCATTGTATTCTGTAAGAGTCACTATGTCACCACCTCTAATATTGACTTTAACAACTTGTAATACCATAAACATAAAAGTTTATACTTATTCATCTGTTGACAAATAAAAGATACACATTACACCAGCATGCAGCTTGCTCTACACGGAACCTCATTCATTTGGCTCAGTGCAAAATGTGTACTTCCTTCTATGTGGCAAGACTAACTGTACATTAAAAGATAGAATATTAAAACACCTCTCAGCTATTAGGTTAAAAAATACGCATACACTATATCAACATACAGTACAACATCAAGATCAAGATCAAACTATTATTATTAGTCTTTCATATATTTTATTGATAGTTACAATACAGCCATGTGTTGCCTCCCCCAAAGAACTGCAACTCTGGTGTCTCAGGACTTTTTCTTCTACCCTTACTACAAAAGTTAATATCAAATGTTGTGTGATATGCAAAGCACATGAATGTGGTAACATGCAGAACTAGAATTATTGACCCATAAGCCTAAAATGCTTTTCTGCAAGGCTAGGGAAGGAATCAGCATGGACCTTATCCAAAGGGACACGGGGGACCTTTTACACACTTGACCTGACCCATTTTGATTTGTCAAGGGCAGATATTGCTTCTTAAATCTACTTCTTTGATACTGACCCCAAAGACCTGGATGAGGGATAACAGGACATACTGCCTATGTTGAATTATCCAAGGCCTTTGACACTATCCCCCATTCAGATATCATAGAGAAATCACCCACCTGGGGATTAACTCATACATTACTAGATGGATAGTCAACTGACTCAACAAAAGAACACACACTGTCAAAGTTGGGGACTGCACCTCCACCACTAGACCACGTATCAGTGAAATACCACAAGGATCTGTGCTGGGCCATCAACTGTTTGGAACTATTTCTTTGAAGTCCAGGCAAAAGTAGATGGCCTGTGGCTTATCATGTTTGCAGATGACTGCCAACTGGATGTAGTCATACAGAGTCCCCAAACTATGTTAGCATATTACAGAAGGGGCTGACACAATCAAATGATTGAAGCCAAAGTCATGGACTGAACCTTAAAGCATAAAACGACTCATTCTCCCCTTTGGCAATGAAGTACCTACTAATTATGATATACATTGCACCCCTCTAAGCTTAAACACAGTGTCACGAGACTTGGGAATACGTGTTGATAGCTATCTACACTTCAATCACTATGGTGCCATAGTGATAAAATGCACATTCTAAATTGTGCATCTCATAAATAAGGCATTACATCCAAGACCAGGGAGGTCATAGCTCTGCTGTACTCTACCATTATCAGACTACTAAGTAAGTACAATTCTGCCTTCTGTCTGCGCCTTACCAGACATCTGCAGCAATTGAAGAAAACAAAGATTTTTATGACCAGGAGAATCCAGGGCCTCCAAAACATGACATACACGGTAAGACTGAAAGACCTGTCACTGTACTCAGTATCATGCTGGCTGCTGCGATGTGACATACGTCTGTCCTAAAGAGCAGTCTCAGACCCTGACCTACTGGAAATGCTGGACATCTGCAAATCAAGTGGGACAAGAATAACTTGCTCCACTGATCTCAACCTAGCCTGTAACATAAACAGAACATGCTGAAGAGACTGATATATCTCCCTCCAATTGCGGCTCCTCTGTAATAGGCTCCCACTGCATATGAAGCAGTGCTGCTCAATAACCATATTCAAGTGCAACCTTGACAACTAGATAGGTGATTGTAAATTCACCCCTAGGGTGGCACGTATGTCCCTCATGGACAGGGCCAGTCAGTGCTGATCACAAAATTGTTCTGCTAACAACAACCATCTAAATATGCTCAATAAGGGTGCATGGGGTTTTACATGGTTAGGCTGGTAAATGCCCTAGGGCCATTAGGCTAGTAACCTCCTATGAACCTATGAAGCTATGAACCTTTATAGGCCTCCCGACATCTTCTCTTCAACATGTCCTGCTAAAGTCATCCACTATATGTTGACCTGCAGTTTTATAAAAATCAGACTTGTGTTGTAGTCCTTGCATAAAGTACTGAGTTCTGTAGCCTGTGTACTTAGATAAGTAGGAGTTCTGTTCTCACCGCAGTCAACTGTGTGTGTGTGTGTGTGTGTGTGTGTGTGTGTGTGTGTGTGTGTGTGTGTGTGTGTGTGTGTGTGTGTGTGTGTGTGTGTGTGTGTGTGTGTGTGTGTGTCTGTCATACCGCTCAACCTCTTAGAGTAAGAAATCTGGAGGAAGCCATAACAAGTGGTACAAATAGGGACAGTTTTGAAATATTGCTCTTACAAACTTAAAAGTTGATAGAATAACAGGTTTTGCATTTGCATGAATTTTTTGAAGGATATGAAGTCTAAAACTCACACGTCTGTCATTATTTTCCAACTTCAGTCTTCAATGATTTGCTAGTAATAAGTCAGAAAGCCATGAAAAACAGACCAAAACTATAAGGCAAAAAATCTGGACATTTTGCGAAAATCTGTACAGTTGAGAGGTATGTGTGTGTAGCCAGAAGAGCAGAAATGTATAGCCTACAATTACTGCTCCAATCCCATGGATTGACAGTATTTTGATACTTGCACATGCCTACGTATCCATTTCATGCAAGCCTCCCAAAATATTTTCTCCAACATGCCCTGCTAATGTCATCCAATATAAGCTGACCTGCAGTCTTGTAAAAGTAAGACTTGTGGCATGGTGCTTATGTAAAGTACCAAGTTCTGTAGTCTGTGTACTTAGGTAGGCATTCTATTCTCAGCAGTCAACTGTGTATGTATTTGTCTCTTGCTTGACATTATAGACAGCATGTTACACTAGCATGTGGGACACTGTTATTACCATATTCTCCTCAACATACACTGCTTATGTCATCAGCTATAAAGTGTTTTCTGAGACACTCCAAGCCAGACTTCAGCTGTGCACTTGCCTTAAATACAGAGTTCTGTAATCTGTGTACTTAGATATGTAGGGGTTCTATTCTCACTGCAGTCAACTGGGTGTTTGTTTTTGCTCTTGCTTGACATTACAGAGAATGTCTTACACCCAGAACGTGGGGACACTGTTATTACCATATTCTCCTCAACAGACACTGCTGATGTCATCAGCTATAAAGTTTTTGAGACACTCCAAGTCAGTCTTGAGCTGTGGTGCTTGCAGTAAGTGCAAAGGTCTATCATCTGTGTACTTAGGTAGGGTTTCTATTCTCACTGCAGTCAAGTATGTGTGTGTGTGTGTGTGTGTGTGTGTGTGTGTGTGTGTGTGTGTGTTTCTGTTCTTGCCTGACCTTACAGAGAGCCTTTGACACCAGCATGTGGGGCTCTGTTATTACCATATTATCATCAATAGACACCACTGATGTCATCAGCTATATCTTACTTTTGGATGTGTGTTATTTCCACCAGGCAGTGTTAGAGACTGGCCTGAAGGCCAGGCAGAAATCACCTCATCCTATCCAATACAGATTACGGTGATATGGCTTTCAGTCTAACCACATACATAATGGTATTATTTATAAGCCCTGTGTTTTCTTGGTAAGAAATCCCTGTGGTCTCTTCAGATGCTGCATGTGTCTGGTGAGGTACACACAAAAGAGAGGATTATACTCTATTAGTATTCTGATGAGGTTCGAGTTCAGTGCTGTCATGCATTCCTAAGATCTGAATATGATGGTGTGACTTATGTTGTGCACAACATAGGTTTTCAATACCACACAATAGGGGAGGTTGGCATAATGGTTAAGGTGTTTACCTTACGGACACAAGGTGCAGGGTTTGATTATCACATGGGGTAATTGGCTAGGCCTAAAATGGCCCACAAGGGCAGTTAGCCTAGTACTAATCTATAGTAAAGTAATGTCTTTTGGCTTTTCCTGGTTAGGGGTTGCCACAGCGGAACTCCGGTCCGCTAATGATTGGCAGTAGATTTTTATGGTGCCAAGTTGCCAGCCCGATGCCCAACCTTCAAAGAAGGCACACCCATTCATGCACGCACCTACCTGCATGTCTTTAAACATCACTCGACCATGGGACGGACATGCAGACTCCACACAGAAGGCGCTCCAGAGGAGAATTGAATGGGAGAACCTCTTGCTGTGAGGTGATAACGCTATCCACTGTACCACTGAGGCCTTCTAGCCTAGTACCCATCTATAAATCTATAAATACCAGTATGGACACTTGGTGCTCAAAGTTCAGCTTGCTATGTACATGTGTTCTAGTGCCTGTATCACTGTGTTTCAGCATAGCAGGACTTGTCAATGCTGTAATTAGCATGGAATTACACTTTTCAGAAGGACAAAATAAAGACACATTTCTGTATTTATTTGTAGATCATGTGGCTTTGTCACCAATCATTTGTCTGTGTTAGCCCCTCCTGTAGTATGCTATCATCATTGGTGGACTCAGCGGTTGGACCCAATATGCAAGAATCAGCAAACTTGGTAAGCCAAATGCCACATACTTTTGTCTGAACTGACAAGAAAAAGATTCCAACAGTAAAGAGCCAAGCACACATCTCTGGGGTGTGCCAAGGATGACAGCTCTACTGGTACAGGTTAATTCACCAACTTTCACAGGATGTGTTCTGTCAGTGAGCCAATTGGTCACCCATCTAGTGACATAAGGGTTAATCTCTAGCTGGGGTTAATCCCCAGCTGGGAGAGTTTCTCAATGATACCTGAGTGGGGCATTCTGTCAAAACCTTAGGCTAGATAAAGATAGGCAATATGCACTGTCTTACCTTCATCCAGGCCTGTCACACAGGATCAATGGGCTGAAACAACATCAAAGATATTCAAAGACAGCACATACACCTTCCTGATATGGTTGAATATGGGTCCTCTTCATAACGTCGACCCACAGTTCATGGACTGTCAAAATGGCGAGATGAAAATGCCATAATTTTACAAGCATGAATTCCAGGAACATTGTATATTTATTTTATTTTATTTTATTTAACATTTGTTGACTGGGAAAGTCTGAAAAGGTTCCACAGAGCCTGTTTTCAGTGGAGGCTCGGGCAGAAATGCTCTCCAAGAAAGTAACTACTTGGCCACCATGGTGAACTGTGCCTTTTCTCTGCTGTAATGTTATCTCAAAGTTGGTATATTTAAGCAGGGTGGTGTGGGGGGGGTGAAGCCCCCCACGTTGGTGGGTGTAATTTGCTACTGTTTGTGATTTCATCATTGGTGGGCAAGTGGTTACTTTCCTGGAGAGGAAATATTATGTTCTGGGAGGTTGTGCTGGTAAAATTACAGCATTTTTGTCTTCCCATTTTGACATTTGAACTGTGGGTTGCCATTATGAGGTAGACCCTTGATTACACACTTCAACACACCCTCCACATGGGCTATTTTCCAATAGAAGGGTAGACATCAACATGGATCCATCTGAGTTGGGGGGACAGCACCTTTTGCATGCATGTATAGACACATCCTGGCTCTCCTCAACTATGATGTAGACCCAGCATGTCATCATGGACCTTTTCTAAATGGACACTAGTAATATCCCAGCTATGTGCAACAGACCTGTGTGAGTTGTTAATGCTGCATCATGTCTGCTACATCTGATAGATGTTCTCAAAGAAGTCATCAAGGGTATGCTTGATGACAACACTATCATCTTGTTGAACTTGACTAGGCCAAGCCATTTGACACAAATCCACACTGAGGTATTTAATCAACACCATCAGATGTGGCCATAAACAGCTATATCACCAAGTGGGTAGATCAGTGTATCACATACATGGCATCTAACTATGTTGAAATGAGTGATACAACCTATGTCTCAGGACCAGTGATCAGGTCTGTGCATCAGAGCTGTCTGCAAGGCACTTTCCTATCCATTATTTAAGCAATGGACATCACAGATGACATGCACATCCTGTGTCCAAACAGCTACCTGAAGGATTACACATTGTAGACATTGACTCCAATTGTGATATTATTATGATACAGACAGTATCAACACACACCAAAGACTGCTGCCATAGCCATGATAACACTTGCAGTGACAAGAAAACATGGGGGGATTTATTACATCAGGAAAACAAACACACAGCCTAAGTATAATGTAGACATCACACTCTGTAATTAGACTAGTAGTTATGTTACCTGTCTCCTGGGGTAGATGATAAGTAGAACATCCACCAGCATATTGTCCCAGTGCTGACTACTTCCCTGTATGTACCACAAGTACTGTGTATGCAAAGGACATCTGCATAAGATACCATAATACCTCCATAGTTTCCAGCCTTCATCACACCAATAACTAGGTACAGTGCACCATTCTTCATGTTCCTCCGTCCACATCTTCGACTGATGTGTAACTGAAGTGTACTACCTTTATCACAGTGAGCTTTCACACAGATTATTGGCCATACCTAGAAATTCTTTTTGTGGCAAAAACATTCCTGGAATCCCTATCAAGTTGTGACACCAGATGCATGTGTGCTACCTGTTCTGGTGATGCATGCAATACATAAATAGGTGTTTGACAACATTAATGGCATGGATAACATTTATTACAGTGTGGATTGTGCCATATGTATATATATATATATATATATATATATATATATATATATATATATAGATATATATATATATATATATATATATATATATATATATATATATAGATATATATATATATATATATATGCATGCCAAGCACACCAGTCAACTCTGTATTGCTCATAATGTCACATAAAGGTATAGCAGTGCCCTTCCTAACACCTCAAGCAGATGTTACAGTGCCACAACAGTGTGCATGATTACTGTCATAGAGTGTGGACATATCATAATAGTTGTACAAGTGTACTTGTGTATTTGTACAGAATCATCTCTAATCACTCTAAATAACATACACTGTGTCAGAAGCATTAGCTTACTGATTGTATTATTCTGATATTGCCCATGATTTTGGTTGCTTCTTTTAATGTTGTCCATGAGCTTTTACCTGTGTCTCACATGCTGGAGACCTCTGCTGAGATTACACTCATATTCAGGCAAATCAGTCTGTACAGCTTCATAATATACACCCTACCCCAATTGTATGTCATATCCCTGATAGATGTCCTCTGCATTATTCATGTAACGATGATTAACACATACAGACATCCTCCCCAATGTTATGTCTCCTTGTGTGACAGTGAAATAATACACATTTTCACTGTGCAGTCCCTACTGTACAATACTGATATGTGATTGGTGTTGCTGCTACAACCACCTTCCATTCATATGCCCTCATCTACTGTACATCAGGTTGTTTCACCTGTTCTCTTTCCCTGAGTTCATTCCTACAATTGAGTATTTATTTTACATGGCAGTCCATGTACCCTTAAAGATCATTTACACAACCTTCAGTACATAATACCAGAAATGGAATTTCACAATACTCTACACTATAGATAGAACTGTCTTGTACTGTGTTTGGACCATATAGTTAACATTCATACATCTCAATTGCCCAAATTTTCAAAGAATTTCCAGATGTGCTCCTTATCAAATTTGTGGCTTTCTGCCATATCACTGGGATGATCTCAGTACACATGTGACTCAATAATTGCATACATTTGAGTTTCAGACTTCAAATCCTTCAGAACATGTATTTTAATCCATACGTCTGGTTATTCTAACACATTTCTGTAGGGTAAATATTTCAAGTAGGTCCCTATTTCTGGGTTATTGTTCTCCCATTATGTTGGCCTTTGTCCAGATGTCGATGTCCTGCAATAACAGATTGAGAGCTATCTGTGAAGCCCTGGCAATCACTGTGGCACTCTGTGCAAAACCGCAGACCTTCAGTAATCTGTCAACTATGAAACCTCACTTATTTATGTTTAAATGGGGTGCATGGCATGAATATGCAATGAGTGTTGCCACTTGCCTCACATCACTGCGCACACATGTAAACTCCATGTAGGCTTTGCACGAAGCCTACACAGAGATTATTGAATCTCGGGAAATCTCTTATATAGCTTAAGTAAACATTGGAACAAAACTCTACATCAGCTGTTAGTGTCAAAACCTTACAAGGCACTAGTAATTAAGTTAACATTTGGACAAAACTCAACATCATCTCTTACTGTCAAAGCCTTACAGAACATCAGTAATGAAGTTAAGATTTGGACAAAACTCTGTATCAGCTGTTAGTGTCAAAACTTTATAGGACACTAGCAATGAAGTTAGCCCATACTCACAGTTTAGGAAGTGACCTGAGGATGGACAAAACTAAAGAAAGAGTGATAGTCAGATTTATTTGTCAGATATAATAAGTGCAATAGTAAGTGTTTGTGTTTTCTGTCCAGAATGACAGAAAACTGCACCTCATGCTGTATTAAAGAGCCCACTGATTCCAATGCATATATTAAAGAAATGCCATTTAAGTGAATTGTAATAGCTATCGTAAAGCTACTGGTAGAATTCAGCAATATGTATCAGTATTTACTAGCCATGATGGAATATGCTACAAAATTTCCAGAAGCTGTACCTTAACGGAAGGTTAAGGCTATTATCAGAGAACTGCTATTATTATTCTCCAGAGTGGGTATCCTAAAGCGCTACTTACTGACCAAGGCATGCTTTTTGTGAAATATATTATATAGCTGAGTCAATGCTTTAAAGTTAAGCAGATAGAAATTTTAGTGCACATGCCTCTCAATTGTCCAGATTTTCTCAGAATGTGCAGATTTATGCCTCAAAGTTTCATTCTTTTCCTCATAAAATTTCTGTCTTCCTGGCAAATCACTGGAATGATCTGAGGAATCAAATCATTATAATGAAATATATTTGATTTTCAGACTTCATATCCATTAGAAAATGCATTCTAATGTGAACCCTATTATTCTAACTGTGTTTTAAGTTTATAAGAGCAATATTTAAAATCTGTCCCTATTTGGGACATTTATCACCCCATTATTTCAGGCGTTTTCCAGATTTCTTGGTCTAAGAGGTTGAGAGGTATGTCAGTGCATCATTCACAGACTAATGGTTAAGTAGAATGGTTTATGTGCATTCTTTCTCTTTCATTGTTGCCTAATCTTGTACTTCATTGCATTTAGATTGACTTTCCCTGGGATTCATTAAATCCTACATGGAGTGTAGGAATAGTGCAGCAGCTGCTGCACAGAATATGGCCGCCGAGCGATTCAGTAAAGGGCTTCCGGGACATGCACAAGCGCTCCTACACTATTCCTACATGGACACCACTGCCTAATACTAATTATCTCATATGATGCTAAAAAACATGCAAATGAGGTGAATTCGTGATTCAGTAAGCAGGCAGGTGTCCGTGCAGGAATAGTGTAAGAAGCAGAAATGTGTTCAGTTACTAGCTGAACACATTTCTGTAAATTAGAAAACAGAGGCATGACAGATTGAAATAAAGCATGTATTATATTTATTAGGCATGCCAATGGCATGATAAATAGTTTTTATTTTTTAAAATAACTTTTTTTTTGCCGATCCCGGCCGTTTAAGCATAGGGCAGCGGTGAGAAAACGAGATTGTGCCAAAAATCAAAAAAAGGGGAAAAATCAATTTTTATACAAACCTGCATTTTGCCATTATAGTCAATGGCATGCAGAATGAAAACAATACCAGGGAATAGTGGTTGCTAAGTGGAAAGGCCCAGTGTAAGTGTGGTAACCATGGAGTAAGGCAGTGGTGAATGCAAATGAGGGGAGTTATACTGAATCACAAATTTCTTCTAAGTGTCAGACCGCACCTAACCGTGTAGGTGCTCTAACACCACTGTGTAGACAGGAGGAGCAGCTAACATGAAAAGGGGATGTGTCATGCTTGCTGTAAGCACATTGGAGCTCAGTTGCCCGTGTTTTCCCTTAGCTTAGCAGAGCTAAGGAAGGGTGTGTGTCTGAGGCTGTATTGTCTTATTCCATGAAATGCAGAGCATGTTCGTGTTCAGGGGAGGGCCAGTTCTGCTTAAAAGTATTTGCTTTAGCTAAACAGGTGTGCACCGGGCCTAAAACAAACAAAAAAACAAAAACCAGGAAATCACATAACTGTTTACAATTGAGCAACGGGCATGCAAGGTGCGCATATAAGGTATTAAACAGGAAGGAAATGGGAAGGGGAAACAGCAGAAAGAAGGCAATCAAGGAGAACTGCCATAGCTGGCAGGTGGAATGTATCAGAATCAGCCAATTACACAGGCAGCAGCCCAGCACACTACTATAAACTATGCAAACAACTTTCTGTCTGGTTTTTCCCACAAAATCTACACAATTGCTGTGCACATTTGGGGGGAATGTTAAACTGAAAAAACTAACAAAACATGTTAGGAGTTGTTGTTGCTTAGATCTAGCAGTATGTGCTACAGACTGAGGGTGGTGAGGAGGATAATGCTGACAACCAACTCAGACCAAGGAGGAGTAGAAGAGTGTTCAGACCCAGGGTAACCTACCAGGGGCTACATGATCTGGAGATAGTAGAGTGCTACAGGGTGGACAGGGACATACTTCAGCAACTTGTTGAGCTGTGCTGGCCTCACCTCAGACCCAGAACCAACAGAGGGGAACCCATCCCAGTGGATACCAAGGTATGTGTAGCCTTAAGAATACTAGCTACAGGTACTTTCCAAAGACCAACTGGGGATATCATGGGGGTCTCACAGGCATCTGCATCCAGGATAGTCAACCAATTCCTGGATGCCATGTGACCACATACCACTGGGCATATTTACTTCCCCAGCACCCGTGAGGAGAGGACCAGCAATATGCATCTCTTTCACCATGTAGCAGAATACCCGGAGGTACTGGGTACCATAGACTGCATGTACATCCACATCAAATCACCATGCGGTGACCAGGGTAGGGTCTACCTAAACCACAAGGGGTTCCACTCCATCAACTCTCAGGTCATGTGCGATGCCTAGGGCATTATCATGAATGTGTGTGCTGGCAGCCCTGAAAGCTATCATGACTCCCACATCTGGCATTCTTCACAGCTGTACCAGGCATTTGACAGTGGGGACATCCCATATGGCCATCTGGTGGGGGGTTGCTGTCTACGCACTGGAGCCGTGGCTGATGACACCCATCAGAAATGCACACCCACCCACAAAGAATGCCATAATGAGATACACACCCAAATCAGGATCATTATAGAGCATCTGTTTGGGATGCTCAAGTCACGGTTCCACTGCTGTAACATATCTGGTGGAGTCTTGCAGTACTCTCCAGCCATATGTGCACACATGTTCATAGTGTATGCCATGCTACACAATATGATCCTATGGAAACAGCTGCAGCAAGAACAAAATGGGGAAGGGCCACACAGCCCCCCACCATTGCCAAGGTCTCAACAGGCACAGAGGGACTTGGAAGAGGAACATCCTGAGCCTGTCCCTGTAGGCAGATGGAAGCATGCCCAGTATGCCCTGGCCTTGGCAAAGAGGCAATGCATAGCACATACACTGACATTGTAGGGCCCAAAGGACTGAGCTCTCTCTCTCTGACTCGCACACACAGTAAAATGGATACCAAACATTACACCACATATACTTTACCATGTATAGGCAGTGTGCTGCATGCATCTGACATAGTCAGCCCTCAAGCAGCATCTTCACAACAGCCTCAGGAAAAAGGTAAGTTAGTCTCCTTAACAAAACAAACAAATGGAGTGGAATGTTCTGATAGCATATCCTTAACAAAATAAATGAATGGAGTGGAATGTTCTGATAGCATATCTATGGTATTGATTCAAGCATGCAAGGGAATGGGGTGGCATACTGGGATAGCAGCAGACAACTGACAGCTCTGTGGGACAGCAGAAAGTTTATTCCCAGTACTGACCTACCCACACTATGCAATACCACCCTAGATGAAAAATACCCCTGCAGTATATGTAGTGAACCAAATAACTGGGGGGGTCATAGGTCACATGCATGGTTGTCAAAGTGGGGGTTCCATACCCACCCCCAGACTCACCCAGCAAATCAGCTGTAGAAAGCCATACACAAATGTCTGGCAAAGGCCCCCAAATGGTGACATCCATGAAATCCCCACCTACAGACTTTTACACAGTGATTTCACAGCAGGTCTGGCAATGGCAGTATGGCTTTGAAAGGTAAGCAGTTTGAAACTACAAATATTTATGCCAGAAGAATCTGATCTGTGGTAGATACTGTTATGCCTGTTGTCTCAAAGATAGGGCACACCACTATGCTAAATGGGACCAAAATGTTAAGCAAATATCAGCACAGTCTCTCCAAATGTGTATTGTGTACAGATTTGTCACCCACCCCATAGTCCCATAGAAATGCAGTAACATGTCCCTATCCTTAAGCAGCATTCAGCCATCAACTAGAGTGATGGTTCAACACAAAAAGAAAGCAATTGTCAGTAACACTCACTATCAACTTACTGGTGCCATCACAGGGTTGTCCACTAATGGCAACCAGGAAATATATCATCATAAGAATGCACTGCTTTGCTACAGATGGCCTGCATTTCTCACACCTGACCTACAGGCCTGTTGCAAATGCCCATGCCTCACCCATAGTGCCCTGTTAGGGAGTGTCATGGGGTCTATAACACCAACATAACACAGTCTACAAAATGCAAAGAAAGGCTATGTTGCTAACTGCTAGGAGAAAACCTGCCAGTCTCAGAGAGCTGGGAATATAGACAAAGCCATGAATAATAGGCTGAAAAAGGTCCAATGAAAAGGACACATTTGAAATACTGCTCTAATAATGTTATAAAGTTGATGGAGTGATTGTAGTAGCATGGAATGTCTGATGGGTATGAAGTCTGAAATTGCAATGTCAACTGTCAGTAATATCTGACTTCAACCCTCAGTGACTTGCAAAACACTTTTCCTTGAAAATCCCACTAGTTTGGGTAACCAACAAGATATATGAGTCATGAATGTGGACATGCTGTGATACCCTGTACAGTCAACAGGCAGGGCTAGGAGTCTAAACATGGGAATGCACTCATTGCAGGCTGTCCTAACTCTGGAAGATGGTTTCACGTCTGCACCCACAGAACCCTGGCCCACAGCCACGGGGAGTAACACACCCATTCCTGATCACTCATCCTATGCAACATCCTGAACCCAAAATGTGGCCAGCCAAGAAAAATGAGGTGGGCCATACATATATGTGAGACACACACACACCTCCAGGCTAGTCAAACAGTCTGACACACACAAGACTCTCCAAGTGCAGTCAACCTTTAAGAAGACCCCTAGGCAACGTGCTGGTAGCTATAGGCAAACATATCTGACCAATGACACCCCCCACATATCTTATCCCCTACAAATCTATCTGGAGTCTGCCTGTCATCCTGATCCTGTCAGACTTATATTACCCAACTGTGGACTAGAAATCAGACTGGGCCAGAACAGAAATGCACAGAGATTCTACCATTGTAATATATCACCAAGGTGCTAGACCATTTATACAGCTCTACCAGTCAATTGCTTGTAGGCACACCTCTCAAAAAGCTGAATTGTGCAAGAATGCATATCATTTGGTGCATACATTTGGTGTGTGCATCATCCATTCTGTATTCCCTGGTAAATCACTGTGATGATTTGAGGAGGTATGTCACAAGGTACTGAAACAATACATAACTGTCAAATGGCATATATGTCAGATGTCTGCTAAAACAAGCCCTGTAACCCTTGCAACCCATACATTACTGAGAGAAATAGTCACAATCACCATATGGCCCATTGTCTCCCCATATTGATAGGCTATATCCAGATATCCTGCACCAACAGGTTGAGAGGTATGGCTGTAGCAAAAACAAACTGGACTGGAGTACAACAATCTTGGAATGGAGTCCCACATGTCCTATAGAAGGTCACAATGGCCATGCTCATACACTTAGATGAATGTAGGACCTAGGAATGAACAGGCCTTCCCCCACCCAGTGCACCTCCCATTTCCCTACTTTAGCCGTCCTGAAGATGTCTGTCATCATAAAAGTCTGTTTTATCAGGCCTCAGTCCTATAAGCTCTGTGGCATGTGCAATAACTTTGTAATGCTATAGTACAAATAACTAGTTAGGTAGGAGTTCTAATCTCATTTCTTGCAAATGTAACAGTGCATGTGTTTAGAAATGAAAGCTTTTGGGTCCATTCAAACCCAGTACATTTCCCCTTTCCCTACTTTAGCAGTCCTGTAGATATCAGTCACCTTAGATGTTCCTTTTGTCAGGTTTCAGCCCTATCACCTCTGTGGTGTGTGTGATAACTGCATAACACTGTAGTACAAATAACTAGTTAGGAAGGAGTTCTAATCCCATTTCTGGCAAATGCACATGTGCAAGTGTGTACATGTGTAGTTTAAAGTATTTTGTGGCCTCTCTCACCCAGTATATCACCCACTGCCATACTTGACAAGGGTTGGTGATGTTCCTCACCTTAAAAGTACTTTTGGACAACCTTCACCCTATAAGCTCTGTGGCATGTGTGATACATGTGTAATACTGCAGTAGCAATAAATAAATAGGTAAGGGTTTGAATCTCAGTCCAGGCAAGTGTGTGTGTTAACAGTATTCTGTCTGTAGGGGAGTTGTGTGAGAACCATATCCATTGGGGGGGTTGGGTTTGCCCACCCAGTACATGTCCCAGTGTCCACATTACAAGGCCCACAGTTGTCATCCACTGTAGAGGGACCTATAGACACTTTGCAGCCCTATAAGCATTGTGCCATGTGCAATAAATATGTGACAGTATGGAATATATAACAATATAGGCTGCCCATCTAATCCATGGATATCACTCCCCACTCAGAAATCATACACAAACACACTCAGGTAGGCAGCCACCCCTACATCTGTAGGAGGCCTGCAGACTGTCTCACAGATAGAACCCACAGTGTGAAAGCTGCAGACTCCATGTCAGACTGCTGAACAGTCACGAATGGAGTCCCACAGGTTGTGGACCTGGGTTCCCTCATGTTTGGGATCCACACCTCTGAGGACTAACCCAATACAATGGTGCCTTGGCTAGCAATATCTGCAGATGAATACAAGTTGGGTGCTATTATTATCCCCCCATGTGAGGTTGACATCCTACACAAAGGTCTCTCTGAGACCTATGACTGTTGTTAGAACCCTGGACATAAGCTCAATGCTAGATGATGTGCTGCCATCCCCCTTGGATACAACATGGTTCCCATAAAGTAATACACTGAGGGTAGTCCACTGAACACTGATGTTGGTATAATGGAACTGGGAACACCGGTTGACAGTGACCTCTATGGTGACCACCACAGTGCCACTTTCTTCCAAAAATACTTCCATGTATCACTTCTCCTGACTCAGAATGTTGAATCCAGGAAGTAAAAGGACAGTGTTTCCCTGTACACTCCCCTCAGTAGGCCAATCAATGTGCACTACGGCCCATTTGCCATGTACCCCACTGGGCACCAGCAACAACAGGAGAGGCTGCAAATGCACCTCACAAAGAGGATCTTAGGTACTACACACTTGGCCCATATGAACAGACTCCAACAATTGCAATGAATCTCTGTCCCATGTTGGCTACTTGGGTGCAATCTCTGCCTGACATACACAGCCATGTCTGACCCAACCCTGTCTGGAATGCTACATCCAAAAAAAATCTGTCCACACAACATGCCCCAGATACCCCAACCCCATCCTCATAATCAACAGAACATGCTGGAGGGACAGTTTCACAACCCAGAGACTGGCCATATTATTGAATAGATGCCACATACATGTCAAGCCAAGCACATCACTGGCCCTCTTCAAGAGAAATCAGGAGGAGTGGATGGGGAATAGAATACCCACCCTGGGGATCACTCCAGTGACTATACTCAGTAGACACACTGGGGAATATAATCAGGTGGCATGATGCCAGTGTATTCCCATGGACTAGCCTTGTAAAGCCTCCATGGCCATTTGCCACATACACATCTATGACTCTTTCAACCTATGGATCTCAGTGATGTCAAGTGTGTGTGTGTGTGTGTGTGTGTGTGTGTGTGTGTGTGTGTGTGTGTGTGTGTGTGTGTGTGTGTGTGTGTGTGTGTGTGTGTGTGTGTGTGTGTGTGTGTGTGTGTGTGTGCATTAGTGTGTTGGAAGGTGTTTGTGAGTGTGTAAACATGTGGATGAAAGTAGTTGGTGGCCCATCTCACCCAGTACAACTACCATTGCCATACTTTACAAGTGCTGTAGATGTTATTCACTATAAAGATACCTTGGGACACTCTGCAACCTATAAAATCTGTGGTGTGTGTGGTAACTGCATAACACTATAATACCAATAACCACATAGCTAGGGGTTTTAATATGAATCCTGGCAAGTGTGTGTGTATGTGTGTGTGTGTGTGTGTGTGTGTGTGTGTGTGTGTGTGTGTGTGTGTGTGTGTGTGTGTGTGTGTGTGTGTGTGTGTGTATGTCTATAATTTGCAAGGCCTGGTGATGTCACTCGCCTTAGAAGTACCTTTGGAGAAGTGTCACCTCATAACCTCTGTGGCACGTGCGATAAATGCATAACAATATAGCAACAACAAATAGATAGGTAGGGGTTCTAATCTCAGTCCTGGCAAATGTGTGTGAGAGAAGATTACCATGTGTGTGTGTGTGTGTGTGTGTGTGTGTGTGTGTGTGTGTGTGTGTGTGTGTGTGTTTGTCTGGGAACAACATTCATTGGATGGGCATGGATTCATAGTTTATGCCATGGTACACACAGTACACATTCCTAACTATACTGTATGAGGTCCGCTGTTCACATCAGCTATAGTGGTATGTGTAGGCACTCTTCAGCTCTCTAAGCCCTGTTCAACAGTATGGAATAGTACAGTACAAATAACAAGATAGGTTGGTCTGCTAATGTCAATACTGGCAAGTGTGTGTGTGTGTGTGTGTGTGTGTGTGTGTGTGTGTGTGTGTGTGTGTGTGTGTGTGTGTGTGTGTGTGCATTAGTATGTTGGAAGGTGTTTGTGAGTGTGTAAACATGTGGATGAAAGTAGTTGGTGGCCCATCTCACCCAGTACAACTACCATTGCCATACTTTACAAGTGCTGTAGATGTTATTCACTATAAAGATACCTTGGGACACTCCGCAACCTATAAAATCTGTGGTGTGTGTGGTAACTGCATAACACTATAATACCAATAACCACATAGCTAGGGGTTTTAATATGAATCCTGGCAAGTGTGTGTGTGTGTGTGTGTGTGTGTGTGTGTGTGTGTGTGTGTGTGTGTGTGTGTGTTTGTCTGGGAACAACATTCATTGGACGGGCATGGATTCATAGTTTATGCCATGGTACACACAGTACACATTCCTAACTCTACTGTATGAGGTCCGCTGTTCACATCAACTATAGTGGTATGTGTAGGCACTCTTCAGCTCTCTAAGCCCTGTTCAACAGTATAGAATAGTACAGTACAAATAACAAGATAGGTTGGTCTGCTAATGTCAATACTGGCAAGTGTGTGTGTGTGTGTGTGTGTGTGTGTGTGTGTGTGTGTGTGTGTGTGTGTGTGTGTGTGTGTGTTTGTGTGCGTGCATTGGTGTGTATAGCAGTGGTTGTGAACACTCATCACACTAGTAGTCCTGTGCCACCTGTAGTAACTGCATAATAGCGTGGTACCACAACTTGATGGGTAGGGGGTTCCAAATACAACACTGGCAACTGTGATCTTGTGCATGCGTGCATGTGTGTGTGTGTGTGTGTGTGTGTGTGTGTGTGTGTGTGTGTGTGTGTGTGTGTGTGTGTGTGTGTGTGTGAACAGTATTCTCTGTGTGTTTGGTTGACACAATATCTTTTAGGGTTGACGGCATTAGCAATCTGAGGTGTGTTCCACCCACCACACTTACCATTGTCCACTATACTAGAGCTGATGTGATCCACCATAGACTGAGATACAATCCCTCAGCCCTATAAGCTGTGAGGTACATGAAAGAACTGTCACACAGACATGGGAAATGTGTGCAGATACAGCTGTACCCCGACAATGACATGGTTGATGTGTCACTACACTGCCATACCCATTGTTGGTGATGTCTGCAGGGCCACATCCTGCTGACACATGGACACCTGGAACACAAACAGAATACAGCATGTGAGAACACATTTGCTTAGTGTTACTAACACCAATTATGCATCATGGCTGAGAAGATACATACACACTCTGATGTGTACCCATTACAAATGCCAGATGACAGCACCTTACATAGCATTAAATAACTACACTCTACTAAAGTCACCCTATGCATCAGACCCATATAAGCATGTCCCTGCATCGATGGTATGGATGGCATGGATGTGGCACAGGTATCATTATATGCACAGGGTGTTGTGTAGGTTTGCCAGAAGCCTAGGCTGAACCAAGCGGTTGACATTGTGTGTTTGGGGAGTGTTCATTAAGTGGGCAGTGCAGGGGTGGTATATGTGTGTATGTGTGTGTGTGTGTGTGTGTGTGTGTGTGTGTGTGTGTGTGTGTTTGTGTGGAGATGGCTTTTTTCTGATGGTGATGTGTGTGTGTTTGTAAGCACACAGTCACGCCATGTGGGCACTCTACACAGGGGTATTTTGGACAGCTGGGGGCTATACATGGCAGAGTGTACAGTTCACCATCTCTGGCCATGGACACAGGAACTGAGCTTGCTGAGGGTATCACCAGCACCACCAGGGCTGAGTCCAGATGCAGTACAAGTCCCTGCTGGTGACTGCTGCTTGCTGGATCCTGTCCCTGTTGGGACTGGCAGGATCACGTACCCATGGCCTGCTGCATCATGGTGTGAACAGCACACCCCCTTCAGTAGTGCTGGTGGCACTGCCAGCATGGGAATCTGATGGTGCATGGCCATGTAGACCTTCAGCTGATCAGGGTGCTGCCCTATAGCCACATGGCTGCTGGCCAGCCTCTGCCAAATGCTCAAGCACAGATATTCCACAGTTGAGGAGTGCCAAGTTCCACCCCACCATCTATCCATGACCCCAGTGTGCTCATAGATGACTGCAGTGAGTTCATATTGCCATGGACACCAGGGACGTGCTCATCCATGACCCTGCATATATGTCTGTTATTATATTCATTACGTGCCTGTACCCCCATGACTGCCTGAAACATGTGTCTGCTGACTGCTGCCATGGCACTTGCAATATGGGCATGATGGGCTGCAATCCTCCTCCGAGCACTCCTGCCCATCTGCCTGTGTGGGACCTCCCCAGCACTCTGGCTATGGCTAGTGTCTGCACCCTCACTTGCCATAGTTACCACAGTAGCCTGTTCCATGTCACCACCCACCAACTGTCCATTATCTGTGACCACTGGTGACGGGGTATGTGTCGGCATTGTGAATGTGTGCGGGGATGGGGTTGACAATAGTGGGATGCCAACCGATGGCACAGTATTATCCCCTGACAACCCCACCTGTGCCTCAATGTGAGTATTATCATGGTCAGATTCTGCAGAGACACTGACATCAGTACCAGAGTGGGAGGGACCGCAGCCCCCATGGCTACCTGTGAGGGAAAAACAACATATGTAAATTACTACTGGCACTATAAGGCTTTCTGATATATACATACACACACACACACACACACACACACACACACACACACACACACACACACACACACACGAGGTGCCTCAAAGGCATTACACATACCTCTCATTAGCCAACTGGGGGCATTCACAACACAGTCAGACAATACACACTCTGGATGGACCCTCAGCATCATGCAGTGCAGCCCTTTCTAATTACTGTTACTACTAATATACACCTTTGGGATATGTGAGTGGTGTTAGTAGGTGATGGCCCTTTACTAGCACACACTGCACCCATGTAAATTATTGCTGTTCACCTGTATAGCACTGTGGCAACTCATACAGAACACACCCGCCAACTCTACAGGGTTTTGCTGAATGTCTACATGTATGGCTCTTATGTTTGGTCTGCTCCTCATAACTCCTGTGTTTGTCTGATACATTACTGGGTTGGCCTGTGGACTGGTGCCACTAAGTAATGTCCTAATTGGATGTGCAGACTGCATAACCTGCAGTACATGTATTTTAAAACAAAGCCGGTTACTCAAACAACTTTCCAAGCTTACAGCGGATATAGTAAGTGTACACACAACTAACATGGCGGGTTTTGTGATGTATCACATGAGACCTCAGAAATCGGGTCATAACATTGCCATCATTTCATATGATATATAACCTGTGCAATCCAACTGAAGAACATACACATCAGTTGCAGGTAAGCTCTGGTAACTGAAATAGGTACAATAGGCTGGTTGCATGAGTGTGCACACCCTTAAAGTAATACTCTGTTAAAGCAACTTTTGATTTAATCACAGCATGTAGTCCTCTTGGGAAGGTGTATATCAGCATGGCACATCTTGACCTGCCAATGTTTGCACACTCTCCCTTGCAAAACACCTCCAACTATGTCAGATTGTAAAGGCATCCCCTATGTACTGCTCTATTCAGGTCACCCTGCATATATCCTATTGGACATAGGTGTGGGCTCTGATTCTGCCAGGACAGAGCATTGCATGTGTTCTGGTGAAGCCACCCTTTTGTTGATATGGATGTATGGTTTGAGTGACTGCTGTGTGGAAAGGTGGAATTCCTCACCATCCACAGCTATGTGGTAGACACCAGAGCATTTTGGAGTCACAAGGGACCAGTGTTTAGAACTGTTCATAATCTCCTCTAACTTGGCTACAGCCCCAGTTCCAGCTTGTGAGCAGCAACCCCAAAGCAGGACACTGCCATCACCTTGCTTCACCGTGGGGGTGGTGTTGTTGTGGTGATGTGTAGTGGTGATATTGTGCCAAACACACCAGTCAGAATTGTGGTCAAAGAGTACAACCGTGGTCTCATATTACCATAACACATTTTTCCACTTGCTTTTTGGAGACCTGATGTATTGTTTTCAGCATTTCACCAGGCCTGGATATTGTTTGGTGTGAGGAACTTCTGCCATCTTTCAACCCTACACTATAGGCAGGACATATGGAGACCATGGAAGGTTGTTGTGACATGTAGTACACATCCAGTACTTGCTGGAGATTCCTGCTACTCCTTCACTGTTGCTGTACAGCTCCTGGCAGCCTCCCTGGCCAGTTTTGGTCTTGTATTCTCATAGACTTTGGTGGGTTGTCCACTTCTTCACAATGTCACTGTTGCCCCATATTTGCACCACCTTTTGATGACTGTCTGACCTGTGTTCCATGGTATGTGCAATGCTGTGAAAATGTTTTTTTACCCTTCTCCAGGCTGACACTTCTCAAACATGTGGTCCCTTAGCAGCTTCATCAACTCTATGTGAACGATGGCTGTTGCTGTAGCAGGCAACTGGGTATATGTTCAGATAATCCTGGTTAGACAACTGAGTATTAGTTGCTGTTAATCAAAGAGTCTCTGTAATTGATGGCTGTTGTGTACCCAGTAAGATGTACTGCTGTATTTATATTGAAAGCTGCCTCAACACAGTATTAGCTTCAGCCTGTGCACACATATGCATCTGGGTTGTTGTACTATTGTTATATGCCATTATTGTCCCCCTAACATATTTGTTTGCTTTACAATTGAATTGTACAGGTTATAGGTCACATGAAAGGTTGGCAGTATTT
The DNA here is from genome assembly GCF_019279795.1 of Protopterus annectens. Taxonomy (NCBI): domain Eukaryota; kingdom Metazoa; phylum Chordata; order Ceratodontiformes; family Protopteridae; genus Protopterus; species Protopterus annectens. Next base: position 1,898,120,666 of record NC_056739.1, on the reverse strand, counting down.
TGAACTTGTCTATTGTGCTCTCATTTTTGTATATCACACATACCAGGCATTCTAACAGGTGTGTGCACACCACTTATATGCACTGTATACCACTAATTTCTACAGTATGACCCTAGTTTTGGGCCTTTGTCCCTCCATGTTGTCAGTCTTTGTCCAGGTGCCCTGCAATGACAGATTGTGAGGTATGCTACAGATATGTGACATCTCCTGCAAATAGGCCCCTATCATGACCACCGTAATGCAATGTAGCAAACACCACCACAGGTGAACACGTAGATATTGCCAAATGGCTGAGTGCAACAGTTATGTACATGGTCACATGCATTAAATTTAGCATGCCTGAGGTACTGTTGAGCCACAACAGGGAATACCCATACGTACTGGGTTCAGGCTGCTGTCCCATGTGCAGACCAGAGGGACCTATGTAGTTGTGAGAGAGAGGTATTGTCAGCCGATTCACATTAGGCATTGGTACAAGATGAACGCTACATTTCTGCACAGGTAGAGTACACAATATGATATTACACAGTTTGCTGTCCTTCACCATAGATGTGCACTTGTGCATTACTACACCCCACCCACTAATCCATTTTGCACTGACATATGCATCTAGACAGTCTGTAGAAGACAGTTTAAATGCTACCTCATTACATTAATGTGCACTTTGGCCTTACCTGGATGCTACCAACCTACACAAATGCTATTTCTCATGTTTGAGTTTGTGTTGAGACTACCCCAAGGTTGGCAAGGAGCTCCTCTGTCACCATAAGTGGGGCCTGTGTGGCTGCCCCCACTGGTAGCAGTACAGTCCCTCTCTACAGCAGCTGCCCTTTGCTGGGCACAATGTATCAGGTCAGTTCCTCTATGCCTGACCTAATCATATGTGCGTCCATGGTGGCCCAACATGTTCACTCTATGGACAACCTCATCCAACAGGGCAGTCCACTCGTGAAGATTTTGCTAGCTACGGCCAGAAAGGATGGCATAGTTAAAGATTACAGCTTCCTGTGATGACTGCTATCTCTGCATTAATGTAAGGCGGTTGTCGCTGCATGGCACCTGGAAGACATACACAGGGAACACATCACAAGACCTCAGACATTGCCAAGAGTTCTTTACAGAGCCAGCACATGCATATGGGCTGTCATTAGCCACGACTTACAAACACATCATACCCCTGTACCTGACAGCACTGTATGAACATGCATTGTAATCCTGGTCCTGATGTGTCATGTTCCCCCCAATGAGGGCCAGTACATTGCATAAACCACCATTTATCATTCATGTTTGTGTAGAGGGAATGACAGTGTCCACGTTCCTTGCAGATGGAATGTCAATGGTGCTCAGGCTTTGCTTGCATATGGTGTGTAATGGAGCTAGAAACATATGCCTGGGTTCATGTAGGATGCATACAGGAATGTTATCAGGCCCCAAGGGGACTTGCTTTTGTTAACTTTGATTAGGCAGTTAACACCTGATCCATGATGATGAGGGGAGGGTTGTGTGTGCTGTGCATATACATCTATACTGATGGTGATCCAGGGTGGTGATGTTTGCCCTAAACCTGTCTGCAGCAGGTTGGCTGTAGCTATGGTGTGTGTGTATGTGCTGTGATTGACCACCATTACAGGGTGGGTTGGGATGGTGCCTCTGAGACGTCAGACATATGTGAAGATGGCCTTGTGATTGCCCTTAGTGGATGTGTCCATTTTGCACTCATAGTTAACCTTACAGTAATCCACCTCTGACCTAATAAGCTCATTCATACAAAGGTTAACATGCCGCCCAGTTGGTGCCTGCTCCTACTTTGCCCTGTACAACCAATATAGCATCATATCATGTGCTTTGTGCATTGCTGCTGTCCAGCAAGGGGTTTTCCCTACTTTGATAGATACAGGTTTTACAAGTAAGGTATTGCTGAGGCCATACCGCTATATGGATGGTCATATATATGTTTGTAGTAGGCATGGACACAGGGTCAGAACACAGTTGGCCACCTCTACAATTTCAACATGATACTCTTACTTATTATACTATCCATGTTTGTGTCAGGACAATGCCACAACCAGTAGCTGTAGAGGTGTAACTCTGCTGGATGCACAGAAACTAAGGTTACACATGTGTACAGCATGTACAGCTTATTCACCTGACTTTTGCATCCCATATCAGTTGTTATGAGGCAGCTAGGTACACCTACCCATGCATACATATGCACAGGTAATACCCACTATACATTAGTATGGTACACTATAATGACAGTCTTCTTGCTCAGTTAGTCATGTCAACCTGTGAGGGCAGGACATCTGTAGGACAACGCACATACATGGTGGGCTATAGGCCACAATTAGTGACACTTTCTTCATATTGCTGTAACACACATATGTCATTTGATAGTGCAGTAGCCTTTGCATTCGCAGACATACCCTGGAAGATGTCTGATGTTCATATGGCAGGCAGAGATGTGAAAGGCTAGGTGTGTGGTAGTAAGGGTAGGAACTATTAATGTTGTAAGTATGACTGGTATGGGGACAGAGCTAGCTGATATGCTGGACAGAGGAAAGGTGGATATATTGTGTGTGCCAGAGACCAGATTGAAGAGGTGTACAGCTGTGTGTATCAGAGTCGGGTACAAATAGTTCTATCATGGTGTGTATGGGAGGAGAAATGGTGGAGGGGTTCACCTGAAGGAACATTATGCCAAAAGTGTTTGTGGAGGTGATAAGAGTGTTGGGTAGAGTGATGTTCAAAAGGCTGGGAATTGGTGGTGTAATGTTGACAGCTGTTAGTGCATATGCTCCGCTAATTGCGTGTGTGATGGATGAGACAGACATACTTTGGTGTGGTTGGATGAAATGGTGATGCATGTACCCAAGGGTGAGTGAGTGGTGATTGGTGCAGATTTCAATGGGCATGTTGGTGAAGGAGACAGAGGGGATGCAGAAGTGATGTGTAGGTAAGCAAAGGAATGCAGAAGGTGAGATGGTGGTGGAGTTTGCAATAGAGGTTGGATGTGGATGTGGTGAATACATAGTTTTACAAGACTGAGGTGCATAGGGTGACATACATGAGTGGAGGAAGATGCACACAGGTAGATTATCTCCTATGCGAGTGGGCCTGTTTGAAGGGGATTAGTGACTGTAAAGTGGTGACAGGGGAAAGTGTAGTTAGGCAGCATGGAAGGTTGGTCTGTGGGATGACATTGGTGATCAAGAAGAGGGGGAGAAGTGTGAGAGCAGCACCATAGATAAAATGGTGGATACTGAGAAAGGGTGATTGTGAGGTTGAGTTCAGAGAAGAGTTAAGACAGGCAATGGGTGGCAGTGAAGAGTTAGCAAATATCTGGGTAACTACATCTGAGTTAGTAAGGGACATGAGTAGAACAGGGCTTGGTGTGACCTCTACACAGAGGAAGGAGGATAAGGAGACCTGGTGGTGGCATGAGGAAGTACAAGGGAGTATACAGAGAAAGAGGTTGGCCAAGAAGAAGTGGGATTGTCAGACAGATGAAGAAAGTAGACAGGTGTATAGGGAGATGGGGTGCATGGCAAAGAGAGTGGTGGCAAAAGCTGAGGATGGGGCATCTGAAGGGTTGTATGTAAGGTTGGACACCAAGGATGGAGAATAGGACCTGTACCAATTGGCTTGACAGAGGTATTTAGCTAGGAAAGATGTGCAGCAGATAAGGTTGAAAAAGGATAATGGTGGAAGTGAACTCACTAGTGAGAAGAGTGCATCGAGCAGGTGGAAACAGTACTTTGATGGGCTGTTGAATAAAGAAAATGAGAGAGTGAGAAGGTTGGATGATGTGGGTATGGTGAATCAGGATGTGCAACAGATTATCAAGGGGGAAGTAAGGATAGCTATGAAGAGGTTTAAGAATGGAAAGGCTATTTGTCCAGATGACATACCTGCGGAAGCATGGATGTGTTTAGGACAAATGGCAGTCTTTTTAACCGGATTGTTTACTGTAATCTAGGAAAGTGAGAGGATGCGTGAGGAGTGGATAAAATGTGTTTGGGTACTGATTATGAGAATAAGGGTGGTGTGCAGAGCTGTAGTAACTACAGAGGGATAACATTGATCAGTCACAGCATGAGTTAATGATAAAGGGTGGTGGAAGCTAGGCTAAGAGGGGAGGTGAGGACTACTGATCAGCAGCATGGTTTCATGCCAGGAAAGAGCAGTACAGGTGTGATGTTTGCTTTGAGAGTGTTGATGGGGACATACAGAGAAGGTCAGATGTAGATGCGTTGTGTCTTTGTGGACTTAGAGACAACATATGACAGGATGCCTAGAGAGGAGTTGTGGTATTGTATGAGGTGGTCAGGACTGGTGGAGGAATCCGTAAGAATGCTACAGGATATGTACAAGGCTAGTGTGACAGCAGTGAGTTCTGCATTGGGAGTGACAGGTGTGTTTAAGGTGGAGGTGGGAGTACATCAATGATCAGATATGAGCCCTTTCTTATTTGCAGTGGCGATGGACAGGTTGACAGGCATGATCAGACAGGAGTTCCCCCTAGACTGCGCTGTTTACAGATGACATTTTGGTCTGTAGTCAAAGTAGAGAACCGGTTGAAGAGACCCTGGAGAGGCAGATGTATGGTCTAGAGGTGGGAGGAATGATGGTCATCAGGACTAAGACAGAATATATGTGTGTGAATGGGAGGGAGGATGGAGGAATAGTGAGATGTAGGGAGTACAGTTTACAAAGATGGATAGGTGTAAATACTTGGGAACAACAGTTCAGCGTAATGGCGAGTGTGGGGGAGAGGTGAAGATGTGAGTACGGGCAGGATGTGGGTGGCGGAGAAGAGTGTCATGTGTGATTTGTGACAGACAAGTACCATTGTGATAGGGATGGTCTACAAGAGGGTAGTGAGACCAGCTATGTTATATGGGTTGGAGACATTGGCATTGAAAAAAGAAGCACAAGTCAGAGCTGGACATAGCAGAGTTACTGATGGTATAATTTGCACTGGGTGTGCCCTACCAGTGTCACAGTCAGTATTGTGCAATACACACTCCAGTAGTGGTTATATGTGAGCCATCCTTTCCTGAGGTGACTGAGGGCACTAAGCTGTGTTCTATGTTACTGCAGACATACACAGTTTCTATGGCCATAGGTTTTGCTCAGCAATATATCAGTACAGCATGTGTTGTTGAGACATAATATTGTTTGAACTTCCTATTTTCCACATTTACATGCCTCCTACTACATTCCATTACAGGCTTAATTGTTTGAAACAGCTGTGTTTTTTGTTGTTTTCAGTTCAGTTGGTATACTCCATCAGTCTCAGTGTGTGTGTCTGCCTGTTTGTTTCTGTGTGTATGTGTGTGTGTGTGTGTGTGTATGTGTGTGTGTGTGTGTGTGTGTGTGTGTGTGTGTGTGTGTGTGTGTGTGTGTGTGTGTGTGTGTGTGTGTGTGTGTGTGTGTGTGTGTGTGTGTGTGTGTGTGTGTGTGTGTGTGTGTGTGTGTGTATGTGTGTGCGTGTCTGTGTGTCTCTTTCTCTCTCTCTCTGAGACAGATGTAGGATATACATCTGTTTTGTATAGGCAGCATCTTGCCTTTAGTAGGTAATTCTCATGAGAAGCTGATGGCCTGTGCACCAGTTGGAGTCCCCCACTTGCTAATTGCATGTAGAACAGCTGTGGTATAATTCCCATACCCAATAGCATGGAAACACACTCCTATAACTCGGTACTTCATGTTGGCGGTGCCCCTTTTCCTTGCCTGGGAGGAGTACTTCATGGAGGTGTGTGACAAACAGCATCACAGAGTGTAGTTGGGAATACCTCTTACAACAAACACTGTGGAGACAGCCCAACAAACTGGGGGAGAATGTTCCAGACATAGGGATAGAATGTAAGTATTGCTGTTATACAGTTAAAGTAATGCTAGTTTAACAGGGTTTGTGTGGATATGGTTGCTCTGCATGAAGTTAAGTCTGATAGTGTTATGTGGTTGACATAACTCTCAACTGTAGGGCTATCCACAGACTGGCCAGAGTTTGGACTCTTATATTTGGTGTGTTACTCACACATTTTTTGGCCTTGGAAATTCAGTAGCATACTCTGAGGATTGCAGTCAGTAAATGATAACATCCATGTGTGTTTTTGACTGCATATCCCACAGAACAGATATGTTACACAACCCTGTTACACCGGCAACTTTCTCAGTTTATGACAGCGATATGTCAATAATGCTCCTGTGTTTATGCCTCTGCCCCCAAATATGTCAGGGTTTGTCCAGATGTCATGCTGAAAGAGGTGTATGGGTATAGCATATCATTATATAGTGACAATTCCAGATATCATCCCAGTGATGTATCAGACTGCCAGACATGTTACATGTAGAAGGGCTTATATGTGAGGATGAAGCCTGGATGTTCTGTGGGACTCTATACAGTTGAGATGACTGTGTATTTCCGGCAATGGTTGACAGACTGTCAGGATTGTGTAGCAGTGTATTGTGAATGTGCTATTTGGCCTGTGAAGGGAGGGGGAGTAGATGTAAGTGTTGAGGGTCCTTGTCTATCTGACTTTGCATGCTGATCCAGCTTCTGGGGCTCTATCAGATGTATATGTTTGTAGGGGCAGACTGAGACATGTCCCATACCACAGTCAGGCATCAGACTACACTGTGAATTGGGCCAGTATATATAGGGGTAGTGTGTGAGTGGCAAACATGCTGATGATTTTGTTCACGCAGTCTATATACTCTGCTGTTCCTGTGGCTTACCAGTATGTCACTTTGAATGTGGTGAGATTGGTTCTGGGTATGCACTTTTACGCTGGTGTCTGTTGGTCAGTGCTGTTACATCCCTGTATTGCCTGATATATTTGCAATTGCATGTGTATTCCCCCATCGCAAAACTGGGTTTGTGTTGTGTCAGTCTGCCTGTAGTTTAGACAGTACTTGGTGACATGCCTAGCAGCTCAGTGTTGTTTCCCTACTGTGATGTTATGTCCTTATATTTATCAGCTGTACTGTTGCCTGGCCCCCATATGTGTTGTGTATGTCTGACACATCAGTGGGATGATGTGAATATTTATGTCAGTGAGTAGTATAGAGTAATTTGGTTTTGGACTTGGGCTATTCTAGTCAATATATGGTACGACAGACAGGAGGGTGTTACTGCATCAACTGTGTCACATTATCTACTCCAGTATTTGGGATATGTTCCCAGTTTCATGGCTTTACACCCCCCCCCTTGGTCAGGCTTGGGCAAGGTTTGTTGCACTAAGGGGTTCTGAGCATACCTTTCAATTGGCCAGATTGTTTCAGACTGCCCAGGATTATTGCTCATATGTATATTCTGTTCCACAGAATCATTATTTTAATTTCTGTGGTAAATCCGTGTGATGACGTGAGGATTTCTATCTGTAAATGACATACATTTCAGTTTCAGAACTCACATCCTTCTGAACATGTATGCTGACACGGACCTTGTTACTTTAGCAGCATTCTACATTTATGACTGCAGTATGTATATTATGTCCCTACTCTTGGACCATTGTCCCCCCATTTTGAAAGCCTTTGTCAAACATTATTGCACTAAGAGGTGTAGAAGGATGGTGCTGAGTATGACTCCACTTCATGTTTTATATATATATATATATATATATATATATATATATATATATATATATATATATATTGGTATTTATACATATGTTTATACAACAATGTATATATTCTATACGTATTTGTTTTATATGTATAGTTCCACATATTTGTTCCCTACTATTCTATACCTGTGCTGAATGATATATTTGAAAAAACAGCATTCGTTATTACAGCTCAGATGGTGTAGTAGTAACGTGCTCTGACTGTTGTGTACAGGGTCCTGGGTCCAAGACTGGGCAGGGCTGATTATTTTGATGCTGGGCAAAACAGTGGCTGATGGAGACAGGGTGATTAAGGCAGTTTTGAGCAGTTGTAAATGGCTTTGCACTTATTTGCATGATAGTAAGCAATGCCAACACATGGTTAAATAGAAAACTGCTTAATCTGTGTAGGCATCGCTTAGCATCATGCAAATCTGCTTACTGCCACTTACTGCTGCTTACTGCAGCTTACTCCCACTTACCCCTGTGCTCATTTCTTTAAAAGAAAAGAAAAAAGGGGTGATATGAAAGTGTTGAAAAAGGGGGCATGCAGAGGGAAAAACAATATGGGAGATAGCTAGGGATGTGCAGGATGGCTGTAGGGAAGGCCCATAGCTGTCCATTTAGTATACAGCAACAGCTGTGCATCTGTACAGAATTTGGAGGTGAATTATACCCCTGAGAGATGGGTGAGGACAACAGTAAAGTGTTGTTAAGCCAATTAGACCAGATTACATGTGCCAGTGGACACGTGTGCAAAATAGACAGCTATGTATGGGGTGACATTTTTTTTATGGGAACAGATTACCCATGTTTTTATAAGGTAAGAGCGGGATGTTGGGGAAGGATAGTAGGTACATTTTGTGAGGTAGGTTGGGTAGGAAGACAGACAAGACAGACAAGACAGCAGACAGGGGAGGTATATGATACATGTGGGGGCAGGGAGAGTGGTTGAGAATCGGATGCCCATGAGCCCCCAAATGGATACAGTGGGACTGAGATCCCCACCCATGGGCAGTCACCAATGCACCTTCATGGCCCCAATGGTGGCTGTGCTGGGAACTGAGCAGGAGGGGGAGGCTGACCCGCAATATGTGCATGCAGCCTTCAAGTTGGTGTAGCTGATTTCTGAACTCCTTTTGAAGCTCACTACTCACCAATCCCCGGACCTGATGACACATGATCGTGTCCTGTCCATGCCTGCTCCCAGGGGGGGTGGGCCCCATCCACTGATACAGTTCCACCCGAAGCTGGTGCAGAACCAGCAGACAAGGAGGTCCTGGGTTGGGTCCCAGGTGTGCTGGGGCCTGGTGCCACTGCCAGTTGAGGCGGGAGAGGCAGATCCACTGGGAGTGGCCTTCCCAGATGTGCTATGGTGTTGAGGTTTTACAACATAAGTTCGTTAGTCATGGACAACACATTCCAGGATTAGTTATAACAGCATGCATGGGTGTTTCCATTAACACGAAACAACAGATTTTAAATAGTTGCGTAGTAACAGAACACATGCATATATGGAACCACAGTGGACATTGTAACAGCATGCAAGTTACATTGATAGTAACAGGCTACCAATGATAGTATTTGAACAGGGAACATTAATAATCAAACATTTAAATATTTGTAGAACAATAGGACACATATTCCAACAGTAGGTTTTGTGAAAAACATACCCGGTGATTTATGTATTTAGATTATTGGTGCAGATAGAGTGGGAGAGAGAGAGATGTCAGTTAACAACTGTATAGATTTCAGTTGCTCACAACTTTAATGATCATTGCTCTAATCATTACTCTCCAGGTATTACCTCACTTTACATCAGTCTATGGCCTTGGGTTGGGCAGTGGTATGTTTGTACACAGTGTATAATTACAGTCAATGCTGCATATGTGCACTCATACTGTGTGTGTGTGCTACTGCCATACTCCACCTTGATTTCTATCAGTCACCCTGGATGTTGGCAGCAGTGACCACTAGCTGTGACAGCATGACACTTTAGGGATATTTCTTGGAGGAGACTACTTGGTGTATGTACTTATCTTGCTGTCATTTTCAGCCTTGGGGTTGAACAGTGGGTGCTGTACACAGTATATAATTACAACCTTCTTACAGCTCATTTATACCTTTTCTTACCTGACAGACCTGTGGTGGAAATAACTGTTAATGCTACTTGACCATTTCTACCCATATTCACATAGTCAAGGTTACATATGTGCACTCATAGTGTGTGTGTGTGTGTGTGTGTGTGTGTGTGTGTGTGTGTGTGTGTGTGTGTGTGTGTGTGTGTGTGTGTGTGTGTGTGTGTGTATGTGTGTGTGTGTGTATGTGCTACTGCGATACCACTCCTTAATTTCTATCAGTAACCCTGGGTGTTGGCAGCAGTGACCACTAGCTGTGACAGTGTGACACTTGAGGGACATTTCTTGGAGGAGACTACTTGGTTTATGTACTTATCTTGCTGTCATTTGCAGTCTTGGGGTTGGACAGTGGGTGTTGTACACAATGTATAATTACAGCTTTCCTACAGCTCATTTATACCTTTTCTTACCTGGCAGACCTGTAGAGGAAATTTCTGTTAACGCTACCTGTCTGTTTCTACCCATATTCATAGTCAAGGTTACATAAGTGCACTCATACTGTGTGTGTGTGTGTGTGTGTGTGTGTGTGTGTGTGTGTGTGTGTGTGTGTGTGTGTGTGTGTGTGTGTGTGTGTGTGTATGTGTGTGTGCTACTGCCATACTCCCCCTTGATTACTATTAGTCACCCTGGGTGTTGGCAGCAGTGACCACTAGCTGTGACAGTGTGACAGTTGAGAGACATTTCTTGGAGGAGACTACTTGGTGTATGTACTTATCTTGCTGTCATTTGCATCCTTGGGGTTGGACAGTGGGTGTTGTACACAGTGTATAATTACAGCATTCTTAGAGCTCATTTATACCTTTTCTTACCTGACAGACTTGTGGAGGAAATTACTTGTAATGCTACCTGACCATTTCTACCCGCATTCACATAGTCAAGGTTACATAAGTGCACTCATACTGTGTGTGTGTGCTACTGCCATACTCCACCTTGATTTCTATTGGTCATCCTGGGTGTTGGCAGCAGTGACCACTAGCTGTGACAGTGTGACACTTGAGGGACATTTCTTGGAGGAGACTACTTGGTGTATGTACTTATCTTGCTGTCATTTTCAGCCTTGGGGTTGGACAGTGGGTGTTGTACACACTGTATAATTACAGCCTTCTTACAGCTCATTTATACCTTTTCTTACCTGGCAGACCTGTGGAAGAAATTTCTGTTAACAATACCTGTTTATACACATATTCACATATTCTTGGGTGAGATTATGCATACAGCTTAATACCAGTCCCGGGATTCAAACTGTACCTGTTTGCCCAAAAATGTACAACAAGGTTGTGTTTCATCACAATGAGCTATTGGAGAACTGCTTTCCATGTAATGCTCTCTTGTTTGGACAATCTGCTTTGTAATTCTGACATTCGTGCATTGCAGATAGTTCTTATACTGTGTATTCATACCTGCATACATTACAGTATGGAAAACAATGGTTAACACAACATTACTATTCAGGGATCAAATATTGGTGCATGGAACATTTCTTATAGTTAATCTGTTTTACAACTCCACAATCTTTGTCAGATGAGCCTCAATTAATTAATGCTGTCAGAGACATAGTTTCTGTGCAGAACACATTCAGATCCATAATACCACATAGCAAATTAAACACAACAGTCTGGGGTTTCGATTTTTTTTGACAGGTACTGAAACTTTTATTGATATATATCCTGTACATCAGTATTACTCTGCTATTGTCTCATTTATTCAATACAAACAATACACATTTCTGACTACTGGCAGCCTTTCTATTTATTTTCCCTGACTACTGCATGCTAGATTTGTACTCACCAGCCTCACGATGCAGCCTTAGCAGCCTGCTGGTGTGGGCATCCACATTCACAGCCCTCTCATCTGCAGCTGTGCAGGAGATAGAGAAAAAATTATGCTTACCTATCCATCTCATACTTAGGCTGGACTTTGTTACACTGTAATTGATACTGATACTTACACACTGCTGGGACATTCTGTGTCTGAGCATCTTGGATCCACTGGCCCAAGAGGTCCCTATTCCTATGTTCAGGTCAGCATAATGGTGCTGGACCTGCTCACCAGTCCAAGGGATACCCGTAGCCCTGGTGAGTTCATGTGCAAGATGGTCCCAGGCTTCCGCTTTGTATTGTGAACCCTGGTACTGTTCCTGCAGCAGTCTCTCTTCATAGTGTTTTACAAAGAATCCAAGCATGACCCTGGACTTCTGAATGCCCCAACGTTGTGCCTGAAAGTGCACATCTTCACCAACACCAGCCATAGTGCCTGCAGTGATCAGCTACAACTGGTTATGGTTGTATTCCCACCTGTGGGGTTTAAATAGGGCTGGATTCCCCACCCTTTGCCTTGATTGGCTGAGTTTGAATATGAGGAGTAAAGCTAAGTGATGGGCAAACCCGCTTAGCACAGATAATCATTGCATAAAGGGGTAGATGCTAAGCACTGCTTACCAGTGTGCAAATCCGCTTAGCTATGCTAATTATTGTTAAATATACAAATTTAAGCAATGCTTACTCCGGCTAAGCATAGCTGATCACAGTTTAGTGTTGTTCATCTTTCATTTTATGGGCTATCAGGATTGTGGGGTTGATTCCTTCTTAATGACATCTTATGATATGTATGTTTCCCTTCCATAACATACCCCTATGTGCTTTCATTACATTATATTCTTTTGTGGCTATACTGTATGAGACACTTGTGTTTATATGGTGGTTTCACATCTGTACTACACACACTTGGATCTGCTACACTACCCTGGTTAACAAATATGTATTATTCACTACCTATTTATGAAAAAAGATACTTTTAGTGTTGTTTTCACATATAAAAATGAAAGGACTGCATGGGGGCTTAAACCATAAATGCCTACATACTAAGTGAAAGTTCTAACCACTACACTAATCCACTTTGACTGTTTTGGATGTATATTTCTATTTAGCTCCTTCGGATGTTTAAGCTATGCTATTCACAGCTGTGCAACGTACACACCTGCTGAGTTATGCTTAAACTTTAGTCTGGATGGAAAAATAAGGAATTAATTATTTGTTTAAGTTTTATTAGTTTAGAGATGTGCATATAGCTAACAGTCATACCTCTCCACCTCTGACAGCATACAATGTGGGTGAAGCCTAACATGATGGGAGGGCAAAGAAGACAGATTTTAAATATTGCTCTTAGAAACTTGGGAAGTTGATGACTAATAGGTTTTGCATTAGCATAACTTACTGGGAGGATGTGGGGTCTTATACTCATATGTTTGTCATTATTTAATGACTTTGAGACTCAGCTCTTTGCCAGGACACAAATCTGGACATTCTGCAGACATCCGTTCAGTTGGAGGTATGCTGACAGTGTCCGTGGACACTCTTTTTCTTTTCAAAGTGCTGTACAGCACTTCCTGAGTGCAGGGGGTGTGTTTACTGTGCAAGCAATACTCGGAAACACCCCCTGCACTTGTTCACAAATTGTGCCCGTGCAGGTTATACAGCAGCACTCCTTCATGAATATGCAAGATGCGCTACTGTGCTGCATTGGTACGTTCTGCTCCATGCAAGAATAGCACTATTTTTGCATGGAGTTTAATGAATCCCAGGGTTTTTTAAGCTGGCTTCTGCAGGGGTAGATCTTTACAGACTTGCTAAGCAGAGTAAATTCTATTTGTGTAGGTAGTATAAAGTCCTAGTCTACAACATGCAAGCAACATATTTTTTCTTGTTCTGAATTATGTACTTGCACTGGCATTTCCTTGTCTCATTAACTACAACTTAGTTTCCATATTGCAACTGATTTTATTATTGGTGATGATTTCAGTAAATTTATGATATGTATTCATTAGCGTTTTGATTGTTGCCATAACAATCAAACCAGATATGTATGTTTATTGCTTACTTCTTAATTAGTTGCTTTATTAATTTAGACAGACTTTAGTACTTTGCTGGTGTCCATTCAATAATCTTTCTGTTGAATATTTATCGGTTGTCTCAGTATGTAGTTCATGTCCACTTTTTGATCTTCTATGATCCATTGCTATGTCCAGTCCGGGTCTGTATTAGATTGTCGAATCGGCATTACAGAGAATGCCGTTTTGATGACACATAAACAGTGAAATGCTTAAACAGCTAAAGCTCAGGTCAGCGATTTCTATCCTAGGGAAAAAATTGCTTGGCCTGAGCCATGACATTGCCCTTTACCCCACTGTAGTGCGATCTCAGAGTTGGTGTATTTAGATAGGAGGAGTGTGGTGAGCACAGCCTCTCACATTGGGGGGTGTGGGGGTAAAGCCGCCCACTTTAAATTGTTTTAAATGGTGTATTTTGATTTGTTGGTCTACCAATTTTTTTTTCCCTAGGAAAAAAATCAGTGACCTGAGGTTTTGCTGTTTTACCATTTCACTGTTTATGTGTCATTGAAACAACATTCTCTGTAATGCCGTTTTGACAATCTAATATAGACCCATCTGTTGCACCTATTGCAGATACTCACTTGCAGGTAGTATAATTTATATGTGCTGGTGCCTAACTGTTGGCTGCTTTACTGATGTTATATAACTCAATGTGAGCTTTTGCTTCCTACAGCAATTTTAGTTATCTGTGGCTATCATTCAACTACTGCCTTCATTGTTAGATTGTGCATCTGGTGCTCTTCTTTTTTGCTATATTTCTTAATGCTAGTGTTGTCACTGTGTCTTGAGACTTGTTATCTATATCATATTTGCTGTCTTAAATTAACTCAACCCCTTATCTATCTTTATTTCAGTCACTCACTATCATAACCCTGTCACTATAACAGCACTCAGTGCATTCATATAGTCCATTTCTGTTCCTAATCCAACCAAAGTGGCTAAAGTTTTGCTGCAAACACTACAACTAGTGATTTTCAGCCAGTGCTGCATACTACCTATCTGAATTTCAACTATGCAACCACAAACTGTTAATTCTATTTAGATAGCCAACCTAAGTTATCTAGCCATGCTGCTTAGGTATAGCAACTGCTACATGTTTACTGACAAGCTGTTATTACTAATTAACTCAAAATCCATCTGGGAGAGATGCATTTACAAACACAATTTGGAGGTAGATCTTCCAAATCTTCTCAGTAGGCATAAACCTACATATGCTGAGGTAGTCAAAAATACCTCTAAGTCCTGTAAGACACATGATAGAAATGCACATCAACCACATGTTTTTTTCTATATGCTTTTCAGTTCATCTAAAAGTTGCAAATACAAACAAATCTACATTATATATCTCAACATTTGCCAACACTTTCACAGCCACTTAATTTAAAATACAAATGTTTCCATAAAATCAGCATTCCCATCTAATACAGTGATGTTACTAATGAAACATTTTTAGTCACACCATTAAAATGGACTCTCCCATTGCTAAGTAAATCTTTAAATCTTATTTAAGCAGACCAAACAAAATAACCCAACCCCCAACACTGCACACTTAGCAATTGGCAAAACTTATGTAAAGTTCCTCCCATCTCATCTATTTTAATCTAAACATTGTCCCTGTTTAAAATTCATTAAACATCTATTAATTATTACCTGTCAGCATTCACACTGTTTTCCCCTTTAGAGATTTCCAACACACTCCTACTTGTCACTCTGCAGCCTTACTGTCACCACTTCACTCTGGACTAACGCATGCATTACTCTGCCTTTTCTTCACTCTCTTTCCTCATTACCAGCTAACCCTACCTTCCCACTGTCTCAATCTCTTTCCCCATGTTTTCCTTGGAGGCCTCACCCCATCTTTTTGCATCAGTAACCAAATTCTCCATCTCCTAAAATTCAGATTCCCTGGATTTTTCCATGTCCTTAGAATTTCCCCATATTACCTATCTAGCCAGCAACTGAACATCAATAGCCACCCAGTCCCTACCATGCTGTATCTCTTTCAGCCATAAATACATAGAAAAATAATTCTACTTTAGTGGATTTCCATTACTCTCCGTACAAAGCTTTCCTAATTTCTCCCACTTATCTCTAACCTCTCTGCACCTTAACCACATGTGTGCATTGTCTGCTTTTCTTTACCCACATCTCCAACAATTATTCTGTTTTCACCACTTCTCTGCACAAATCTTATAAGGCAATTTGTGTCACCTATGCAAAATTCTCAGCTGCATGTCAAATATCCTCTCAATTTTAGATGAGTAATCATACCTCTCAACCGCTTAGTGAGAGAAATCTGGACAGAGCCTAAAATAATGGGGGGTAAAGGCCCAAAAATAGGGAGAGATTTTGAATAGTCCTCTTATTAACTTGGAAAGTTGCTAGAACAGCAGGATTTATGTTAGCATGTATTTTATGAAGGATATGAAGTCTGAAACGTAAGTGTGTATCATTATTTAGTGACTTCAGTCTTCAGAAAGTTATCAGAAAACCACAAAGTTTTGAGAAACAGGCCAAAAAATATGAGGCAAAAATCTGGACATTCTGTGAAAATGTGGACAGTTGAGAGGTATGTGAGCAACTACAATCCAGACTTGCTCAAAAACTTCACCATTCCACCAGCATCTTGACCTCTGTCACGTATCTTTCTCTTAATATGTTCAGCTCTGTCACCTCCCATAGGTCCTATACATTTTCCCTATCACCTCTCTCTCTTTGCATTCACAGTCCCTCTGCTCCTCATGTATGATCCACCTCCTGGATTCACCTTTGTGTACCTTGTCACTGAAGCAAGCCCTTTATAATTTGTAGTATATATCAGCCAATCCCCCCTCCTACCAATGCAGTCTACATTTTTCTCATAGGTCAGTGGGATTTTAAGCTTACCCTTCTTTATTACAATTTTTATCCCACTCAGCACTATTACGCTGGTGCTCTCTAACTTCATAAGTAAGTCTCTCATCATCTGTAAAGCACCAGTTCAGTGAAATTCCCATGTCTCCATTTAATAATTGCCTACAGTCATCATTTTTTATTGGGGGCAAGCACTTATCTCCTTCCTGCTGCTTCCATGTGCCCACACATACTGTCCTGCTGTCTTATACTATTTAGTGATATCTGTCACTGTTATAAAATATTTTCAGGCCTACCAACAACTGCCCCAAACCTTCATCTTCAGCACCTCCACTCTATTCAGGCTGGACTACTAGACTCCTCACTTCACCCTCAGTCTCTTTTCACCCTAGTTTTCTCCCCTAGACAACATCTACATATATATTTAGACAGGATTGTCCTCACCTTTGATCAATAAATGGATCCCTTCTAGTTGATTTTTAACATGATGGTACATTACTTGTATCAGGCCGCCCTTCTTCCTCATATGTCTCATCACTAGAAAACAACTATTTATGTTGGTATGATATGCTTGCTGGAAATTATTTTATTGCTCCCAATTTTTGCTCTGCCACTAACCAGCCTCAGTTGTAAACTATGGCACTTAATTAAGAAATATATTTTCCACACTCAATGTCTCTTAAAAATTTGAAGTCAAATGCACTGCAGTCACAATTTGTGCTGTAGTACTAAATTCATCCATTCATCTGCATACTTCACATGTTGTCTCCCCTCTGTCCCCTGACATAGGCATATCATCCTTACTTTCTCCCCATGTATTCTCATTTTCAAGCCATCTTTTCTTTGCAAAGACAAAATCTTAATTTTGATTTGTTGGATGCCCTCCCCATGACAAGATACTGTCACTTCCAGTGATCCATTTATCTTGTCATTCTCCTGAACAGTTTTCCTTAATCTATCACTTCCTTATCTAATAACAGTTATATATAACAGCAAACCCTCCATACCATCATCATCATCATTAACCCTCTTTTTCACATGTTCTGCATGGGATTGGGGTGTCACATCAACAGTCACCTTCTCTCTCAGTTCAGTACTACTCTCCTACCTTCTTTGACAGTCATGCCTAACTGTCACACATCTTGTCTCACACAGTCCATTCATCTGTATGTTAGATGCCCTCACTTCCTATTGCCATTTTTCTGCCTGTCCTAAATCTTCTTCACCAGATTTCTTCTGCTTTCCTACATATATGCCCAGACCACTGGAATCTGTTCCCTTTCACCTTCTCTACAATTGGAGCTACTTGGGCTTCTGCTCTAATGTCTTAATAGCTTCAACTGCCTCACATAGTGCATCCTACCACCCATCTCTGGCACTTTATCTCCATCATCTCTAGCTTCTTCAACTACTCTACCTTCACTGCTCAGGTTTCTGTACCATACAGTAGTATTGGTCACACCGCAGTTTTGTATACCTTACTTTTCAGCTTCTTTAGCATTCTTCTGTCGGACACAACCCCTGACACTCTTTACCTGTTGGCTGCACAACTATCAAATCTATATTCACTGTCATCCCATGTAACTCCAGTTTTCCATTCCATTCTCCTATTATTTGCTTAAACTCTTGTTTAGAGTCTGTCTCTGTTGCCATGTCATCTGTATGCAGCAACTTTATTGATCTGCCCACTCCATCCTGTTTGCTAATGCAGTCTGTCACCAGTATGAGCAGCAGGGGGCTTAGAGTGGAACCCTGATGCACATCCACTCCAAGTGGGAATCTCTCTGTGTGACCAAAACTGTTTGGACTCAATTCCTTAGGTTATTGTGCATTTCTGTGATTTTGAACCATAATGAGACTGCCCAAATCCGCTTTCTTTGGACCTTGTCGTATGCTTTCTTCAAGACTAGGAATAACAAGCTGGACTCTTTTCTCATCTCTAGCTCTTTCTCAACTATATGTCTCACTGCAAACATCAGGTCAGTTGTGCATCCTCCATACCACCATTCAGATTATCCAGCTTCCCAAAAATGCACTCATACTTATCCTTTAGCACAACATTTTGCCTCTTCCTTCCATATCAACCAGAGGCTTCAGAAGGTCATTAAATAAACTATCATACATTGCTGCAAAGCCCCTTACAGAAATGAAATTAAGTAAATAAAAACATTAATTAATTAATAAAAAAAATTGAGCAAAAAAAGAAATGAAATTAAGTGTACCAGTCATGGGAGCTAAACATCAAACCACTATATTTGCTCAGTCTTAAAAGTGTTTGCCCACCTCAGCCACACATAGCCTTATACTGGCATAAGCCCATTACTCACATAGGTACACTAACATCCATGCTTACTACTATTGCATCAGTACATATTCTTACAAGACATCACCACACTAAAAAGGCAGTGCTCTTATGTCAGACAGAGTATGCAGCTAAAATACATAATAATACTAGAAATGTTCTAAGGGCGCCCATGGTGGTGCAGCAGTTAGCATTGCTGCCTAATAGCAAGAGGCTCTCTGGTTCTATTCTTGGCTGGGGTGCCTTCTGTATGTTGTCTGCATGTCCTCCCTGTGGTCATGTAGGTTTCCTCCGGGTGCTCCGCTTTCCTCCCACATCCCAAAGACATGCTGTAGGTGTATTGGACACTCTAAATTGGCCCTAGGTGTGAGTGCGTCTGTGTGTGTGCCTTCTGTGGAAGGTTGGGCACTGGGCTGGCAACTCTATACCATAAAACTCCACTGACAATCATTCTGCAGACTGTTGTTCTGCTGTGGCAACCCCTAACCAGGATAAGCCGAAAGGAGATGACGATGACTAGAAATTTTCTAGTTATTGATGACAATATTCTTAGGCAAGCAGACTCTACAACAGACTGGTTAAGGCTTGCATCGCAGCTGGATGTCTGTCATGCACAAGAATTAAGTATGTTGCAAGGCCCTGGAGTGTTCATAGTGTGAATATGACTTTGTTGTAGCTCCTGTTGATGTGAACACTCTTAGGCAGTTCAAACAGGACGAGATGCAGAGAAACATGGCGGACATATCATCATGCATTCTTAAGGAGGGAAAATACCTGGTGTTGAGTGGTACTCTTTCCTTTCCTAGAATGATGACATAAATGCAAATCAACCATTACTGGCTTTAGAGATATGCTATATAAATAGTAGCATTCTGTTCTTCTGAGACATTTACATACTGGCAAAAACCTTTTCCAACCCACTAGTGCCTTTTTTAAGCAAAGTGAAATTACTAGTCTCTCCAACCAATAAATTGCAATCTGACAGGTGTCATGCTGGCTCTGTTCAACACAAGAGACAAAATGCCAGACTTGGAAACTTTACTTTTCTTAGAATTCCTGGTTCCAGTCTAAAGAATGCACTACCTCTTTTCTAGGACTCACCATACATCATTTTGCTAGGAACACTGTAGCAGTCACTCAAACAATTTTTTTAGTACAAAATGCAAGAAAGACCTGGCCAAGCTTGAGTATTCACTTTTTTTTTACCTTTGATCTGGATGTTATCCCAGATAATGTGCATTCATTCCAGCATTTATGGACATCAGGCTTATTTCTATGTTCTGTGTTTCCAAAGCACAGCCAAATAATATATTAATGCTATCTTGTTAAGTTTAATAAAAGGGTGAAATCATAGCATGTGTACAGCTAGCATGATTTAGCTTTAATGGTCTGAGTGCACCAGAAAAGATTTTAAATGAGCAAAAGTAAAAATGTGATGGGCATTCTTAAGCTATGTAGCTGAAATGACCTTAATGGGTCATTTGGATATATCCCATAGACTTCCACTGCAGGAGGTTTAAAGTATTACACAGTGAAGACTCTAGCTCTCTTGCAGTTTTTACTAAATAATTTGACTGTATGGCCGTTTTACCCTTAGGTTTGGATGTTATGTGGAATACTTTGCACTTGTCCAAATGTTTATGGACATCAGGATTATTTTTAAGCTCTGTTTCTCCAAAGTGTGGCAAAACAATCCATTTAATTTGTCCTGACGAGCTTAGAAAAGCACACAATGTGTCATGTCTACAGATAATGGGGTTTGGTTTTGTTGGCCTAAAGGTACCAATAAAGAAGTTAAGGGCATTCAGAAGTCAAGTAGCTGAAACACTGGAATGCCCTTTTTAGTATGATTGCCTGTGTGACCTTTTTATCTTTGGTTTGGAACTATTAATAAAATACAAATTGAAGTTGTTGGCTAGGCTTAAAATGTCCCTTCAGGTTAATTAGCCTAGTATTCACATATGAACCTTTCAAGACGAATGATGAATGCCCTGCTAATGAAAAAGCTATTGTGTTTCAGTTTTTGGGAGCATTTTTTTTCCTTTAAACTTTCTGAACATTTTACTTCTTATTTTTACCAAAATAAATGCCAAACATTTTCAGTGAGTTTTGCTCCAGTCAGTCACTACAGAGTGTTTCCATGGAATGGAATTTATTGGTACACTGGACAAGAAGAATGCTGAGAAGTTTGTAAAAAAAAAAAAAAACAGGCAAATGCACACCAAGCAACTTTATGGGAAGTCAATAAATATGGAAGTTGAGATTTATTTTCATTTCATGATTAGTATCTAAAAGAAAGCAACTGCAGCAGTAGGATGATTTTGTTTCAAATGTTTCCCATTAATCTGAAAAAGTACAGTCTTGCAACACAAAAGCAAAGCAAACTTTATTGTCATTCAACCATACAAATACAGCTGAATGAAATTTTGTTCCTCCAAGCTCATGCACAATAACATAACATCACAACACAACAACATGTAACAGTAAAGCACTTTACAACACAACAACACAACAACAGTCAAGAGCCAACCAAAGATCAACATTATCTCAAAAGTTCTTATTTCTCTATCAGTGCAACCTCCGCTGCCTGAAGTCAACCGCCTCTACACTTCCGACCATCCACCATCCAACCATCAACAACAACTTTCTACTCCAGCAAACCTCCTTCCAATGTCTCTGACCACAGTCCATCAGGAACCTCTACCTGCAGGCCCGAATGGCCTCATTGACAAAAACACTTCACAGCAACTACCAAGACTTCCTCTCAACTGACACCACATCTAAACCATCTTCCTTCTCCATATTCTGTCACTCCGATCACCGCCGTATTCAAGAGACCCCTCCAAAATCAACAAATTCTCTTTCCTGCACTCCGTATTTGTCTGATCACTGTTGCATGCCCAACGTCTGCCACTCTATGCTACTTTGTTACAAAAACAAGCAAAAACAACAGTATTTCACATCACAAACATCACCAGCATTCTCACGGCAAAGTCCACTCACTATAGCGCAAGAAGTGGATTCACCCGATAAAAAACTTCACTTGACGAGACACAAAAAAAGAAAGTGCATATTGGGAGCCAGAAAGGCCACTGCCATAGTTAATGCAGCCATGTTTTTTCTGTTTCACAAAAATGGAATTAGCCTTTTATTCTTTTTATTCAAGTTAAATAGTGTTCTCCACCTGCTGTTTTGTTGTTACAGTACTAAATGTTTTCTTTCTTAAAGAAAAAAGTTACTATGTTGCATTGTTGCATGTACTCTGCTATAATAAACTGTAATTTTAATTAAAATTTAATTAATTTTAATTGTAATGCTGTAATGCAAGGGTGTGTAGTGTTCACACACCCTTTCATAACTTAATGAAATGCAATTTGTCAGCAAAAACTGAAAGCTAGCCCTTTTTGCTATAGGGATTTGAAAGGATAATGAGATAAGATAACTTTCCTAATACTGTCACTGAGAGGTATCAAAGCTGCCTGAGGTAAGAATCTAGATATTTCTTACTGCACAGGGGGAAAACTGCATACGTGGTAAAAGGATCAGAACAATGTTGAATATGCAATGCTGATAAGGGGGCCTATAGCAGGTATTATGAATGATTCCACTCTTATAGGTTTGCCTGACCATGACAAGGTTCAAGACAGGAAGTCACAGATCATGGACTTTAAAGGATAGTTGAAATAACGGTCTGGCTGGTTGCACAGAAAATAACTGCCATAAGCTATTAATGAACTACAACCTGTAGTCCAAGGTTTGATTCCCTTGGCTTCCATCTGCCGACTAAGTTACTCTGAGGAAATCACTTGAACACCTAGTATTCCTAGGATGAATGTGAAGAAGGTCCATGTGTATCAGTTCTCTACCCCGATTAACACATAGTAATACAAATGGTCCACAGCACAGGACTCTAACTTCTTTGTGAAATAGGGATCCACAAGGAGAAATACAAATGTACGTTGGTATCATGATCTACATATTTCTGCAGGGGTGATAAGTTCAAATGCTTCCTTAGTAAGTGTACACTCAATCCAAATGGGAAGGCACAGAACAATATTAGTGAGATTTCTGTGTCATTTCTCAAAATTTAAAAGTACTTCATAACTTAATATTTGTATTCGTGACTCACACTCTCTCTGCTTTAAAACCTGATCTTGACAGTAGTCCGTCTTGTTGCTTTAGTGTGACTGGCAAATGTCAAGAACCAACTTTAAAATCAATGGGAGACAGCAAGGACCAAGTTCAAGAAGGCACTCATGAACTATACTTGACTTTAGTTATCTCTTCCAACAGTTGGTTCTTGCACTATAATTTCACAGCAAAGTGAATAATTGAGTGGTCTTTACTGTTTCCATAGAAATGTAAGGAGAAATTCATGCTATCAGAAATACCCACAGACTACTAAAATGACAACAAATGTTAATAATTAATAAAATATTAATAGCTCATGCTGTTTGATTTAGCACATTTCATATTGATAAAAAAATTTGACAACTGTCTGGATTTTTGTTATTGCTTTTGCAGTTTATCTTCACCGCACTTATTTGTAAATACTTTTAAAGTGTGAGTTTAGGTATGTATTGGGTAGAATATGGATCCCAGATCCACATATCTGCTGACTGATCTGAAGTTAGGATAAATATGAATATTAGATTAGTGTTGATATTAGAAAGCGTTCCTTTTCCTTTGCTCCTAGATATTGGGAAGTTAGAACTCCAGGCAAGTCATCTCTAGAAAAGAAACACCTGTCAGTGCCGTTCAGTTTACTGAAATAATGTGCAATGATAACAATAAACTGACTTGCCAGACATCAGAAGGATAATTTTGGTTTCACTTTGAGAAATAACAGCTGTCACATTCATTGACTATATCTGATAGAATGTGTAAACTGTAAGAATGCTTCAAACTAAGGAAAATAACAGTTGACTCATTCTTAGGGTATGGTGAAGTCATGTTTATAAAGTATACCTGAAAACACAAACATTCAAAAGTTGCAACATTTCCTTTGCAAAAACTTTATGAAAGAGATACAATTCCGAAGGTGTTTATGCTTAGTGTGACTGAGATACTGTCAGTACTGTCTGCAATGACTTTTTGCAATGTATGACATACAAATGAATGTACTAAAAACAAATTCAAAATTCAGAAGATCTGCAATCACAGAATAATATTATAGGACTGTTACATTTCATTATTCCTTCACTTTATTGATGTAGAATAAATAAATGATGTTGGCTGTTTATGTGTATGGACTGGAGAGACAGTGTTAGAAATGGACCCAGAACTTTTAATTTCACAGTTACAGTGAGACAAAACTGCAGGTCTGGAAACCTAATAAGCAGAATTTTGATGTTTGAGTGTGCTTGTCTAGATTGTACAGCATACTTCTCAACTGTCCAGATTTTTGCAGAATGCCCAGATTTTTACCTCATATTTTAATCTGTTTCTAATACAGTTTGTGGTTGTCTGGAAAGTCACTGGAGATTGATGTCACTAACATACATTTGAGTTGCAAATTTCATGTCCTTTAGAAATTAGTCTAACACAAATATTGCTATTTATCAACTTTCTAAGTTTATAACAGCACTATTTAAAATCTGCCCTATTTTTGGGACATTGCCCCCCATTGTTTTTGGGGTTGAACAGATTTCTTGTTCTTACAGGTTGAGAGGTGTGTTGTACAGTTTGTTAAGTTCTTATAGAAAAATGCTTCAATATTGTTAGATTTTCTTTAGACTATCAAGGGTAGTATTCATAGTTCCGCAATTCACACATGGAATGCAAACGTGGAAATAATGGCACCACTCCTGTTAGTAAAATATGCAATTTGCAAACTAGCAAAGCTTGTTTTAGAAGTTCTCAGACTTGGCACATTTGAATTTGTGTAAACAAATAGGTAAAGAATGTAAATATGTGTGAAACAGGCTCAGTATTGTGCCCAGGCTGCACTTGTTCATAAGATCACAAATGGCTTTGTATATTTTAGCTGCTGGTAGTGAGTACAGGTATGTGCCAGTATCTCCAAAACTATACACAAGAGCTTACACTGATTAGGGCTTAGCACCACTGACTGTCAGCTTTATCAAAACATTTATAGGATTTTACTTTACTTTGAAGGTGCCCTCTAGCTTTTAAAAGTCAGAAAATGGAAGACAGGACAGTCAAAAAAAGGGAAGAGATCAGACAAGGAAAATATAAAAGGAATGAAAGGTTGTGCTGGAAAGGCTTTATATTTTTTTAGGAAGAGATATACCCAATTCTCTCTCTCTCTCTCTCTCTCTATATATATATATATATATATATATATATATATATATACATATATATATATATATATATATATATATATATATATATA